>NC_051407.1:13113025-13113296 GCF_015228065.2 Penaeus monodon
CGTAAATGTGTTTTAACGCGCACAACAAAGGCAAAACTTTCTTTCCCAGCTTTACACGAAAATGGAGTTTCAAGGGTATCTACTTGCACGTACTGTACACTGACATATACTGTATATACACAGCTACGCAGACATAGAAACATGATTTAATGCATTTGTGTTCTTATCAGATTTTTAAACGCGGGGGGAGTTAGCTCAGTGAAATATATCTGCAGTCCTAATATTATAAAACAACTTTTGGAATCTATGTAAGTTTCTGGCTTATACAACT
>NC_051407.1:13113327-13113543 GCF_015228065.2 Penaeus monodon
TAAGCCTTAACTCGAATCCTCGTCTGTCTTTTTTGTTTCAGAATATATTCAGATTAGCTTGTGTTCAACTCCAGATCATTGATGAACATAAACATTACTGATTCCGTTGGGGCACTGCATTTGTGTCCAATAATAGTTTTTGCCTTTCAATTACTTTTCTCTTTTGTTTTTTACATAATAGTTCGAACCGGTTTATGTGTTTGTGCGTGTATAAAC
>NC_051407.1:13113606-13113819 GCF_015228065.2 Penaeus monodon
GATGTGCAAAACACCCAATCCTGAATAGTTTTGTACCATAACTTAAGGTAAAACGCTTGAAGATCGTGAGACCTTATAACCGGTATAAACTTTACGTTATTTATATTTTAGTATTTGCATGGCATAAAGTATGTATAATTCCCACAGAAGAAAGATCAGACGACGATCTGTTCTGTAAAAGAGAGATAGCATATTCCACTTTTATGTCATTTG
>NC_051407.1:13114006-13114420 GCF_015228065.2 Penaeus monodon
GTAATCATTGAATAACATTCGATCGTCCGTTAATATATAAGCCTTTCCATTATATAAAAAAAAAATCTGACATCTCGGCATACGATTATTTTCCTCAGTTTCGAGACAGCGTTGGGAGATGAATTAATATATCATCTCTGATGTGAATCTTGTCGGGTCGTTTGGCGGGGTATATACCACACCTTCAACTTTTTTAACATCTATGAATGTTGCACTTTTTTATCAACACTTTCTGTTTCATAGCTGTAAGGGATATAAGGTAGCGCATGGCGATGTACTTGTCTCTCCCGCTGATGTACTTGTGTCTGTTATTAATTAAAAGCCGTATTAAATGTACATAAATAATAGCATATCTACTGGTATAAACACCTGTAGAACCTGATGGTCTAATGCCCGTTTTGAAAAGAACACTGC
>NC_051407.1:13114461-13115298 GCF_015228065.2 Penaeus monodon
CTGTTATTTCCACTTCTTTGTGTACCAAACTGTCATATCCTTTGATCTTAAATAATTCTAGCTTACAGTTGCCCAGTTACAGAGTTAGAGAGGGAGACACACTGACAGACAACAGTTACGTACCTTCCTGAGCGAGCAATATTCTCGTGCCGTTGTCTCTGCACCTTGTTTGATGTGTTTATGAACTCTGCAAGTGCTGTTGATTCACTGCCAGCTGCTGTTATAGTGTGATATACGCTGGCCAGGAAAATGAGGATATCCAAACAGCGCAATATAGAGCTTTGGTCTTTGTGTGTGTGTCCTCACGAGAGATTTAGTTCTCAGCGGATGATTAGTCTAGATCAAGGGTCGGCAACCTTGGTCCGGATAGGCGAGTGACTGTGTCTGTGAGACGGTTTGGGAATAATAGTAATGAAACACAATGACGCTGGAATGATGTTTGATTTGGGTAATCTCTTGTTCTAAAGATATATAATGCAACTGGTGTGAGACGATGCCGTTTGTCGTTCGAAAGTGTCTCAACACTGGACAACCAGGTGGCAGAGGTAAGATAACTAAAGGCTGGATGACGATCGCATCTTTCAAGGACATTCCCACGGCAAAGTTCTGAGAGTTACCTTCATTCTCTTTATTTCCTTCCCTTTGAAGCCTTGTTGCCTTACCCTTAACTTAGAACCGGACCAGATTTTTTGTATACATAACTTTAGGGCAAAAAAAAGTTAACAAAAACGAAGACAAGTCTTTTAACGCATATTTCATGGTGTTTCACGCTACAGGAAAATAGAGTATGAATGTATCTTAAATACTGGGATTCATGAGGGTTGTAATTATTGAAGC
>NC_051407.1:13115560-13116108 GCF_015228065.2 Penaeus monodon
GAAATTTGGTGAAAAGGACCTGAGCGTCCGTAATACTTCCTTTTATAGCAAGTTGAATAGTTTTCTACCTGAACTTAAAGCCTAGGTAATACCAGGTCTCAAGTTCTTTAGACGTTTTTGAAGTAGCCCAGATATATGTAAATCAAATTTTACTGTTTGCATGGTATAAAAGAGCACTTTATGGTCTATGAAAATCTAGGGGAATATATTAGAATTTGATTAAGAACTTACCTGGAAACTCTGACCATACATAAAATTCACATGATAATGAATGATGCTATATGATAATTAAAATAATAGCCTGAAAAGTACCTAACTGATCGCTTTGCGACAGGAAAAGTTATATTGGTTAAATCCTCGTGTACATGCGCTCTTAAATAAAGCAGTATGGACGTTTATGATTTCGATTTTAGAATCTGATTTTTCCCTTCATTAATGTATATTTTACTTTTATAGACGGATACTCATGTAAATGATCTTTAAATATTGTTTTCGAAAGTCATATTCCAATACACAGTTCTCTAGATTTCTTTTAAAGTATTCTTACA
>NC_051407.1:13116269-13116761 GCF_015228065.2 Penaeus monodon
ATTTTACGCAAATATTTACTGGGGAGATTTTTTCCCAGTAGTTAATTCACCATAAAAAGTAATACATTCTGTTCAGGTGAGAACTGACCCATTCTTCAATTAGTGAATATTGCAAATCAACTACAGGTTTTATACCAACATATACTTCCAGCAGATAGCTTTTGGCCTTACTAGATGTACCATTGACGTTTGCCTTCCTAACTGGAGAGCAACTGATCCTTTCTAAAGTTTTTTACTTGACCCTCTATTACTGTATCATCATGAGTTGCTTCACTCATAAATACATTTACCACAAGTTGATGAATTTTCCCAACTGCACGTTTTGCAATAAGACGTTATTGTTTGAGCAAAAATGACAAGGACGGTTGGGAGGACGAGGCACGAGGTCTGAGTATGTAAACATAAAGAAATACAAGAGAATACTCTGTTTTTCTAACTTTCTCAATATGCGGTTAAGCGGTGTTGGCTTTAAAGTAAGTATTTGTTTTCCAT
>NC_051407.1:13117442-13117943 GCF_015228065.2 Penaeus monodon
ATCGCAAACTAAGTCTCAGTCAATTAATTACATTTAAATCTACGATCTTTCGTGCCATTTATCCTTATAATACCTTCAGCGTCGACTGCATCCTGGAATTCCTAGGATCTTTCGGCAGACCTGAAGAGAACGTGATCCTCTAAGTCCTTAAAAAAAAAAAAAATCACCTCACTTGAAATGTTAAACTTTTAGTCATTTTCATTATAAGTCTATGTGAACAAATCTCACGTCCTATTATCTCTGTACCTCGTTCATAATGGTATGTTTGCAAACCCCTGGGAGTGCTGTTGATCAACTATCAACTGCTCTTGTGATATACGTTAGGCAGGGAAATGAGAGCAATCAACCAAGGCAATACAATGTTCAGGTCTTTGTGTCCGTCCTCACACGAGATTAACTTCTGGTTGACAGCTAATCTATATTTACATATTCATCTGGATGAACAGTCGTCCCATTAGAGTGAGAGAATGGTAAACATCAGAATGGAATGTTTTGTATCAA
>NC_051407.1:13118526-13119415 GCF_015228065.2 Penaeus monodon
AGGGAAATTATTGCAACTCCAGGGAACAATAAAAGCTCTTATCGTGGTAATGTCGCTAATATAAGCGTATTTGCGAACAAAATTCAGTTTAAAGCGGTTCAGACTCAGTCTCTACCGACGTTACCAATGATGAAAGTTTGTCATTCTCTTGGACTTCTCACTAATTAATTATGCAACTTTGGCTGTTCAGTAGGATGGAATGCCAACTGCTAATTAAAGGCTTTTAATAAATGCCGGACAATTTGAAAACACGGGTTTTGCTCTCTCCTTCAAAATGTATTTTACAGATTTTTAAAATTCAGCATGCTTAGGAAATTTATATTTCAATAGAAATATATACAAAAGAGCCAAGTGTTTCAACTCTCAGTGAAAATAAATCCTGTTTTCCCCCCGTTATATATGTACACTATATCAGTTATTTATGTCTCATCAACTACAAGTGAATTGTTTATAAAAAAAATGATCAGACACGAACATTACGAGTCTCCATAGGCATCAGTAAGGGAATATAAGACTCATTTTAACCCCAAGAGATGGAAGTATGAAGGGAGCATCACCAGCATCCCTTGAGAGAACCGAGATAATTGTCTGGTCGTCTTCCTAGGCACAGTCCCTCGATGGGTAAAGCTTTGTGATAACGGCCTATGTAAATAAACGTGTTTGTGGATGTCTTTGTTTTTACTACTTAACAGTGTCTATGATTATGTTTGGGATGTTGAGTCTGAAACGCAAGTGAGGTAAAGGTTTAATCTAGGTCTAGGGGAGAATGTTTATTCTTCGGTCGAGTGAATATGCGAGAACACAATTACAATAGGCACAGACCGTAAACGGGTGCGCAAATAGATTCTCATATAACTGTATGTCTATCTGGACAAATAAATAGATAAAT
>NC_051407.1:13119885-13120922 GCF_015228065.2 Penaeus monodon
ACGTTCGTGATTGACCGGTATTGCAATCCGCTGAGTGATTTTTCTGGTCTGTTTATAGATATACATCGATTACATATCATCATGTGGGATATAATGTATTGATGCATGCTGCCTGTTGTTTTCTGCGTTTGTGTTTACTTATTTCAGCTTATTTAGATATGCGTTCGTCTGTGCCTGCGAACGCCAAGTACCTTGTATAGAAGAAATGCAGCTGTAAAATGTAGACACCGCGTAATCAGTCACTTGCCTACTGACGAATAAAAAATATAAATTCCGTAATTCCACTCACGAAGCAAAAACAAAAACACATCAAGCGAAAAGAATATCAAACATCCAAGCATGAACTCAAACCACACAAACACACTCACAACATCAACAACAACAACAAAAACGGCATAAAACAACAACAACAAAAAGACAACGCCAAAAATACAGCAAAAGAAACAGGAAACAACAGAAGAAAGGACAAAAATATTCCCGAGATCCTAACATTTTTTCAGAAAGTGAAGAAGGATCGTAATACGAAGGACAAGGACTTTGCTCGTTCTAATGACCCCCCGGCTTCATGGCGTTTTCACCTCGAGAGCGTAATCCCGGGGAATTTTCTTCTAAGGAAAGGGAGGATGAGGAGGTAAGGGTAAGAGGGAGAGGGGATAGTTGGGGAGGGGGAAGGAGGGAGGGTAGAAGAGAGAGGGTAGGGTAGGAGGGAAGGGGAGTTTAGGGTATGGGGAGAAGGGATGGGGGTTACGAGGTAGGGGAGTTAGAAAAGGTTAAAAGAGTAAGAGGGAGAGGAGATAGTGGGGTTTAGGGGAGGGAGGTGGAGAGAGGAGAAGAGTAAAGAGTTAGGATAAAGGGAAGAGGGAGGTTAGGGTAGGGAGAAGAGAGGAAGAGGGTGCGAGAAAGGGATGGAGGAAGGGTAGAGCTAGAAAAAAAGAGTTTTGGAGGGCGGAGGGTAAGGGGAATTAGAAGGAGAGGAGGGGAAGGGATACCAAATGAAAGAGAGAAGGGCAATGAGGGATAAATTAGGAGACTGGACG
>NC_051407.1:13121197-13121686 GCF_015228065.2 Penaeus monodon
CATGAGACAGATACTCCGGATCATTAGGAGAGCAAGTGAGACATTATTAATGACTGTTATATAAAAAGATGATTATAGGAAATAGATATTTTTTGGAAATTAATATCAAAGAAGAATAGATGGTAAAGCAACAGAGAATAAAGAGAGGAAGGCAGAGCTAAGGAAAGAGAATCGATGGGAGGGGGGAGAAGAACAGACTACAAAATTGTTCACATTATGTCTTAAAACTTCTCATTTTCTCTCATCGGAATCTCACTTGATCTTTTGAGACAGTAAACGACCTTAGAGTTCGCTTCCAGAAATGAGGCGACTTAGTCTCGAGTGTATAAAAAAAAAGAAAAAAAAGAATGGGAGTGTTTAATTACAGTTTCCAGATAAAGGTAGACTAAATTGAGTTATTGATTGGAAGTTAGTTGCTAATTTTATATTAGATTCAGACGATTAAAGTCTCAGAAAAATCGCTCGCTAGTTCCACTGAGGAGCGTGCAT
>NC_051407.1:13121817-13122184 GCF_015228065.2 Penaeus monodon
TTCATACGAATGACGAATTCTAACCAAGATATGATTATATCTTCATTGTACAAAAACAAAACAAAACGCATATTTACAAAAATACTTAGGAAGCCAAGAGTGAATTAAATTGTACATTGTGCCTAAAGCCTTTGCGTAAAGCCTTTACCCATCTGAGGCTTATTGCAAACGAATGAAATTAAATCCCTTAAGAATGTACATCTGCGGCAGCTATTATAAAGTTAAAAATATCCATACAAGCAAAAGAAATTTAATATGTAAGAAAATGGAAAAAAAAAATATATAAACGAATGGAGAAAGTCATAGAAATATTGAGGTAAAAAAAAAAATACTCCGTTGTACCAGCTAGAATAAAGTTGAAAATGTC
>NC_051407.1:13122403-13122529 GCF_015228065.2 Penaeus monodon
AGACGGTGTGGGAGGAGGGAGAGGATTATAATGATAAGAGAAGATTATGCACGAAAGAAGAAAATTGGGAGAGGGTAAGAAATGAGAGAGAGGATAAGGCCAAGATGATAAAGCCATGGGAAAAGG
>NC_051407.1:13122773-13122978 GCF_015228065.2 Penaeus monodon
GGGGGGGGGGGAGAGAGACTGATTGATTGACAGGCGGACAGACAGAGAATGACAGATTAGGAGAGAGTGGAGAGCAAGAAAAAGGGGGAAAATTAATTAATTAATTAAAAACAGAATCACGTAAGAAAGAAGAACATACACAGAGACACACAGAAAAAATTGTAAAAAAGAAAGATAAAAAGTTAGATTAAAAACAAAACACGTA
>NC_051407.1:13123182-13123657 GCF_015228065.2 Penaeus monodon
TCCCAACAACGCCCCCAAGGAAAGCATCATCGTAGACGAGCAGAAGGCGTTTTCCATCCTCGTTAAAAGAAATTCAAGATATATAACTTCATCATCTCTCGCCCCTCTCGACATAAAAAAAAGAAAAAACAAGGAGGGAGGGGATACGTTTAAAAAAATGAGGTTCACGGCCGGATTGGGAAGGAGGGGGAACGAGGCAGCAGGAGGAGGGGATTTTAAGCCAGCTTCCTCATCAACGAACTAACCAGGCGGCCTCTGTGGCAACTTTTCGCTTCAGGATCTTTTGCCTTCGTTTTAAAATTCCGTTCTGTTTTGATTCCTTGTTTACCCCTTTCATTTGCGCTTTATCCTTCCCCCTTTTTCTTTCTGTTCTTGTTGTTCAGCGGGTGTGGCTATTGTTTCCTTGTGGTACCAACTTTTGGTTTTAGTATTTTTCTTATATATAAATACGCAGAGGCAAGCTAAAAACATATCC
>NC_051407.1:13123774-13124079 GCF_015228065.2 Penaeus monodon
GTTCCGTGCGTTCGTTGGTGCGTGCGTTTAAGCATGGGTGGATACCTGCTTGCTTGTGTCTGAACAAGTAGAATAAATAGTAAATCACTGCACCAAACATGGACAGAAACGGGACGCATAATACATGTGTAGTACACACCCGGAAAACGTTACCCCTCTCTTGTGAAGAGCAACTTAAAAGAACCACCAGAAAGGAGCATTAGTGCCACACAGAGTAGAGAGAAGTAACCATTAAGGAAGATAATTAACAAGCCCACTTCAGGAACACGAGGAAGAGGGAACAAAAGGTAGAGAGGGGGAGGGAA
>NC_051407.1:13124248-13124547 GCF_015228065.2 Penaeus monodon
GCGAGAGGACTATGACTCAAGACACGAGACTATATCTTCTTCGTCGCTAAATTCTGGAAGTAGAATGTGTTTCGTAATGTTCCGAGAAATATATGGAAGGGAGCTGCGTTACGCCCGGATACAGCGTAATAAAATGTTCTCGGCCATAAGTAAAACGAAACGCGGTAGAATGAATTTGAGAGAAAAAGATACGTATATATGCAGAGGAAAGAGGGGAGGGGATGTTAATGATTCTTTATACTATATGCATACGTTTGTGAGGAAAAGAAAAAAAATGTAGAATTCACAATCCACTTTGA
>NC_051407.1:13125643-13125816 GCF_015228065.2 Penaeus monodon
GACTGTACGGTACACAGATAAAGGGACGTGCATAATATATTTTATCTCTGCAATATAACCGGCGGAGGTGGTGTTGTCATGATATATGTTCAAGCAAACTTTGCATCTCGTATGTCCTTGCTGGAATTATTTATTATGCTATACGTTTTCAGTATTCTTTGTTCTTGGGCTCA
>NC_051407.1:13126960-13127045 GCF_015228065.2 Penaeus monodon
TTTAATATGCTACACGTTTCCAGTAGTCTTTGTTCTTGAGATCAGTGCATTTAAACAAATTTGTTTTCGTTTCTTTAATGATTAA
>NC_051407.1:13130913-13130982 GCF_015228065.2 Penaeus monodon
TCGAATCATTTCTCTCTAGCCAAGGAAGAAAGTTAGCCTATTAGAGTGAAGCGTAACACTCATTCTTAC
>NC_051407.1:13131010-13131560 GCF_015228065.2 Penaeus monodon
GTAAGAGCAGTACTTTCATTTTTTCTTTAAAAACCGTACTTTTGAACGAACGGTGTATGAATGTCAATGCCCTAAAGGCATTTTTGCCGAACGAAGACATGCATATGCATTTCAACTAGCATTTGTAATTCAAGATTTTTTAAATATTTTATATTCAAACTTAAGTCCTAGGTTTTTCCTAGTTTTTGTTTTTAGAAAATAAAATAGAATATTTACAGTGGTGAAAGCTTACATGTACATCAGCACATTTTGTACCTTTAATACGCTTTGACTTTTTTTCATATCGCATACACTGACTCCTCCTAATGTCCACTTATTCTCTCATACATTGTGTTTTCTTTCGTATTTCCATTTCCCTTCCTCGTACACTAAACAATCGATTCCTCGTTGCTCATCAATCATTTCAGTTCCATTTTGGGCGGACGGGAAGAGGCAGAGGGCGTGTCGCTGCGTCACGTAACAGCTTGACATATGGTACCAATCTGTTCCATCACAACAGTTTTAGCCTGAGACGCTTTCAGGCGGTAAGACGTTATAAAAACGTAGACCA
>NC_051407.1:13131895-13132153 GCF_015228065.2 Penaeus monodon
ATAAACATAAAATAATAATTGACTGTTTTCTATAGAAGAAAAAAATTTCAGAATATTCCATATCTAAAGGCGAAAAGCTATCTTATAAAGACGGTCTCCCTCAGAGGACGAAAATATTCGAGAATTATTGGATGAAGGCGAAGACAGGATGGAAAATGCCTGAAATGAGTAAAGCGGTGGGCCACTTTCCTTTCGAGGGAGCATGGCTTGATTTACAAATTTAGTTACCCACACGTGCTTTAGTGAACGGGGAATTGA
>NC_051407.1:13132181-13132616 GCF_015228065.2 Penaeus monodon
GAAAAATCGGTGCCTCAGGGTCGCATCCCAATACCAAGGCCTTGCAGCGTCAGCAGCTCAGAGCAACGGCTTATTGCGACATTAGAAACGGTCTGATAAAATGCTGACTTTCATCATTTTTTATATAGATTTTTGGCGCTTGTGATTTTTAAATACTTGTGCATGTTACTTTTTGCTGTCATATATAGCTCTATGTTTTGGTCTTTTTGTTCTTTTGTTTTTAAATTAGATCAGTAAGTTGAAAAAAAAATCAGATTATTTCAGATCTAATGACAGAAAGACTCTTTGTGAGGAGCCTTTACTTCAGACAGTTTCAGAAAAGAAAGAAAAAAATATATTTTCAACATTTCTATGAATTTCACGACTAAAGACAGGAAAATCTTGAGGTGTGAAAGATTTATAATGTTTCACACTTCCCGACTTTAAACACGAGAC
>NC_051407.1:13132666-13132954 GCF_015228065.2 Penaeus monodon
CACTTGACTGTGTAAGATTTTTTTAGCACAATAGTCTTTCCTTTCTCGTATCTGTTCATTCATGTGCGTTCGACAATAACCAAATGCATCCCCCAAATGGAAAGAGAGATGGGTGCAACAATAGAAATACTGATGCAGTTGCAAATGCGTTTGTCTGCTGTGCACTTTTATTGCAGAATTTCATATTGGATATTCCTTGGCCACATCGGTGTCTTGAATAATTTCTTAGGATGGATATTGTATTGACGAGGAAGATTGTAATTGGCAAGAGTGGAAGCGTATGTAAAA
>NC_051407.1:13133327-13133399 GCF_015228065.2 Penaeus monodon
TGTAATTATACTACCGACCTCAATCAGCTAAGGAAATTGCTTTATTTCCCATGCATGAACACTATGTATTCC
>NC_051407.1:13133435-13133629 GCF_015228065.2 Penaeus monodon
TCTACAAGATTGATAAGCGAGGTCGGTGTGATTGTTAGTCCCCCATGCGACTGAAAATTCAAATTCTCGCTCACTCGTTACTTTCTCCCGTGTGTTTGCATGACAAATAAGTGGACGTCTCTCCAGTTCCCTTTTTGTTTTTGTTTTTTTCTGCAAGACACGACGTGAAGAGAGGCGTTACGCTCTGGCGACCG
>NC_051407.1:13133653-13133739 GCF_015228065.2 Penaeus monodon
GGGCCGGAGGGATATTGCGTTTCCTTAGCGGGAGATGGTGAACTTTTTATTCATCTCTTAAGGTCTGTAAGTGACTTTACCTACCT
>NC_051407.1:13133787-13133899 GCF_015228065.2 Penaeus monodon
GATGAGAAGAATTACATGATGTTGATGATTTGTATCTACAACCCGATGGATCACAGGGTGCATTAAGATCCATTCGTGGCCTGTGGCATCTGCTTCTCTTAGAACGATCAAC
>NC_051407.1:13133944-13134195 GCF_015228065.2 Penaeus monodon
ATTTCTTTGGTAAATAAAGGCGAAGCAAACACGATATGAGCAAAGAAAAGACTAATATAATAAGACAGTGTCCCTAATGACCCATACTTCAACAATTAACCTGTGTGAATCAAAAGTTCAACCCTTTTCTACAGGTAACAAGCTTAGGCCCCCCATAAAGGAACCACAAAATTGGTTAACTCAATTGCGCATGCCCTAACTTTTTTGTTTTTGTTTTCTTAGGGAACCCGTCGCGGAAGATGATGATGATA
>NC_051407.1:13134317-13134759 GCF_015228065.2 Penaeus monodon
TTTTTTTTTTCCCAGTTAAGAGAGATATTCTTTCTATCTACTGTAAAAAAAATAGATTGACAAGGGATCTTCTCAGTAAAGAAATGATTTACAATCTCCACGACTGGTCAAATAACGATGACTTTTCTTCATAAACTCAGGCCTTCAGAATGTCAAGTATTTACAGGATTATTACAAAGCAATAAAGCGACGCCGGGCAGCTTGATTTCGGTAAGTTATGCAATACGTACATGAATTATTCAACTTAGCTACGTTTCAGCAAATTGATCAATAGGTTCGAGTGGATTCAATTACATGCCCATGCAAATCCGCAAATGAGTATATTGCTATCAGTATTACAAGATTGATATTACCATCATTAGTGGTATTACTTCTAATCTTATTCTCCTGTTGTCATTAGTATAATTTTTCTTGATATTTTTTCTCTCCATAGCTGTTGAGG
>NC_051407.1:13135192-13135396 GCF_015228065.2 Penaeus monodon
CAAGCTACACATGCTTCTAAACCAGAATTGTGTATAGACAGAGGTATACATAGATAGATAAGTGAATTGATAAAATGAAGACTATAATAGATAAAAAAAAACAGTGAAGTGAACCAGTACCTGAACTACTCCGGAACCACACACGTAACCAAAAATACTCGAAAGACATCCAGAAATATGCGAATATACCGGCCAAAATCATTC
>NC_051407.1:13135543-13135682 GCF_015228065.2 Penaeus monodon
CGAAAAAAACGGAAAAGCTCTCCACAAAAAATACCTTTCGTAAAGGTTGGAAAATGGCTTACATGTAAACCAGAAAAAAGTCTGCAAACATTCAACAGAGGTTTCTGTACCTGTTAAAAAAATCCTCGAAAATCTGCAC
>NC_051407.1:13135755-13136011 GCF_015228065.2 Penaeus monodon
ACGCCTGCATTCGTTTGATAAAACTCCGAGTCTGGCTCAAGCTCAGCAACTACTTTCAGCTGTGAATCCGCACGTCCAGTCAGCACCGCTTAATATTTCCCCCTTGCGCTTTCCACCGTCAGTTTCTCCCTCACAATACAGAGTCGCGCTCCTTCCCTCTCGACCAGCCTGCCAGCCAACTTTCGCGACTCATCTGTATGCCACGCCACAGCAGAGCCACAGACGGAAATTCTACCACCGCATACACCACACCACG
>NC_051407.1:13136038-13136106 GCF_015228065.2 Penaeus monodon
CTATGGTGGGGCCCCTTGCGACTCGTACTCTTTGCCTCCCCTCCTGTGTGCCCATTAACCCTGTAACA
>NC_051407.1:13136269-13136400 GCF_015228065.2 Penaeus monodon
CTCGTCTGCCTCCAGCACCACAGCCCTATATTTCAATTTCATCGCCGCCGCCATTTTTTTGTGGGCCTGTGGGGGATGAGGGAAGGAAGGAGGCGGATGTGAGTTGTTAATATCCATTTTTTGTTAGGATA
>NC_051407.1:13136926-13137301 GCF_015228065.2 Penaeus monodon
GTGAGCGCCCAAGTGTATGCTGGTTTTAGTGTGTTTGTCTGGGCCCCGCATCAGATACCACAAGAACGAAAGCAGCAGCAGTCAAAAGGAGGCGAAAAAGAAAGGGATCTTTTGTGAACAATAAATGTCTTCTACGGACCATCTGCGGCGGAACGGCAGATTTAATAAAGTGTGTCCAAAGATTTTTTTTAAATGTATAGAAAAAGCTCAGCTTCACTTATGTGATGTAGGTCTATGGGAGATGATACCTTTTCTTGGGAGACTGGTGAATATTTCTGCATTTATTACAAGTTTTTAAAAAGCAAGATAGGAGTAAGTAAGAATGAAAAAGTAAAAAGATGGCGTAGAGATTGTATGTATGAGTACAATATTGAT
>NC_051407.1:13137661-13137937 GCF_015228065.2 Penaeus monodon
AAAGACACACATACACACAGAGGCAGACGGAGGGCAAGAAAGGTCCATTTTTTCTTTTTAATACACCAGTATGTCCAAAAGGTCATGGAACAAGGTCCTAAAGACAAGCCAAGCCATCGGCACTTTAAGCTCTCTTACCAATATCGACTATCCATATTCTAGTTGACCTTGACGGAGAGGAAAACAGATAAATAGAGAGAGAAAGGACAGGTAGTGGCAATAAAAGAGAAAAAAAATAGCTATGTGCGAAAGGAGCGGGTCTGGAGGGGAAGGGAA
>NC_051407.1:13138141-13138243 GCF_015228065.2 Penaeus monodon
GGGAAATAAGACGAGGTAAAATTATGTATATTAGAAGAGTCAGATAGAGCGAAACAGACAATGGAAGAAAGTGATAAAGACTTAAAAAAGATTGAGAGATCT
>NC_051407.1:13138380-13138444 GCF_015228065.2 Penaeus monodon
GGATGTTGCATAACGATAGGCTTTGTGGTCGCGTCGAGATTGCATAATGCAGTTCTTGTGATCA
>NC_051407.1:13139324-13139528 GCF_015228065.2 Penaeus monodon
CGTAGATCCCGATTGACGTCACAATGGATGATTTCGATTCACATCACCGTCTCGGAATGAATCGTTTGAGCGCAACCGGCCGTCCCCCTCAGCGCGAGCCGGATGATGCAAGGCGTAATTCGGGTAAGATAGAGTCGGGCGAAGTGATCACACTTTATCCGAAATGATATTCTCAGCCGTGAGTTATTCGACTGGCGGGGATGA
>NC_051407.1:13139974-13140302 GCF_015228065.2 Penaeus monodon
GCAATGCTTGATTTGGTACCTATCAATGCGCCAGGCTTTTGGCTCTATTTTCTCACGTTTCAAAGGTCCAATCAGTGAGCTGAAAACAATGTAAAAGGAAAGAACTGTTACCTTTACTTCTCGCCCCCTTTTTTTTATCTTTATCCGTGATCAAGTAGGTTTAGATTTAAGAACTGAATAGGTAATATTTACTCAATATGGATCATTCAGTGTGTTATAATGCCCAAAGATTGGAAATATAGTAATAATTATAGTAATATTTTTGTTTCCTGTCGATCCTTCCATTGATGATAGTACTTTGTCTTATAATCTACTGTTAAATTAGCTG
>NC_051407.1:13140328-13140612 GCF_015228065.2 Penaeus monodon
ACACCGACGGTTTTTGGAATTTTTCATATCTTTTGCTGTTTATGTGATAGGCATCCTACCTCTGCATGAGGTTAATTATCTAGGACTTAACCAGGGATAGAGACTTATCGAGCATAATGAACTGGTAGACCCAGTGAAAGGAATAGAAGATGGGAGAGAAAAGGCGGAGAAAAATGTGAACAAAGAGAGGTGACAGACCTTTCCTTTTCACAACTTGATAACACCTTAGAGCCGCAGAATCAAAAACACATTACTAGATGTTGCATAGCCATGAAAAAATCACC
>NC_051407.1:13142835-13142994 GCF_015228065.2 Penaeus monodon
CCTTGAACTGCTCAAAATTCAGTCTTGGGAAGGGAGAGAACAGGGACATCACCGTTCTTCAGACGACCCCCAGCTCTCAGTCCCACACACACACAGGGGTTGGGGGGACTTTGTGGCGAGAACAACACACCATGATTTCGCCAACCCAGTGTCTGTAGA
>NC_051407.1:13143119-13143214 GCF_015228065.2 Penaeus monodon
AGAAGGAAGGATTGATCACTTAATTCGTCCAAATGTATTGGAAAGATACCGGAGGAATGGGGGATGAGTATCTCAGTTCCATTTCATTTTTTTGC
>NC_051407.1:13143412-13143632 GCF_015228065.2 Penaeus monodon
GACAGAAATTCAAGCCATGCGACGATGATAGTAAAGATCGCCACGTCATGCTACCCACAATGAATTCAGGAGAGTCAACGTGGGTTTCATACGCGTGGTGGTGGCAATGCCGAAACTGAATTTTTAGAAAAAAAGTTAATTAAGGTTCAAGGTCATGTCGTGTGTTAGAGAATTAGAATTTAGTATGAAAGTATTTCTTTTTTTAAATTATAAATGAAAA
>NC_051407.1:13143789-13143920 GCF_015228065.2 Penaeus monodon
TAACGCCCAAAATATTTCTAGGGCGATGGAAAACAATTCCAACAAGTCTGAAGGGTCACAGAAAAAGGCATAAGGAAGTTCTGAGCTGGAGCGCCAAAGCCCTGCATTTTTTTTTTCGTGCGCTCACTATC
>NC_051407.1:13145636-13145861 GCF_015228065.2 Penaeus monodon
CTTTAGAGATGATATGTGTTATAAGGTTCTGCATTTTCTTTATAGGACATAATGCTGAAGTGTATATGTTAACGGTGAGAGGAATTATGAATAGAAAAACAATTATTATAATAATACATTGCGCATATAGTTTCTTTTTTGTTTGTTTTGGTGGCGACGCAGGGGGAAGCCATGCGTCGATTTTGAAGGGCAGACATGGACAAGCGTTTAAAATGTTTACAGGTA
>NC_051407.1:13145981-13146065 GCF_015228065.2 Penaeus monodon
TGGACAACAGTAAGGCTGGCTGGTGACGGTCTGGCTGGTTGTGATTTCGCCTTAGAAAACCGGAATGTTTCCAAGTGAGTGTCT
>NC_051407.1:13146297-13146471 GCF_015228065.2 Penaeus monodon
ATGTTAAAGTATGAAGCAAGAAAGAAATGGTATACTTAGTTCATTGTACTTAAAGATTGATTTCTCTAAAATAACCATATATGTGTATAATGTCAGTGCTTACGATGTATTATTAAGATTTACATTAACATTTATAATATTTCAGGTTGAAATAAATATTACAGCGGCTCAAGA
>NC_051407.1:13147997-13148145 GCF_015228065.2 Penaeus monodon
AAATTTTAAATTTTTAAATAATTAATTTTTTTTTATGTTATTTTTGGGATAGTATTGGGGCCCTTTTAAATTTTTTATTTTTATAATATTTTTATTATTTGGGGAGCATACTTCCCTTCTTTTATATTTAGGTGGTGGTGTGAAGTTT
>NC_051407.1:13148239-13149717 GCF_015228065.2 Penaeus monodon
GGTTGGGGTGGCCAGCAAAACTTTTGGGTTTTTTTTCCCTTCCTTTTTGGGTTTTTGGAAGGATCGGATGAATTTCCCTTTTTCCCAAAGGAAAAGGCCGGCCGGGGGTTAATTTTTTTGGAAAAATTCCTTCTTACTTTTAAGCCCGGGGGGGCTTAACCACTGGACCCCGGCCCTTTTTGGGGTAAAAAGTAATATAATTTTTAAAAAATTAAATGGGTTATTTTTAAGATATTAATTGTATTTTTCATTTATTTCCTTTTATAATATTTACCCCCCATTTTTTACAATTTTATTTTTTATACATTTTTATTATATTAAATATTTTTCTTTAATCCATTATAACAATATATAATTTTTAAGGGGAAACAAAAGGGCCTTATTAATAACTAATTTCACATTTTTACCCCCTTAAAACCCAAAATATATTTATAATATAAAATATATATATATATAATATTTTATATTTATTTTTATATATATAAAATTGTATATATAATATATATAATAAAATATAATAAAATTTTAATAATAAAATTATTTTATAAAATATATAATATATTATATATAAAATATATAATATATTTTAATAAATATAGATATATATATTTATATTTATATAAAAATTTATTATATTATATTATTTATTTTAATCTATATATATATTATATTTTAATATTACATATATATCATATATATTAAAATTTTATAATACTATTAAATTATATAAATATATATTTTATTTTTTTAGATATATATAAAATTTTCATATTATATTATATATAAAATATAATAAATATTTTTAAAATTTTATATTTTATATAATTTATATATATTATATATATAAAATCAAATTTTATACCCAAAATTACCTTAAAATATATCTTATATCTCTTTATATAATAAAACCCTTTAAATTTATTATATTCTCTATTATATATAAAATATACCCTATATTATAAAATTATTATATATCTTTTCTATCTCAAATTTTTTCCTATTATCTATCATATAAATAAAATTTTATCTTTACTCTTTTAACTAAAATATCTATATCCCCTATTAATATTACTTTCTATCTATATATTTTTCTCCCATATACCCTATATTATTTTCCCCTATTTTATTCCCCCAAAAATATATCAATCTTTATACCCACTTTTCTTTTAAAATATATCTCTCTATCTTATATCCTCTTTAAAATTTCCCCATCTATTATCCTATTATATCTAAAATATCTTTTCAAAATTTTTATAACCTTCTTTACCTATCTAAAACATTATATCTCTATATTTTATCTCCCCATCTAAAATCTCCCCCCTTATTTTCTATTAAAAATCTTCTTATATATCTATATCATATTTTATTGTCTATCTATTATATCTTATTTTATCTTCTTATCTATTCTATATCTATATTTATTTTTCTTTAAATTCTTTCTATATCTCTAAAATATATTTTCCTATTCTCTCTATATC
>NC_051407.1:13150745-13151232 GCF_015228065.2 Penaeus monodon
TTCGAAACCCTAAAACGAAGTTCCCCGCTGTAGTTTCTTCTTACAAGACCAGGAAGAAAACTCATTCCGTGAGCATTGTTGAGACGGTAACTTCACCCCGGTTTCCTCTTACATTCCATCCGCAAGTTTCGCTCCCGAAAACACTTTAAAAAAAAGGAAAAATCACGAAAAAAGGTTTCGTTTCGTTTCCCCGGGGACAAGATAGTGTCTAAAAATGGTATTAGATATTTTGCAGTTTCCTTAACAGGTCGAATTTCTCGGTGCTCGCGGCTCTAAGGATGATTTCGTGTGACTCTTCTCTTGGTAGTATTAAATGAAGGGAGTAAATTCAGATGGATGAAGAATTTTTGTGGTAGATGACTTTAACCTTTTATTATGGGGCCCCCAATTATACGGTGATTATGCATGATTTAAGGTGATCAATTTGATAAAAGCTATGCTTGCAAAAATAAAAAGTTATTGTATGTAGGTTATTTACCTGCGTGTA
>NC_051407.1:13151325-13152620 GCF_015228065.2 Penaeus monodon
TTTTAATATACATATGTTATATATTTATTTTAAATATTAAATTAAAAATTTTATCATAAAAATATATTTTCCATACGTATATATATACATTATGTATATTTTTCTAATTATTATATAATTATACATACGAAAAAATCCCAAAAAATTTACATATTGTTTTATACCATCTTTTTATTTTTATTATTTATATATAAAATTATATATTTTTATCTTATTATAAAACATCTTATTTTACCCCTCTTAGTATTTTATATTTTATATATAAAGATATTATATTTTATATATTTATATCTTTATACCAAAACTTCTATATTCCATTATTTTTTATCTTTTTCCTATATTTAATAATATATAAAATTTTTATTATATAAAAATTTTTATAATTATATATTCTATATATATATATACCATCCCTTAATCCCCCTACATCTATTAATAATATTATATCATAAAATATATTAATATCTTATTTTATAAAACCACCCCTATATTTTCCATATAGGGTTCTAATATATATATTATTTATTATCTTCTCTCCCCTATATATATATTCAAATTATATAACCCCCCGAAATTTTCCATATATGTTTTTTCATTTTTATCTATTTTTATTCTTCTATTTATAAAAATCCATATATTATATATCTTTAAAAAAATAAAATTTATCCCTATATGTATTTTTATATATTTTATATTATATCTATAAAATTTTTTAAAATTACCCTATAAAATATCTAATATTTATAGATCCTTTTATTATATATATTCTTTCCACTAATTTATATTATTTTAAATATATCCCTTCTATATATATTCTATTTTATCTCTTTATTTTTTATATATTATATTTCTTCTTTATTTTTTATTTTACCCTTTTTTCCCTTTCCCTTCATATTTTTATATTTATATTCTATTATTCTTATTATTCTTTAATCTTTTTAATTTTATTTATTATTTTCTATTTTCTTTCTTATCTTTATTATTATTATTATTTTTTTAAAACTCCCAAAATTTATTCATATTTTTTATTCTATTCTCTTTTTATTCAAACTTAAAATTTTTTAGGAAATTTTAAAAATTATTTTTTTATTTTTCTTCTGTTCTTAATCTTTTTCTTTTTTTTGGTTCTTTTTTTGTTCTTCTTTTTTAATTTTTATCTATTTTTCTGGGTTTTTTTTGTTTTCTTATTTTGGCCTATTTTTTTCCTTAATTTTCCCCTTCTTTTTTCCCCTTTTTCTATTTTTTTTCCCTTTCTTTTATTTATTTTTTATATTTTTTTATTTTCTCTTTTAAAA
>NC_051407.1:13152685-13152803 GCF_015228065.2 Penaeus monodon
ATCAAAATTTCTCCGCCTTCTCTTTTATTTTTTTCTTCTTATCTATTTCTTATTCTATTTTTTTTCTTTTTTTTTTTTCTCTTTTCTTTGTTTTTTATCTCTTTAGTGCCCCCCCGGG
>NC_051407.1:13154075-13154154 GCF_015228065.2 Penaeus monodon
CCCCGTGTGCTCCTGTTCCCCTTTGGCCTTGTCGCTTTTGGGGCCTCCTTTTTTTTTCTGTCTCTTTGGCAAAGCAAAG
>NC_051407.1:13154202-13154525 GCF_015228065.2 Penaeus monodon
GAAAAAAATCTCCCCGGATGCCTTTAAATTTCCCTTCCATTTCAACTTACCCGGAAAAACCCTTTCCCAAAAAAAAATTTACACCCAGACCCTAACCCTATCCCCCCCCTACACACTGAAGCCTTTTAAATTTTTTAAATTTAAACGTTGCTGATTGCTAATTTTGAAAGAACTTTAGGCTGACTAAACGACTGGGGGTTTAGGTGCCACATTGCTGTTGGGGGAGATGGGGTTTATGGGGATGGTGCATGTTTGGGGCTGATTTTATTACTGGGCAATTTTTTTGGGTTTAAACTCAAGGAAGGCTTCAGATCTGTAATCTA
>NC_051407.1:13154822-13154952 GCF_015228065.2 Penaeus monodon
ATTATTATTTTTAAATTTTTTATTTTATTTTATTATTTTTTATTATTTTTATTATTTTTAAATTTTTATTATTATTTTAAATTTTATTTTTTATCATTATTAAATTATCTTTAAATCATTTTTAATATAA
>NC_051407.1:13155043-13155851 GCF_015228065.2 Penaeus monodon
TGTTTATGTTTGATGTGATGATCATTGTTTTATTTTTATTATTATTTTTTTTGGAAAATATTATTATTTTTGGTTGTTTTTTTTTGTATTTTTTTATTATTATTTTTTCATTTTTAATTATTATTTTTGTTTTTATTATTATTATCTTTTTCATTATTATTATTATCACTACATGCTGTTTTTTTAGCTTTTATTTTATTACCTCAAACTATTTCTTTATTTTTTTTTACTACTTTTTTTATTATTGCTTTTTTTAAATTACTATCATTATCAAAAACCCTAAATTATTGGTAATATTTTACTCCCATTAATAAATCCATCATAAATTCATTTTTTTATTTTATTATTTTTATATTATTATTTTTTTTAATTTTTAAATTATTATTATTTTTAAACATTTTTATTATTACATTATTTTATTAAATTATTATTAAAAAATACTATCACATCTTTTTTTCTTTCATTATTATTTTTAAAATTCAAAAATTTTCATTATTTTTATTTAATCTGAATTCCATTAAAATTTTATTGGCCAATTTTTTATCATTAAATGTTTTTCCTATTAAAATTTATTAACACTTTTTTGGGGGGTTTAAAAACCATGATTTCATTTTAAATTTTTTTAAAATTTATTTTATTCTTTTTATTTAATTTTTACCAATTTTTTCCTTAATCATTTTAAGTTATTTTTATTGCTTATTTAATTTTTATTATCGAAAAAAAACCTTTGCCCCATCAATTTTAATTTCATTACTCATCTAAAAATTTTTCAAACATTATTTCGAAAAATTTTTCCTCCCAATTTAGG
>NC_051407.1:13155878-13156250 GCF_015228065.2 Penaeus monodon
CCCTTCCCTTTTCCCCCTTTTTTTTCCCTATTTTCCCCTTTCCCTTTTTTGTTTTCCCCTCTCTCTCCCCCCCTCTTTCTCTGCTGTACAACGCAAAAAAATTTTAAAACCCAAAAACAAACAGGCAACAAAAAAAAAAGGGTTTTTTTAAATTTACTAAATTTTATATATTATTGAAAAATAAAAAAGGGGGAAGGGAAAGTTTTAAAATGGCAGAACAAAAATTTCTTTCTATTACATAATGGGCACTCGGGTAAGAAGTCTGGGATCCTACCTCGGAGTTCAGTGTACGAAACATGCTAATATATGCTTATTTTGATTACGTGATCCGTTAAAGTTTTGGGGAAAATTTTTTTGGTTTCACAAAACAAG
>NC_051407.1:13157512-13157845 GCF_015228065.2 Penaeus monodon
CTCAAGATAGTCAGATTCCGTCAGATGAAGGGATCGAGCCCGAGAGTGAGATTGAGCTACAACTGCAAATCTTTCTCAAAGGATGTTGGTGACACGCAAAAAAAGGGAGCGAGAGTGGGAAAATTTTTGTGCGGAAAGCAAATATGGGGGGTTTCGGGAGGACTATGAAACGTTTTGATTCCCGCTTGAAGAATTTTAAAAAACATTCGTAAATTTGTAAGGAGGGGGTGATGAGGAGACGAATAAGGTTGCTTAAAAGAAAAGAGCAAACATTAATACCATCGCATTTTTGTCTTTTCTTTATCCACGTGTCTGTCTGTCTGCTTATCTATC
>NC_051407.1:13158136-13158318 GCF_015228065.2 Penaeus monodon
AAATTTATGTATGTTTAACAGCCATTCATTTTCCACTGCAAAATATCAAACCCCTCTTGTTCCTTTTAAAAGATATAATCGATAAAGAAGTTATACCCAAATTTAAAACCCTTTTTTAACACACATACGTCCCATTACATCATATTTCAAAGCATACAGGGCACAAAATATATTTAAAATTC
>NC_051407.1:13159037-13159149 GCF_015228065.2 Penaeus monodon
TATAACTCATTATTGATTATATCATTATCATTAGCATCACGTAACTCACCATGTCAGAATGTTATATCAAATGGCAAAACTTCCTCTGCTGTTTCCATTCTAACTTCCACGT
>NC_051407.1:13159201-13159424 GCF_015228065.2 Penaeus monodon
CTTCTGAAAATGGCAAAATAGATTAGTTTGCTGGGAGTGTTTGGCCATTTCGGTCCCAATGCAATTATTGATGTTGTTTTCCTTTGTATTCGTATATATTTGTTTTCGAAATTGCGGCCATGTTATTTCTAATGTTAGCATGATTTGGAGACAAATAACACGTTCCAATCAGTTGTTATATATGCTTTTTATATATATGCTTAGTATATACTTTTATGCCTTG
>NC_051407.1:13159524-13159764 GCF_015228065.2 Penaeus monodon
AGCTACCGTCATTATGGTCTTCCTTTCATAGTGCATTTGCATACCTATGTCCTCGTCTAAAACCCTTTGACGCTCTGCTCTGCCTTCGCACAAATTCCTTTCATTTTTGGTTCTATTTCCCCTGTTCCTTTGCTCTCTTTCATCTCTTAAGGTGGAGATTTTCAAAAACAAAGTGAAACGAGGGTAGGATGATTAGAAAGATAAGAGACTCATAGAGTTTTATACTTTCTAGGATCTAGA
>NC_051407.1:13165087-13165162 GCF_015228065.2 Penaeus monodon
AAAAACAAAATTTTACCACACCAACTACAAACGAAACAGGGGGGGGTTTGTGGGGTGTTGTTTTTGAAAAAGTGC
>NC_051407.1:13166037-13166569 GCF_015228065.2 Penaeus monodon
GGTGGTGTTGGGTGGTGTTTTTGGGGTGGGGTTTGGGGGTGTGTGTAAAAGTGTAGAATGTAGAAGGGAGAGAAAAGAGAAAAGGAGGGAGAAGAGCAAAAGAGAAAGAAAAAACAGAAAAAGTTAAGAAACGAAAAAAACGGGAGAGAGAAACAAAACCAGATTCAAATAAAAAGACAAAGACATAAAAAATGCGAGAAACAGATCTAGATCTCTATAAGTATAAACTCTATGAGTCTTATTATCTTTTATCATCCTACCCTCGTTCACTTTGTTTTTGAAAATCTCCACCATTAAGAGATGAAAGAGAGCAAAGGAACAGGGGAAACTAGAACCAAAAATGAAAGGAATAAGGCAGAGAAGAGCGTCAAAGGGTTAGACGAGGAAATAGGTATGCAAATGCACTGAAGGAAGACCATAATGAGGTAGCTTCGTGGAAATCAATTCAGCGGATCGACTATTTGATCTGTATAATAATCTTTCGCCCTTTTAGCATACATTTACGTAGTAGTTAGGGAGACAGAGAAGTTGG
>NC_051407.1:13166895-13167095 GCF_015228065.2 Penaeus monodon
GGGGGGAGGGAGAGAAATGGCGTGAGGGGAAGTCGTTAAGATGGTGATGACGGTAAGGATGAGAAAAAAGAAACAGAGGCGGAGGGATCAGAAGAAAAGGCGATCTTACTTTACGTGCAATTTCGCGATATGAACCCGTGAGAAATTATATGATGGAGGAAGAGAAAAATATTGTAGACTAAAGTGTAGGAATTCTGAGT
>NC_051407.1:13167297-13167487 GCF_015228065.2 Penaeus monodon
TCAATACTGGAACCATGCAACAGACATGACCTATTCCAAGCGAATGCCTTCCCAGGGAATTGTATTCGCTTGATAAAATCACAGAACGTCGCCAAAGTTGCCTCCTCTCCGGGGAACGTCGTCACCAAATATCGCACTTATTCCTCTCTCACAAAATCACGAAATTCATCAGCCTGACATACGAAAATGT
>NC_051407.1:13167841-13168039 GCF_015228065.2 Penaeus monodon
ACTTCACAATATGATGATATAATTAACAAACGTCATAGTGAAAATCCATTATAAGTTATTTCCATTGTACTTATAACCTTTTTTTAAAAAGTTTTAAGCGCTATGACACTCTAGGATTTATTGGCGCAACATATGGCAATGGTGCAGTCCAGATCGTTGCAGTGACCCCCTTGTTCCGTTTGCTCTGTTTATGTTCAG
>NC_051407.1:13168407-13168652 GCF_015228065.2 Penaeus monodon
GAAACATGAATAAACCAATAAAGAATACTATTTAACCCTAATAATGCATTTCATAGGAAGTCATGCTTATCATGCAATGCATCTCGAATTCACACCTTCTCATCGTCTGAGCAAAATATCTAAAGAATTCGCGATTTTGATCGTTAAAACTTTACGGCACATTCGCGACCAGTCTATTAAGTCTTCAGCTCTCAGCAATTAAGATCTCATTAGTATTCATGATTGCCGAGGAGAAGAATGCGGGA
>NC_051407.1:13169922-13170084 GCF_015228065.2 Penaeus monodon
TATACGTACATTGTTTTGCAAGTGCTATGTAGATTTTATAGAAGTACATGTTAGTTCTGTTTTCTTTTATAATAATATGGCCAAGCTGAATACGATGATGGTCAATAAATACCATATAGATAAAATAGACATAAACAAGAGTGTGGTAGAAAAAAATACCAT
>NC_051407.1:13170739-13171002 GCF_015228065.2 Penaeus monodon
ACCAAATCCGATGCTGAAGTAACAACAAAGGTTATATATAACGAATAAAATACTGAGACATTGACAAATATGGAAATGTACAACAAACAAATAAACAATACTTATGAAAAGGGGGAAAAATAACATAAAGAAAATATGAAGAACAGAAGGAGAAATACTGCATTACAGTAAACAACTCAGAACATAAATACAAGTAAAAACAAATGAAACAAACACTAAGAATAGCATACTATTTTTAACACTGGCGAGAAAAAAAAATCTAT
>NC_051407.1:13173478-13173553 GCF_015228065.2 Penaeus monodon
GATTTCATAAGATTTCATAAAACGCCTGATCTCTTTGTAATGAAAAATAACGAGTGGTTGATTTTAGAACGAACG
>NC_051407.1:13174587-13174865 GCF_015228065.2 Penaeus monodon
GAGATGTGCTATCGTATGTTAAGGTGTTTTTACGAACGCACAGGCACGCCCCAAAACATGTGCCTTTCTGTTTAACACTGAGGGCATGTCTGAGTACAAATATATTTACTTACGTTCCTGTCGATGCGCAATAGTAAACACAATCTCACCAGAAACGAATTCTATCAAAGGTTGTAACTTTTGGCAGAGTTTGTGAATGGCGTCCCCCCCCCCCTTTTTTTTACTTGTCATCCTGGAACAGTTTTATAATGGAAATGACAACATAGGAAAACCTTTTA
>NC_051407.1:13176005-13176453 GCF_015228065.2 Penaeus monodon
CAGCGTACTTAACCCAACACATCAGTTGACCTGCATACAAACCAAACACCTTCACTTAATCTGTTTAAATCCCCTCCACATTTACCTGTAATGCAAACCCTTGGACACCGAAGCAATAGAAGTGTCGTAACTTAACCATAAAACTTTAAGATAGACACCATCAATCACTTATGGCGATCATGAAACACCCCACACAAGAGGATTTACGGCTATGAAATCACGACGAAGATATAAACGATAGCCAGAGCCTTGATCCACGAACTTGATTTGATCGTTTGCATTCACGGTGATCGCCTGAAGTCCCAGCGCGCCGTGGCCGAGGAGCACATTGTGTTCGTCTCATCGGAACTGTAGGCCATTCCAGAGGGCAGTTATAAGAGATATTTGGTTTAGTGGGGTATGAATATGCATGTTGTCCGGAAGGAATGCTTAAATGTATTGTGGAATC
>NC_051407.1:13176920-13177075 GCF_015228065.2 Penaeus monodon
CGCATGGGGGCGATGCGATATCATCCTTGCTTAGCAGAGGTTATGGCGAGTTAGAGCTGGTAAGTTACGAAGTCTGATGAGCTGAACAAGCAGAGAGGATAGATATTTATTTATGTGAGTTTCGTCAGAAAAATCTAGATAGAGAGTAGTAGATA
>NC_051407.1:13183674-13183744 GCF_015228065.2 Penaeus monodon
AGGACTGACCATTAGCTCGTCCAAGGTAATAATGGTAAATAATAGGGAGTGAGGGTTTTGTTTTTATTAT
>NC_051407.1:13183985-13184057 GCF_015228065.2 Penaeus monodon
TTCAAGTCACCCCACGAACCTACAAACATTAAGTCATGCTACTCACATTAACATTAAGTTGAGCCAAAATTA
>NC_051407.1:13184779-13184888 GCF_015228065.2 Penaeus monodon
TAAAACAGGAGACGAATCTTGCGAGAGCTAGCGACACTCACTCGCGTCAAGAGCTTTAAACCCGAGGTCGCACCGCTCTCTCCTTCCCATAGAGGGGTCACGAGCCTCG
>NC_051407.1:13185580-13186645 GCF_015228065.2 Penaeus monodon
CATTAAATAGCAAATGTTAAAAAAAGCCATACACACAAACCGCATATAAAAATAATCTTGAAAAACTTTGCTAAGAGACATGCATATATGAAAAAGATAGGGTATCTAAATTTGTGCCTTGTGTCTAATTTAATATATATATGTATTTATTTTAATAGTCAGTTATTACGATAACCCTATGACCATGAATACAAAGGAAAATTATACCAGCAGCTAAGCAGACAGATTAATCAACTTAAAAGCCACCTTACTTTGGTCTTCAATTAGTGCATTTGCATTCCCGTTCCCCCTCGCCTAACCGTTTCCCGTTCTCCTTATCCTCTCGCCTATTCAGGCTCTCATCCTATTCTCCCATTCTGCTTGTTCTTGCTCCTTTACTATAGTCCTTCTTACTTTACTATAGTCCTTCCTTCCTTTCATCTTATGGGCGTACATTTCCGAAAGCAAAGGATAGGTTTGATAGAACATTAAAGTATTCAAAAGGGTATTACGGATTCCTAGTGGAGATGTAGAACAAACACCAAACAAGCTATTCAGTAGAAGCGTTCGCCCTTTGTGTTAGTTATCTACAAAAAAAAACTCTGTAAGCTTTGGTCTCGCTGAGATTACGAATATTCCTTAATGCGAACTGCAGATTCGTGGGAGGCTTTACATCCCAGCGAAACACGGCCAGTCAGCTGAGTAACTGAGACTTCGCTACACAGTTTGCTTCCCTGATTTCGATTTTCACAAAGGGCGTACATATATAGTTTAGATAATCAAAGTCAAGATTAAAGGAATAGAATGTTACTACACCCACCTCCGTTCTCAAAGGAGGATAACAGATGTAAAATATTTCATTAGCGTAGAAAATATTTTCATCGTCATTCATTCGCACGTATTAAGGAATGGTAACATAAACACAATAAATTAATAATTACTGTAAATATCGAATTTATGATAGTCCTGACGGATGATTTAAATTGAGTCACTCTTCATGGTGACACAGCTAAAGAGTTCTGTAAAGAACTAATTCTGTAACAGCCAGAACTGCCCTTGTATTCTGTTGTCGTTGATTCTAATAAG
>NC_051407.1:13186749-13187127 GCF_015228065.2 Penaeus monodon
GGAGGAGGAGGATACTAATATGCTCCTCTCTCACTCTGCTTCTTTTTGTTACCCTACGTTGCTGGCGATTTTACAAAACCAAAATACTTGTCCATTTAGCTTCATTTGCGAGAGGACGCCCGTTACATAAGTCCTTCTTTCAACTAGCATGTATTACCGTTTACTTCCCATCCTGAGGATTTCTGTCATCCACATAAAGCAGTGGATGCAAGCCTTCAAAATAAGCTGCCTTTTTAATCACATTTTCCGTCATCCACGATCAGTTCCCCCTTGGCCTTCTGGGTCATATTTCAGGATTCGGTCTCCATTCTGCTGTCATCCCGTTTCTGTCTAGGGTCATGGCTTTCAAATTCTTTAGTATCATTAACTCTAGTAATT
>NC_051407.1:13189830-13190025 GCF_015228065.2 Penaeus monodon
TGCAGACCTTGATATACTCTGATTACGATGTACCTTAACGTAGATTTTCCGATTTATATTCATGCTTCCAATGATCTACTCAGCAATAGGTTATTCATTGCATTCATGCCTTCTCATACCGCTTGAGCTCTTTAACCTGACGTCTCACCGCTGTATTCACGGGTCAGTTGCTCGCTTATCTGATGTATTTAAGTG
>NC_051407.1:13191321-13191787 GCF_015228065.2 Penaeus monodon
CAGTAATTTTCGAGATGATGATTGTTATATTCAACGTGCATGATTGTAAGGGTGTACATTCACCAATAGTGCTAAAATGTATTTCCTCTGTTAATAATCGTAAACATTAAAATCGGATTTCCTAACAAGTTCTTCCACTTCAAAGGATGTAATTTATATATGTAAAAAAAACTTTGCGAAGTTTGAAAGCGAAACGTGAGAGAGAGAAAGAGTCAAAAATGATTTTCCAATTTAGCGAATAGAACTTTTAGTCCGCTTTTATGTTGCATCAGGAACGAAACAAAATGTCTATATCGATTTCGATTTCGTTACTGGCCAACTTTTTAAGGTTCAGCAACATAAAAAAAGTTTTTATCGTAAAGCTCTCAACACTCCGAGTCATGCAACCGGTATTTCGTACCATGATTGATTTGTTTTAATTGTTGCAGGACTGTAAATTTTTGATAAGTAATTCATGTTGTTATCT
>NC_051407.1:13192154-13192444 GCF_015228065.2 Penaeus monodon
TTTTGATTAAACTATAACATAGTAAATTGTGCAAACCAATTTAATCTTCGTTAGAAACCACGTAACAAATCGAATTATCTAACTAATGGGATAGTCAGCAGACAAGAAATATATACATCAAATGGTAAACATAAGAATACTGCACAGAGAGAACAGTGAAACTCTGTTTGACTGTAATCTGTTATAACTTTTAAAACTATTGTAATCTATAATGTCCAGAATCGAATTAGCTTCTTGTCTTAACAGAGTGGGAAGTTCCTGGTACTTCCAGTCCACGATTTCCCAGAAGT
>NC_051407.1:13192708-13192932 GCF_015228065.2 Penaeus monodon
GGAACGCGAAAAACAGTAAATAGATATGCAAAAGGCAAAACATCAATAGCAGTTGCAAATTCACTAGAAATATATATCCTCGGAAAACGTACCCAACTCCCACCTTCTTTAAACGAAAATGTGTCTTATGGTCTTAAGAACTTGAAATTGCTATACGTCATCAATAAGTCAGATATATTGCTATATTTTGCTCTTGATCTCACAATACCTGCTATACGTTTCGC
>NC_051407.1:13193735-13194188 GCF_015228065.2 Penaeus monodon
AATATAGAAAGAACGACAAACGCATAAAAAGAAACAAGAAACGAGGGGAAAACTGAAGAACGAACGAGCAAACAGAAAAAGTATCATAAAATGAAAACAAAGAAATCTACAAACAACAACAGATGCACAGAGTTTACTAACCCTATAGGTAACATATATGGTATTTGCTGGTGCATAAAAAGAAAAACAATGGAAACGAAACTTGAAATCGAGTCCCGTAGATTTACGCAAATGAATTCACTCGGAGTAAATTGGGGGGGGGGGGGTTGTGGGCGGGGTAGTACATCAGATAAGAGAGGCTGTCTGTAATGAGGTTATATATTCATATTATCCGGCTTATCACGGGAACCCACTTCGCTAGAGCTGAGATATTGACTACTTATGCTCATGGAATCGAGACAGGAAGGTACATAGAGAGGGTAGAGTAGTATAGAGAATAATGGAAGGTTATAC
>NC_051407.1:13194635-13194850 GCF_015228065.2 Penaeus monodon
CGACAGGGAAAGGGGGAAGGAGTCGGAGCGCCTCACAATGGGCAATTTCGATTCGCATCAGCGTTTCTGAATAAACTACTGCAAGGATGTTCCCGCCTCTCGCAAGCAGAGGATTGAAGGCCGGGGTTCGAGTGAATGAGACTTACCAAAGGTATCTAATTACACTTTATGAGGGATTATCCACACACCCAAGAGAGTGAACTGCTCCGGCTGCT
>NC_051407.1:13194896-13195048 GCF_015228065.2 Penaeus monodon
AAGTGAGAAGGAAAAAATAATGGGAAGGCCAAAAGAGAGAGGCAAAAATGGGAGGAAAGAGAGAAAAAGAGGGGGAAACTCTTAAGACTGAAGGTATTCGAATACTAACAGATAGAAAGGATGATAAATAGATTGAGGTTTGACAGAGACGT
>NC_051407.1:13196158-13196404 GCF_015228065.2 Penaeus monodon
TGTAATGAATAAAATGTAATACTTACTGACTAAACTCATGTAAATGATTTATTTTATCTACACGTGTCCTGTCAGCTCGTTACTTATATTCTACAGTAATAAAAATATTTTATGGTTGGTGTTTATGAAGCAAAACCTGTTTATACAGAATTCATGGCTGTCATACATCACCCGCTTTGACTGCCAAATGCCTGTAATTCATGATTTCTGGCAGAATCAGTAATTTTTCTGATATATTGCCGTGTA
>NC_051407.1:13198142-13198482 GCF_015228065.2 Penaeus monodon
CCCCCCCATCTCATTATCTCTCTCTTCCCCCCTATCTCCCTTCCTCGACCCCAGAGAAAAGCCAACCAACAGCTCCGTTCAGGCGCGGTGGCTTTGCATGATAAGCCGGATAATATGAATATATGACCTGATTATAGTCAGCGTCCCTTATCTGAGATGGGCCCTTGGTTTCTAGTTTCGTTTTACATTGTTGCTTTCGTGTTGCTTCGTAGCTGATGGTAGTCCGCATTGTCCGCTTTGTTTTTTTATATTAATTTATCAATGTTATGATGGTGCCATTGCGATTATGAACATCGCTAAGGCTACTGATACTGGAATCGTGACCATTACAATAAATGCA
>NC_051407.1:13201318-13201383 GCF_015228065.2 Penaeus monodon
TGTACCTTCCTTCATTTACTATGACCTTCCCATTAGTAAAAAGCAATGGTTTTAATCTTCAAGAG
>NC_051407.1:13201468-13201568 GCF_015228065.2 Penaeus monodon
ATCGCCTGCTCTCCCGGGGCGTGAGTTTCCTCTTTCCTCTTCCTCTCTCCCGCTCTGTCTGCCTGCGCCAGAGGCCCAGGTGCTGTCTGTCTCCTGTCTC
>NC_051407.1:13201623-13201923 GCF_015228065.2 Penaeus monodon
TTATACACTTTCTTTTCAGTCCGTAAAACTTTTGCAAAATTACCTTATGAAAGCACAATGTTTGACATGTATTTGGTAGTCAGTCTATTCAAATGAAATTATCGTCTTAATTATTTGCTTTTTAACTTTACACAGGCCTTTGTTTACCCTACTTGCTTTGTTGCCATTTTTGCGTGGGTCAGGTATCGATGAGAACAGAGAGGGTAACGACGACGGAATGTAACGGTGAAGCTTTTGAAATTCTGATAGGAAGAAAGTGGACGTGATTACAGAGTACTCTTTTGTAAAATCGTTGAAACG
>NC_051407.1:13201969-13202125 GCF_015228065.2 Penaeus monodon
TTCTTGGAGATTTATTAATGAATAATAAGAATATTTTTTTTATCCATTCTTTTCTCATTTATTTTATCACCGGCCTTGGGGTAATGTTCCTGTCATGACTTTGTTTCTGTCTCTCCCTTCTAAGGCCTTCCTCACTTTGGAAATCTATTATATATT
>NC_051407.1:13202156-13202251 GCF_015228065.2 Penaeus monodon
TCGTTATCATCTTTTTACAAACGTCCGTTTTTAATGTCACTGATCCCGTCTCCACATTCTCAGCATTTTATACTTTCTTTTAAGATATTTCACTA
>NC_051407.1:13202651-13203146 GCF_015228065.2 Penaeus monodon
CATTTATTATTACACGATTATCTAAGGGGGAGGTTCCGAAGCATGTCAGGAGGGGAAAGAAAGGGTGGAGAGGAAAACAGAGAGGAGAAGGAGCCTTAAAGAGAAAAGAGGGTTGGGGAAGGGCGAATAGAGGTGACTGAAAAAGAAAAAAAGAGGGCACGTAAGAGAAAAGGGAGGAGGAAGGCTTAGAGAAAAAGAGGAATGGGAGAAGGAGGGAAAGGAAGTGGGAGGTGCATATGAAGGGCGTAAAGAGGGAAAGGAAAATGAGAGAAGTGAGAGGTGCATACGAAGGGCGTAAAGTAGGAAGGGTGGAGTGAATTTAAGGGAGAATCGGGAGTGAGATGGGATGGAAGAGCAATGAATGTACAATTAGAGAAAAAGGGAGAGGGGGGGGGGGTCGAGATTTAAAAGTAGGAGGATGAAAAAGGGAAAAGTCCGGGAACTATGGAATATCCAGTTCTCGCTAGTGACCAATGATACTAATATCAACATTTT
>NC_051407.1:13203357-13203552 GCF_015228065.2 Penaeus monodon
GTACATTTAGTCTCCCTAGTAGCCCAGGAATCACAGTCATAAAATACTGCTGCTAATGGAGTAATTTCCGCAATGATAAAAATTTCAATAATCATTATGGCATTTCTGGTGTTTCATCTGATTTTATTAAATCTGGAAACTTTTACATACTTTGAATGGGAAAACACTTTATGCACCATTAGTATAAGAAGTCTA
>NC_051407.1:13204653-13205060 GCF_015228065.2 Penaeus monodon
GTGGCGTAACAAAAGAATGGCCTTAATTTGACTAGTAACAGAATAAAGAACTCTTTCGTGAATTATTATTTGCTGAATTTTAATTAATGATGCAAATTTCAATAACGTTTATTTTTTTTCTCTCAACATTGACTTAATAACACTAGCCCTTCTTGTTATCGGCCCTAGATATGTAGTTGCAAATCAATCGCATTCCTGCGATTTTCGAATAACAAGAGAAGAGAAATGGAACAAAATTCGCGTGACCCCAAATCACTCCCGATTTTCAGCGCTCATCAATAAACACTGAACCGGTGCTTTATTTGTGCAACGACGCGCAATAATTGGTTCAAATCCTGTGCCAGCCGGCCATTTTGCAACCAAAGGAATCGAATTTTCTCGGCTGGAAATGTCATGAGTTGCAGATC
>NC_051407.1:13205473-13205868 GCF_015228065.2 Penaeus monodon
TTCGAATCGCACTCTATGTCTTTTTGTCAGAAATTCATAAAATCTCAATCTAACATGTATCACATTTAGCATACTCTCCTCATCACACTCCCGATAATCATACTAATGTATCTATTTGTCAGGATCCTTCGTGTGGGTAAGTTGCACAAGTTTGCAATAAACACTTGCATCAGTCAGAGAGTACGCACTTTGATGCATATGAAGCTATGTCGTTGGTGATGTTAAGTTGGCAATGAATAGAAGGGAGAATACGAGAAAAGGAGGAAAAGAGAAAAAGAAACGGAAATGGTACGAGAAGGTTGATCATAAAATAAGCATTAGAATATTTATAGTAGAATTAGTAATAACTGTAATAGCGATGTTGATAGCAATGGTGGTGGATATTGCACATACAA
>NC_051407.1:13206103-13206312 GCF_015228065.2 Penaeus monodon
GTGAGTGTATTTTTTAAGCGTGTATGTATCTGCAGTCGTACACCTGCATAAGTCCCGAAAGTTTGACTAATCAGCTCTCCGGCCGCGGATCATTGAGTTCCCTCACTCCTTGGTCCGGATCCAAGCACCAATCAGCAGCGACTTCACGCGTTGCGTTGCGGGCCTTTTGCGGAGGTCATTAGACCACGGCGGAGGCTGGGCTTAGTTAT
>NC_051407.1:13211813-13211966 GCF_015228065.2 Penaeus monodon
CTGCCTCGGCTTTAAGACGCGAAGCCGATTTTTATCTCGGGACAATTCGCTTGATGACGTCACAGGGTCGGCAAGAAGCGACAGCGCTGTCCATTGATTGCGATTCGTGTGTCGAGATCGGGAGCCGAGGCCGAGTCGAGGACAAGGACGGGA
>NC_051407.1:13213164-13213253 GCF_015228065.2 Penaeus monodon
CTCCCGTTGACAAAAAGGGAAAAGAATTTCCTTTGTCCTGGAAATTGGCGTTGGTATTTTTTTAGGTAATGCTGAAACATGTTTGGTTT
>NC_051407.1:13213558-13213766 GCF_015228065.2 Penaeus monodon
GTCTGTCTATTCATCTTTCTCTCTTTTCCTCTCCTTCGTAGCTTGCTCTCCATACATAGTCTAACTCGTGACTACGATAGATTCAGTAGTCTCTTTCCCTTCGTAGAATATAGAATCTAACATCATAAGAAATGAAGTATACAGGAAAGAAAGAGTCGCTAGAACTCCCTTTCATGAATTATTGATCAGAATTGAGATGTACATGATA
>NC_051407.1:13214227-13214645 GCF_015228065.2 Penaeus monodon
GCAGGGAAGGAGAGCAATGAATTCAGGGACACTGCGCCGATGGAACGACCGAACCAACACAAGCGAGTGATTCCTCCTCGCGAGCCCGTACCGCGCGACCTACATCCATGGGATCCTTCCCCTCTTTCACCCCTTATCTGACCCCTATCACCTCTCCCCTCGCGCTCTTAGCAAGCCCTTCCTCCCCCATCTGTCCCCTTCTCCGCCTCCCTATGTACCCACTCATCCTCATGTTCGTCTGCTTGTTTGCTTTTTTCCGTGTTTGTATTTGTCTCTCGAAGCTAACCAAGTTAGTATTTTGATCCTTGACTTCTTTATTTGATATTACTTTTTTATATTCTTCCTATCAATTATCATTCTCTCCCACCTCCTCTTCTTCGTAGTCATCTTTCTCACCTTCTTTTTTACAGTTAATATT
>NC_051407.1:13214910-13215248 GCF_015228065.2 Penaeus monodon
AAGCCATGAATGTGCACACATACTGAAGCCTCCGCTCTCCCCCCTCACACCTTATACACACACACTCTATATATATCTTCATTAGTTGCAGCGAACTAAAGCGAGCGCGTATCACATAATAATCGAGCCTTCATTATCTATAGAGGTGTCATTACCGCGGGCCAATTACCTGGAGCTTAATTAGAAGCGAGGCTCTACTTGGCGGCTTTTTTGAGGTGGTTTAATGTTCCTGGGAATAGACTGTTGGCCGTTTCGCTGTGTAAGACTTACAGGACATTGCTGTTGCTAGTGTTGAGTCAGTGGCGGTAAGATGGAAAATGGATGGACACACACACATG
>NC_051407.1:13215647-13216067 GCF_015228065.2 Penaeus monodon
AATCAATTGATATCGAGATAGATTAATAGTGCCAAACAGAAAAAAGGGAAAACTGACAGAAACGGAGATAATTAAATAGATCAAACAAACAGACAAATAGCGACACAGAGACACAGAGCTAGAGACCGAGGAAACGTACAAAGAGACCGAACGAAACGTCAATATTCCAGTGCTTGCGTAATAAACATTAATGGCCATCAATTGCCAGAACAGGGAATGAGTGACACGCCATTCATCCGGAAGCCATGTAGCTTTTTTTTTTCTTTTTATGTTTCCTTTGTTTATCTTTTATTGTATTTTCTATTTCGTTATTTTGGTTTAATGTAATTTGTTGGCTTGATGTGTTTGTAACGTGATTTGTTTTGCTTTTCAGTTTGGTTTCGCTGTCACTGTTGATTGATATTATTTATGATCAAAGTT
>NC_051407.1:13216133-13216294 GCF_015228065.2 Penaeus monodon
GTCAAAATTTCAGAGCCAATGCATCAATCAAGATATGAATAAGTTTGATGATATCTAATAAACTTGATATAACAAATATATTTCGATAGATTAATGCAATTCTATTTGCGCTACTTTCACCTTGTATTCTCATTATCCTTCAAATCAAAACTACCTACAGT
>NC_051407.1:13216568-13216662 GCF_015228065.2 Penaeus monodon
CATCCAGAGTACAGTAATATTCCAGTCTGTGGTTATGAGTAATGTCAACTTATCAGACGAAGTCTGGAAAACGAGCATTCGGCAGACGAGCGTG
>NC_051407.1:13216887-13217034 GCF_015228065.2 Penaeus monodon
ATCAAGTAACTGCAGCAAAAAGTAACCAAAGTCAGGCTGTGAAGAACAAGAAGATAGGGAGAGTTGCAACTTGGAACGTGCGAACTTTCCACCAAGCGGGAAAATTGGTGAATGTTAGAAAAGTGATGATGAGAATGGAAATTAGTG
>NC_051407.1:13218155-13218446 GCF_015228065.2 Penaeus monodon
TATAGAACCACAAACTGAAAAAAGGGTAAAAAAAATCGAAACATGTGAACGAGAAGGCGTTTGACATGGTGAAACACGAAAAGTTAATGCTAAATAGCACTGACGTTAAAGGGAAAGATGAGATTAATATAGAATTTATACTGGAAGCAGAGTGCCATAGTAAGGATAGAAACAGATTAGACAAAATAAATAAGTATAGAGAAAAGATTCAGACGGGTTGTGTGATGTCGCCAGACTTTTTCTATGGACTTATGGAGAAAAAATCCTGTGGGAAGAACAAATCATAAACGG
>NC_051407.1:13218920-13219002 GCF_015228065.2 Penaeus monodon
TTAAGCACGGAGCGAGAGAAAAAGAAATGAGATTTTTGGGTCACATCCTAATAGAAGGAAGCCTGGAAGATGATGCCATGAC
>NC_051407.1:13220274-13220405 GCF_015228065.2 Penaeus monodon
CGCAAAGGCCATCTGGTGTGCGAAAAAGTAAAGCATCAAAGGCCTTTAAGCACACAAGCCTCCAGGTGGACGGGCGAGGGAAAAGGGGGGGGGGGGAGGTGTTTGAGGATGCCCAACAGAGGGAAACTTTT
>NC_051407.1:13221272-13221395 GCF_015228065.2 Penaeus monodon
TACGATCTGGCGCAAAAGTCGACCCCTAAAATTCTGATGTGTAATTCAGGTTTTGACCTATATTTGTCGGATAAGATAACCTCCCATATTAAAGCAGCTCCACTTTCCTGGTATTGCAGTATA
>NC_051407.1:13221490-13221606 GCF_015228065.2 Penaeus monodon
AAAATCTCATAAATAATTTTAACTCTCTTCTTCTAAAACACTTGAGTCGCAAGTGCGTTCAAACACACAGAGAAATTTGGAACGAGTTAATCATTGATACTGTTATAATCACCATC
>NC_051407.1:13221634-13221742 GCF_015228065.2 Penaeus monodon
CAGACACGAGTTTCAGTAGGAAATTATTGTGATAGGCTACGAGTTATGGGCAGTGGTGTATAGCAAGCGCCATGCAGGTAATTTTACTTGTTTCCCCTCAAAGGCAAT
>NC_051407.1:13223366-13223772 GCF_015228065.2 Penaeus monodon
GTTAATCATCACCATTACTGTATCCTGCAAAAAAAAACGTTCGCAAACATGATCTGTATAGCGTTGAACAAATTGAAAAAAGTGATCTAAATATACGATTATTAGAAGTCTCCTCTCAATGCACATAGGACAAATACCCAAATCCCAGCTAAACCAAAAATTGAGTTTTAACGCACACGCAACACAACAAAAGAACAAGACACACTCAGGAGCCGTAACGCAACCTATTCTCTCCTACATCAAGGGCAGAATCAATGTTACTTCTCGAAAGGACCAGTATACCCCACTTCCCCTGCCGACTGGTTTCTCTTTAAGAGTAAGCTTTCGTATGCATGCGCTTCGTTTAGCCGCTTAAGACTCGGCCTGCCTGAAATTGAAAACTATAAAGTTGGGGAAAGGAAGCCGG
>NC_051407.1:13224015-13224121 GCF_015228065.2 Penaeus monodon
TATTTGGAGATTTCTTTTGCTTTCCTTTTCAAGGAGTGGTGTAAAAATCGAAAACATATGGCAAATTCACGCCATAATGTATACATGTATACATAGATCAATAGAA
>NC_051407.1:13224404-13224673 GCF_015228065.2 Penaeus monodon
CCATTATTCACATATGCATTTGATTAACAACAACAAACTCTTTTTCCTTGCCATAATTCTCGAACGTTCCGGTGATGCCTTAATCTTGCTAACGCTTTTATTACATTACCTCCCAACCTAGAATCTAATTATCATTTTAATAATCGATGATACGAGGTTAATCAGCCTTCATCACTGTCAACGGTGCAATGGCGTGATATCAGAGGAACATAAAAAAGATAATCGATGTTGCATCAAAGTATTAAAAACAGCTCGTATTAAGTATTCGC
>NC_051407.1:13226675-13226922 GCF_015228065.2 Penaeus monodon
TTGAGTTTTGAAAAATTAAATTCTTTGGCTGCTTGTGTGGTGTTGGCCGCAAATCGCGGGTGAGGCAAGGACCGTCCAGAACAAGGGCATAATCTTTTCCTCCTCAGGTCACTGGCGGGAACCAGGGCCAATGGGACCACGGCAACTACTGCAGGATCCAGTGCGTACCGCAGCACGCGCAGGAGATAAATTGGTTGGGTCGGTATACCTTAGTGTCCAAGAGGATCTTATCTGTGTGTGTGTGTGT
>NC_051407.1:13228763-13228890 GCF_015228065.2 Penaeus monodon
GTAAATTGAAGTAAAGTGAAATAAGTGAAATTAAATGAAATAAAGTGAAAATAAGGCAAAAGGCATAAGGAAAATTGAATGTAATCAAATAAGAATGAATATAATTTGGTTTAATTTAAGATCAGAT
>NC_051407.1:13229699-13230192 GCF_015228065.2 Penaeus monodon
CAAATAAGCAAATATTAAATAATGCAAGCAATTGTACGCAGGAAGATTAGAAGCTAATCAAAGGAGACGGAAAGAAACACAGCACAAAAGCCTTGGCTGCTTAGAGAGATGGTGTTGCTGAAATTGCATCCACAATTCAAGGGCGCATGTCAGCAGTCTCGCCAGATGAATTCTCAAGCATGGCCTTGCGTTCTCGTTGGATGGAAAAAAAAACGCCACTCATACAACGTGAGATATGCTGAAACTCCCTTTAGCGTCAGACGGTCTCATTAACTAGTCTTAACTAGTCCGGTTTCTGTGCGAGGCGCTGTAAGGCTACAATGGACGCTCTGTGTTAACATGCAGCACAGGGTGAAAAGTCTTTACTTATGGGAAGGTCGTTGGCCACGCACTAGTCATGTGCAATGAGCTAATTTACCCGTTTCATTGTGTGGCGATTTTAATTAAGTATTCTCTCCGAAGACGTCTTGTCGGTGAAATATTTCAGACACAG
>NC_051407.1:13230214-13230437 GCF_015228065.2 Penaeus monodon
TATGCAGTCGAAAACTGAGTGCAAGAATGCCCTTTGAAAAGAGCTTAGCTTTCTCGTACGTCAGATCAGGCTATAAGGCACGGGTGCGCACCATACGTAATATTTGAACTTATTATGCTCATGTTATTGTAAACTGGCAAACATCAAACGTAATATGTCGACTTCGATTGAGGAGTTTTCACTTAATTTTGTAATATTTTTCATCTTACTACCTAAGCGATTA
>NC_051407.1:13230506-13230723 GCF_015228065.2 Penaeus monodon
GGAATCAATCAGTGAAATGTTCGGTACTAAAATGAAAATCATTATCGTTATCATTATACAGCAGAGCGCAGAATAATAGGAAAGGAGAAAAAATATACATAGAAATTATTTGCTATTCTAAGCAGTCTCATGAAAACACGCTGAAAAATATAAGCCACTAAAAATAGTACCAAAACAGGATAAGAAATGGTTCGAAAATAAAAGATATTGGTACAAC
>NC_051407.1:13230759-13231068 GCF_015228065.2 Penaeus monodon
ATAGATCAGTTACCATCGACAGTGGAGAAGAAAATGGCGTCCTTCGAAATAGGAAATGATGTTTTGCTCTTTTATAGCAGTGACTTCGGACCGAGAGAAATTCTGTCGGTTGAGGAGACCAATATATGAAAGGCACTATAGATAGCAAACTGCTGTTAATTTAGTTGTGTCTGGTAGTAGACTGGTAAGTCTTTTTCCATTACAAGCACTGTAATTATTTGCTTTTATTTGTCGACACTTGACTTACATTAATCTTTATTCTACCTTCTACAAAACGCCTGGGCAGTTCATACATTCTTGATATGAATT
>NC_051407.1:13231168-13231291 GCF_015228065.2 Penaeus monodon
TCTGTGTATGAAGATAACACTTATGTTTCTGTCCGTGTGTGTACTCGAGTATATAATGGCAGCATAAAATAAAATGTCCTTGAGCACCCAAGTAAAAAAAAAAAAAAGAGAGAGAGAGAAAAA
>NC_051407.1:13231375-13231588 GCF_015228065.2 Penaeus monodon
GTTTTAAAAAGGACACATAAACGCACTATTGCAGGGACAGCGAGGCGTGGACAGGGCAGATAACCGAGGGAGACTGACCGCGAAAGATCCATTAATTTGGATAAAAAAGACGCGAGGAAGAATTTCGAAAGAGAAGAGGGAAGAAAGATATCAATTACAAATTGTGAAAAGAGTCTTACCAAATAAAAAAGGGAATGGAGAGAGAAGGATAAG
>NC_051407.1:13232365-13232601 GCF_015228065.2 Penaeus monodon
GTAAGAATCTGGGGGGGACAGAAAGAATGGAGGAAGGGATCAACGAACAAGAAGCCTTGGACAGAAATAGAAAGATTCACACATATCACCACTTGATAAGTATGATTTTCCGGTGACTCGAATGAAATGGGGGGAAAAAGAAAGGAAAAGGAAACGTACTTAGAAGAACCGGAAATTTACCCGAAAATACAAAAGCAGTCAGTGAAAATATAACTGCAGCGGAAGTGAGTACATGG
>NC_051407.1:13232620-13233077 GCF_015228065.2 Penaeus monodon
GACAGGAAACCCGCTCTTGCCAAGATGTGCAAATCTGTTTTATGTTCCTGATTTTTTTTCTTTTATGTAACGTAATTTTGTCTCTACCTTTTCCTCTTTGGCTTTAAGAAAAAAAATCTGTATAGTGAAGTCTTTTCCAAAATGCTGCGCGTAGGTATGTTAAATAACTAACATTTTTCTTCCGATACAATAGGAATGCCAGTTTCGAAATAAAAGGAAGTCTTCACGTAAAGGGAGGAAAGAGAGTTAAAAGTACGAAAATATGAAGGGTATAAAAGCCCTTACTAACATGGTTATCTCTAACTGTCTGCGTTTACTAAAAGTACTGGGAGCAATAAAGAAGGAAATGCAGGCTTTTAGAAAAAATCGAGTGTCGGAATTTTTCGTACTTTTTGTCTTTTGTCTCGTTGGCTTTGTTGCACTTATTTCTGTCTCTGTTTGACTGTCTATATGCATT
>NC_051407.1:13233677-13233870 GCF_015228065.2 Penaeus monodon
CCTCTTTCGCTCTATCTAATCCCCAACAATGGGTGAGTTAGGGAACACAGTGTACCAGCTGGCCAGGGCGTGGCCAGAATAGACAAACGGCTGGTGGCCAAGCGAAGTCTATTCATCCCGGCGATGGAATCTACAGTTAACGAGGAATGAAGGAAGAAATGGGCAGAGAGAGAAGTGGGTAAAAGATAAAGTA
>NC_051407.1:13233954-13234232 GCF_015228065.2 Penaeus monodon
GTGCGTGCGTTGTGACCGACTATACTTGTTCCCTCACCCCCCCCCTTTCTTCACTTTTACCCAAAATATTATTCACGCAACCCGATATTTTTTTCAGAGCCTCTTTTTCATATTTGCTGAATTCACTGGTTACCTCCATTTGTCTCAATTTCCGCAGAAAAATGCACCTCCTTCGTCTCCCGCGCAAGCCTTCTCTCTCTTGTAATTGCGTTTCCTTAATTCTCCTTCGTTTCTTCTTTCGTAGCCAATGAGAGGAAAGGGGTAAGATCAGCCATTAA
>NC_051407.1:13234305-13234378 GCF_015228065.2 Penaeus monodon
TCGTTCTTTTATTTGTCTATCTATTTATCCCTGTATTATTTTCGATATATTATGTTTTTGTTCAGCTATCTTC
>NC_051407.1:13234810-13234987 GCF_015228065.2 Penaeus monodon
GTTTAAGTCTCAGTCTAACCAAAGTTTAAACTGCAAGTCGGTTTCATCTTTTTTCGTACTTCTGTTGTTTGTGAGGCGAGAAAATTCCAGACTTGATTATCTCAAAGTTGATTCACAATGCCGTCAAGTTTGGTTCTCAATGCATTTTTTCCCTAATAAAGGAAATGTAGAAATCCA
>NC_051407.1:13235143-13235222 GCF_015228065.2 Penaeus monodon
AGCTGATTGATTTTCCTTCATAATTAGGGCATAGAGAGCGTATTCAGTAAGTAGAGCAGTAAATAAGATAATCAATGTG
>NC_051407.1:13236432-13236544 GCF_015228065.2 Penaeus monodon
GACAGACCAACATAATCCGAATAATCAAAGAAAAGAAATGGCACAAACGGTATCATATGGGTACCTTACTGCACTTAAGAAATAAAGAAGTATCCGTATTAGCAGGTGTAAT
>NC_051407.1:13236737-13237288 GCF_015228065.2 Penaeus monodon
TGCACTTTCATTTAGCCAGTTTTAGAAAGAAAACAAGAATTATAGTCTGAACTTATGTAATCTTCACATGATCTGAATTTAACAAAAAATCTAAACACTTTATCTTCAGAGCATATCATACTAAATGATACGAGTTTTCGACGAATGAGAAACAACTTAGAATGTAGATAGCATTCCTATGGGCAGTAAAGCAGTTATACAAGTTATAATATAAACTCTTATGAGCAGGCAAGGTGAATAAATGATTCAAAGATAGGATCAACGCTAACTACTCAGCATTTACTCGTCATCTCAAGATGCGATGGATCATTTCGTTAAGTTTCTCAGACATTTGACCGACATTCCAATCTGGGGAAGATGCCACAAGAGAAACATTCATCAGCACTCTGATGGACCACTTTCTCCTTTCTTTGATCCGACTGGACTTAAAAATGCAGCCCAGGAAGTCGACTCAAATGGTCAATAGGGTATCGGGCCGGCACGGTTGAAGGAACATTGAAAACGGAAGGAAACCTTAGAATGTTAAGTCATTTACTGCATGTAGCAGAAGT
>NC_051407.1:13237399-13237822 GCF_015228065.2 Penaeus monodon
ATCCGGTCAATGAAAAAAAGTTCTTTCGTTAAATGAGTTGAAGATATATTTCAAAGCTTATGTTGAAACAGATTATCATTCAACTTTAGTGACAATTATTCATAGGAAAATCTGTGAGTTCATAAGTGCACGTGTACCTTTCTCCAAGAAGGAATTTTACATTAGCATCTCCCTTAGCCCTTTTAACGCTCGGGACTTTAAATCATCGGCTTCATGTTATTGATTGGAAAAGTTACAGGGGGATCAGGCTTTCAGTATAAATCCTCAGCTGATTCCTCTTCAAGAGGAAAGGTAAGACACACCTGATGTACAAAATTAGTACATAAATGGGAGAAACAAGATCATGAAGTTACAATCGTGAACTGGATACTATCGAGAATCTATAAGAATCTATGAAATGCTGCCTTCATAAGGTTTGTGATA
>NC_051407.1:13238269-13238412 GCF_015228065.2 Penaeus monodon
GAGAGAGGATTTTTTCCCAAAGCTGAGGCATATTTCCCACTGGTTATGCATATAATTTTCCTGAAGTATACCCATGGACTGCACTGTTGCCTAAGGATATCATAGTAAAACGATTTGGAGAATACGGGAAAGGGGGGACGGAC
>NC_051407.1:13238497-13239108 GCF_015228065.2 Penaeus monodon
TACATTACTAAAATAATAGTATTAAATAAAAAAGATAAAGAATAAGAAAATAACGTTATTATCACTCGCCAAAAACACCACTCCTATGAGAGCCATTTCCGACCCTCATCCACCACGCCGTTGGCCTGGATGCTGCTCTCGTGGGCGCCAGATGAGAGATGCTGTTCCTTCCACTTCCACCGATTTCGTGAGTGAGTAACGGTGAATTTTTCGACTGACCAAGACTTATTTGTCGCTGAATAAATGACTCACTGAATGGTAATACATTAATTGTTCATTCGCTCATTTTCTCGATGTCGAAGCGAATTTGATATCGAAGAAAAGGGGGTGAAAAAAGTGGTTTTATAAATTAATGGAATTTTGAGATATCATATTCAGCATTATCACGAAGGGAATGAGAGCGACGTGAATTTAATTATAGTTAAATGAAAAGAATTTTTAAAAAATGTGGTTTGGTTTATTTTTCTCTTCTGGAAATGTAATTCATTAAGGGATCTAGCGTGTTTTCATGTTTTGTTAGGATTATTCTAAGCCTCTCCCGCCGCTTATATGTATAATAAATATTCATAATTGCATGTCGCTTATCTATTTAGCTGTATATTTAGGTATGC
>NC_051407.1:13239237-13239625 GCF_015228065.2 Penaeus monodon
ACTCCATAGATATTTTATGCACAATATTTCAGCTTTTTTCAGTGCACAATCCCTTTCTCAATTCTCACACGTTCAGCGATTCCTCCGCAGACCCACCTTTGCACACTGTACCCGTCCACAGTCCTTCCTGAAACCTCTCCTCTTAGTGAACCACGGATCATCCCTCATCCTCAACACACTCTTTAACCCACTCCCCTTTTCTTTATCACTTATCCTCTCTATCTAAACCATTCTCCTCTCGCCTCCGACTTTCTCCCCGCTTCGGTACCCTTTTTTCCCTCAAAATGCCCCCAGACCTAAACTTACCCGATCCTAATTTACTATAAATATAACCAACTCGCCCATGATCATAACTTCTCGTCACGCGTTGGACATAGTTCATTGCTGA
>NC_051407.1:13239747-13239836 GCF_015228065.2 Penaeus monodon
GGGGAATGAATCATTTCATAGAGCCAGGCGAGATTTAACTCTCACGTAAAAGGCATCTCTTCTATTGTTTTTTGGGTTTTTTTCTCTCC
>NC_051407.1:13239879-13240416 GCF_015228065.2 Penaeus monodon
TAATTCGTATATTTTTCTTTCCTTCTTTACACTTAAGAACCCTCCCTCCCCCCACATATCTCCCCCCCTCCCCCCTACACGGCCACACACTTGATTCATCTCTGCCTCGCCACAAATTCCCTCCCCACAGCCACACTAAGGACGCCCTCCCTCACCCCCAACACACTACAGTCTCCCCTCCCCCTCCCCCATATCCCCAATGCCCTGGCCCAGGAATCTTCCCCCATAGCCCCATACCATAGAACCCCCCCCACAACCCCACAGCTATAGGAGTCGTCCACCCCACACAACCCCACACTTTAAATTCCCCCTTAAACAACCCCAGATTTCTTCCCCCCCCCCCACAGCTCCATACCCCAACCTCCCCTCCTTCCCCCCTCACACTCCGGACAGCAAATTCAATCACCCCCCCCCCCCTCTTCACTGTCTCCGACCTTTCTTTCATCACGCTTAATACAATTGCTGTCTTGCTTCTCTTTTCTTCTCCTCCTTCTCCGTTTGCTCTATTTTTTTTTCTTTTTTTCATCTTCGTAACCT
>NC_051407.1:13240434-13240696 GCF_015228065.2 Penaeus monodon
TCTTTCCCCTACCCTTTCCTCCTTCTCCTTTTACGCTCTCTATTTTTTTTTTTCTTCTTCTTCTTCGTAACTTTCAAAAATCTTCTTTTCCCTTTTTATCCTTCTCTTCCTCCTCCTCCTCCCCCCTCTCTCCATCTTCCGTCCTCTTTCTCTCGACTTTCCTTTTGTCTCCCTCTGTCTCTCTATTTCCCTCGATTCGCCCTGAGAAAATTAGATAGTTCTTCCGAGTCCTGACGTCCGTTTCCCAGTTTGTTTTTTCTAA
>NC_051407.1:13240867-13240936 GCF_015228065.2 Penaeus monodon
CAGAAAGATCTTATTTACTTAATTGTCTATCTATCTTATGGGGAGGTGTGGTGGGGAATATTTCTTAAA
>NC_051407.1:13242170-13242311 GCF_015228065.2 Penaeus monodon
GAGAGATTGAAAGAGAGAGGAGGAGAGTTTATCTTCTTGATAAACGACTATCACGAAAAACAAAAATACTGAAATGTCTATGTAATTCGTTCCCTCAATCTTTTAACTGGAAAAATCTGTCTGGGGAATTCCTTCACTTCA
>NC_051407.1:13242481-13242864 GCF_015228065.2 Penaeus monodon
ATTTCCCACATTCTTTATTCTTCTCATTTCGCTCTCTCCCACCATTCGCTGTTAAACGTCTTAAAGATCTAGTCCAGGCCTTTGTCTTACCGAAAGTTATATTGCATTCTGGAGATTTGTTCTTTTGTCTCCGTCTTGAACAATCTCTTAAAGTTGTCCCCACACATTGTCCCAGATATTTTACACGATGCTGCCCCTTGCGTTGACCTTCTCGTCCCTCGGTGCAATAATGGCGAGAGAGGCGTTCATCCCGGGTCTTTGAAAGCGATCGTATTTAGGGCTTGTGTGTGTCTGGGACTGAGGGAAAGGTGGCGGCTCATCGATACACGTTAGGGGAGGGGGCGGAGTAGTAGAACTGGCTGGTGGTTTTTAAGAGAAAGGCT
>NC_051407.1:13244567-13244717 GCF_015228065.2 Penaeus monodon
TGAGATAAATTGTGGACGAAGCTACACACAACCGAACGTTACGTGAGATGTGTGAAAAAGTGTGAACATTACGATTATTGGTCACAAAGTGCACTGAAATAGGGGAATAGTTAAATTGTGATTTATATTACATGAATTATTTTGCTAAGT
>NC_051407.1:13246360-13246534 GCF_015228065.2 Penaeus monodon
TGTATTTCATAAATACTTCTTTTGCATAATTGATTTTGTTATTTCACAACCAATTTTCTTTCTTTTTTTTCTTTAAACATTTTCATTTGTTTTGTAGTATCTAAGGTAGGGAATAACCATATGATTCCGGTTGTGTTTTGACCGTCCATCCGTCCGTTTATTCGCAAGCTACGC
>NC_051407.1:13247375-13247896 GCF_015228065.2 Penaeus monodon
AAATTGTTCATTTGGGTCCCGCCCCTCTTCCTGCTAAATGGTTTAAGGATGACAGTCTCATTACCGTCCTTATTCTGGTGAATTTCTTTGGCGTAATGGCCCACAACAGGATGATTCAACCTCTATTTGCTTTTATTTGAACGAGCTCTCACGTAAAAATGTTTTAGATGTTAGTAAGTCTAGATTATTGATATCATTATTACTATTTCCTTAAATTAAGATTCTTAATAGCCCAGAAACACAATAAGCTTCCGTTTTCTTAATGTCTACACCGCCAAGCAATTTACTAATATCTTCATCCATTTTGTTTGAAGACCTGCAAGTTTCCCGTGTCGCCAGTTCCTCAAGGGCAGTGATGATGGCCAGGGGAAAGTTTCAAAATTGGAAGCAATATTTGCGAGATTGCAGTGGAGAAAACTGTGACAGTGATGTTACTAAAATAGAGAACTTTGCTTAATTCTCTGTCATAGTCCATCATTTTAAGTAAAGTAATATCAGCAACAGTCTAATAATCATAAATT
>NC_051407.1:13248122-13248490 GCF_015228065.2 Penaeus monodon
TCATACCAATCCCCAATTAACACGTCAACCGACAGCATCTTTTCAAAAGCTAAAATCGACCAGGGTTCGCCCTCCTTCCGCCAACAACAAAGGAGAAAATGCCAAGAAAGTGCGAGGCGTGTGGAGGCACCGACGCCACTTCCCCGCCAAGACGTCAACAAAAGCGAAGCGATGGCGAGATTTTAAGGTCACTCACGCCTCTCTTTCATGAAGTTTCCAGCCGGTTTTCGCCGTCTGAAACACGGGGGAGGCATACAAAGGACATTTGTCAGAAAGAAACCTTATAAGGATCCAAGTTTGCCGCGATTTTTTTTTCTTTTACACAACCTTGAATTATTGGTTCACGTTTCTTTTTTTCCAAGTTGAGA
>NC_051407.1:13248525-13249249 GCF_015228065.2 Penaeus monodon
AAAATTGCTTGTGTAAATGATTAGTTATGTTATTTATTTATTTTGTATTATAATCTTATTAATGATATACAATTTTGTCCATCTTTAATTGATTTGATAACTGACATGTTTATTTATCTATTTTTTGTTTGTTTACTGCAATTAGTAACTGAATTATTTTTTCTACATAATACCCGTTTTTCCTTTGATTTAACTATGCATTCGCCCTCTACGCCATTCAGAGAAATTTCTCTTTGAATTGCAACAAAAAAAGTTTAACAAAATCAAAGTTTAACTAGAAAATTTTCTCTTTTTCATAAATCTGAATTATCAGCTTGTTTGGTTTTCTTTGTAAAATAACTGATAATATTTTTTTATTAATAAAGTGTAAGATATTTTATTTAAACAAGAATGATTAAATATATAACTTAATAACTATAATATATAACTATCTGAAAGTAATTTCTGCATCTTCTACTAGTCTGATCATTCGCTAATTCATCTCAAACTGATAACAAAAAAATACATTTTTTTAAGTGATTGGCATTCTTTCATTCTCTGTTTTGCATTTGCAAATAATACTTTTAGCATTGCACGTCGATGTTCATGAGCGAGTAACTTCAACCGTATTGATTTAGGACTCTCTTACTTCTTTAGCTTAATTTATGTATCTTCTGTGTCCTGCAGATTAAAAGGGAACAAAGTGAGTTTTTGGTGTATAGTATAAATGTGGTCATTGTTTAGC
>NC_051407.1:13249607-13249883 GCF_015228065.2 Penaeus monodon
ACAGCCTATATTGAGTGTTACAGTTTACGTATTACATTGACCTAAAAGCAGCATCAATCTACGAGAGTGTTCTCACAGGGGCTAAGACAAAGGCAATACTCATCCTCCTTGAATCACGCCCTAAGTCATCTTCCAAGGCTGATAAATGTCGCTCATGTTCTACCCAAGTTTCGAGTTTATGCCTCAATAACAATAACTATTTCTCTTCTTCATTTTCTTCTTTTAGCCGCTCCTTTCCCTTTTGTTCATAATCCCGAACGCATCAATCTTCACTTG
>NC_051407.1:13249916-13250465 GCF_015228065.2 Penaeus monodon
ATCCATCCACTGATTTTGAGCCATCTATTTCCAAAGCATAAATGGTATTATGAGAGCAGAGGGGAGGAGGGGGGATAGGGATAGGGGTAAGGCTAGAGGTAGAGTCGGAGCAGGGAGGGCTGAGGGAGGGGAGGGGAGGGAAGGGGTAAACGGAGGGTAGGGGTAGAGGTAGGAAGAGAGGCAAGGGAGTAAGAAGGGATTGGCAAAGGAGAGGGGAGATGAGGCGGGGAAGCGGAAGGGGAAAGGGAGGAGGTAGGAGAAAGGGAATTCCAAGAGGGGAGGGGTTTGGAGGAAGAGGGAGAATAGACGACTGGAGAGGAAATTGCATCTTTATCAGGAGATATAAGGACATGTCGGCGACGTAACTACCGCTGAATCGCAAAGTTACGACGGCCGTCTCGTCGAATCCGCGAGACCGTCAGACCGATGAGCCCGGGAGAGAAAGGCGAATATAAACCCTCCACTTCTGGAATTAGGTCTCATATGAACCTTGCGGGGATGTGAGGGGAATGGCAATGCCCCGAAGATGAACGAGATGAAAGGGCTATC
>NC_051407.1:13250858-13250981 GCF_015228065.2 Penaeus monodon
AACAAAGTAACAAAGCGCACGGGAGAAGAACGGTGAAAGTGGAAGAAAGTGGGAGGGAAAAGTAGTAGGGAGCTGGTAGAGAGGGAACCGAGAGGAGTGAAAGGCAATGGGAGAGGGGTATGT
>NC_051407.1:13251505-13252662 GCF_015228065.2 Penaeus monodon
AACAAGACAAAAGATGTTAAAAGGTGAGAGGAGAGGAAGGAGGATGGAGGAAGGAAGATGGTAGGTGAGAGAGATGAGGAATGGTAAAAGGTGAGAAATGGATAGATGGAAGGAAGGAATCTAGTGAGGAGGGAGAGGGCACAGCAGAGGGTGAAAAAGAGAAAGGAAGGGAGGGACGGGTGAAAGGAGGAAAGAGATGAGAAAGGGAGGGGAGAGGATGTTTATTTAGATAGAAAGTCTTTAGGGATTCTGAGAATGGAACCTTATGCAAATAAAATTGAGAACGAGGAGAATAAAGTGAATGCTGTGGTATGTAGATGAGGATGGAAGGACGGCGAGATATTTGTTGTGAAAAAAACGACGTGATTAATTCGTGAAAAGAAGGGATGATAATGAATATGATTTTCGGATGATTGCGAGTTGCTGAAAACTTCTTAGAAACTGATTTTTAACAGCAAATAGAAATGATTCTGAAAAAAAAAAAACTCGAGAAAAATTATCTGCCGTAAATGATTCACTGCCGTCTCTCAGGATATCTTAAACAGAACCATACGTAAGAAGATAACTATACAAAGTAATTACCTCTATCTGCTTTTATAAATTCATCGTTGCCTGGGGAAAACCTTGAGCAGAAGTTTCCCTTGAAAAATGTAAAATCCTCTTGTTTAAGCTCACTAAAAATCGCCAACGCTAATGCCATTAAAACTTTTGTTCCCTCTCACCCTCTAAATCTCCTTAACACAGAGCAATAAAAAGTCACTTGAAGTAATGGCACCCCAGCGTAAAATTAGCAAGCATCAGATAACATTTTTAATATAGGTAAGTGGGTAGAGGTAGATACAACCAGCAGGCCAAAGAAATAGGGTAATATGAGAAGAAACGGAATGATAAACTCGGAGAAAGAGAAAGAGGAGGTAAGATGTTGATATAAGAAAATGGTTTGAAAGAAAAAGAATTGAAAAAAGGTGAAACGACACGAACTTCACACACACAGATGATATGTAATAAAGTCTACGCTATATTAATCGAAAACACAAGCGCTATTAATTCGCACAGTGTTGTTTTGTATTAGATATATATTTACTTCGGCCAAAATGTGTATGTCTAACATAATACACAACGAGCTGTTTATGAAAACTAACAATTCTGTTCACTAC
>NC_051407.1:13253295-13253525 GCF_015228065.2 Penaeus monodon
ATCATCAAAACCAATGTGTTTTTCAGCTGGTAGATTCCTTGGGGAAAGTCAGAAGCAGTCCATCGCTGTTCGTGTTCAGATTACCATGTAATTATTCATATTACTGAGTGGCTCTCATTATGGTCTTTGATAATAGTATGCGGTCTGTGTTCCGTCATCTCCATAACTTTGAATATTATGAAGGCTCATTACTAGTTATTACCATCTATGTATTAATTGGGAGATGTGAA
>NC_051407.1:13253629-13254303 GCF_015228065.2 Penaeus monodon
ACATGCGCGCGTGTGTGTTAATGTATGCAGTTTCTAGATGAACAAAAATAGAGAGCGGCTTAGATCTTTTTGCAGTAGATTGGATTTCTACTCGGGAGAATTTCGGAAAGAGATATTACTCCGTGTCGTTTTGCGATGAAGCTGGCCCACGCCACGGAAGGCCTTATGTATATATAGACATATAGTAATACGTGTGTTTACTAAAAGGGAAACACGTTAGTCACTTTTATTACTAAAGAGAAACCATGCGATGTTGCTGCTCTATTCATCATATTCTTCATAAATTTTGCAATGCTTTTTAGTTTATACGATGCACTGATTTATTTCTAATGGGTATTGTGTGCATCAGCATTATTTATAATAAGATAATCTACAGCAATTGATGTTGCATTGTAATTAATCTATCCCAATTATCAAAAGCATTAGTATTAACTGATCAAACTATCAAAGGAATACCTTATTCAGTGATACAAATGAAAATACGTTCTTTCCTGTAGAATAAATCGTTTAGCCCCAACACCGCACGACTAGTTTGGGGGAGGAGTTAGAAGGGACTTGTGTATTGATCTCTAGTCGTGTGAAATCATCCTGTTATTTATCATAATTCCTCCTAATCTCCAGAGTTTCCAGAGCACGTTGAGGTGATGAAGATGATGTATATGGTTATACTGTAT
>NC_051407.1:13254672-13254831 GCF_015228065.2 Penaeus monodon
CCCCCCCCCAATATTTTGTAGGTGGATGACGTCACTGACTTAACGTGTTGGAAGCTTGACAACGTAATTGTCATCAATCACAGCTGAACGAAATTGATACGTCAAAGGTAATGTTGGATATTAACGTCATTGGTTTTTATTTATTTACTAACAATAATA
>NC_051407.1:13255691-13256698 GCF_015228065.2 Penaeus monodon
CTGCATTCCACACAAAATATAATAATGGTATGAAAATACAGGTTACAGGCCCGAGTACAATGTGGTGGCAAGCATCAAAGAATTTACACAATGGGCTTCAGAGAAACACGAAGAGCCCTTGTTATGGCAAGCACCTAATTTTGTACATAACACAGCTATGTTAATAATGACTCGCGAATACATATTACCAGGTGAAGCCACAAGCACGAGATGGACCTGCAAACACCTATGGTAAAGTAAAGCCACAAGAAACCAAATGAAGATTAAGCCGCAAACATTCAATGCAAGATTATGCCACAAACAGCTATTGCAAGGTCAGGCCACAACCAATGGAAGCGGGGTCAAACCACAAACAACTATTGCAAGGTCAGGCCACAAGCAATGAAGGCAGGGTCAAGCCACAAACAGCTATTGCAGGGTCAGGCCACATCCAATGAAAGCAGGGTCAAACCAAAAACATTCAAGGTCAGGCCACAAACAGTGAAGGCAGAGTCAAGCCACAAACAGCCATTGCGAGGTCAGACCACAAACAAATCACAAACTGTAGATGCAATTATAACCCATAAACAGCCAAGACGAGACTACGCTACATACATCTAATTTTAGGTCAAGCTACAAACAGCTATAGGAAGATCAGGCAACAAGCAAGGCAAGATCAGGCTACAAGCAATTAAGGTAAGATCAAAGTATGAGCAACTAAAAATCAGGCCACAGATAAGATTAAGTTTAACCACAAAAATAAATCATAAACAGTTAAGGCAAGCCACAATCCACGAAACAAGGTCAAAGGTCAAACAACAAGCAGTCAAGAAAAGAAGAGAAAAGGCAGGGAACGAAGCATGGGTTGAAAGAAAGAGGAAATGCTGAGTATGTGGTGGGAATTCTGCGGTACCGGAAATCCTGTTTAAAATGCATATTTAGTTTTATGTCGAAATAGTATAACAGGTGTGTGAACTTAATGAAGGCAGACCTAAAAAGCGTTGTTGCCTTTTGGAGGAAACAGCACC
>NC_051407.1:13257061-13257547 GCF_015228065.2 Penaeus monodon
TTTCTCTGAATGGCCGAACTCATGCAATTTCAAGTTTTAATTCAAGCCTCTTTCAAATATGGCCCGTAATGTTCCTCTGCGGAAAGGTTCAGCATCTTGAGTTTACCAGTATTACGAGCTGCTATAATAGCGTTCACAGCGGGTTTAACCATTGACCTTGCTGAGTCCAGTATAATATATTTCGCCAAAAAAAAAATTGTCTTTTACTTCAAAGAAGTTAGGCTATTCCTTTGTGCGAGCGATTTTTGTCACACCCTTTCGTCAAAACATTATCATTTAGTTATTAGCTTTTCCTTGCCATGTTTTGTTTACGTAGATGCTGGTGGAATCCAGTAAGTGATTCATAATTATTCAAACTACACTGATCAGTCACGTGATATCAAACTAACTTTGCTTGTGACAGGTCATTAGTTCGTTTCTGTTAGGATTCAACAGAAGGCAAGGAAGGTCATGCTAAGAGATCAGAAAACAGTGATTGCTTGATGA
>NC_051407.1:13257729-13258635 GCF_015228065.2 Penaeus monodon
CACAACAATTTACAATATTGTACTTGTTTTCTTTTAGATTTATAGAAAGGCTAGCTATAAAAGATTGTGCTTTGAATTAGCTAACCACTGTGGGATATGCGGCTAGATATTTAATTCTGCTTGACAGCTCACTTCCAGAATTTCCACAATCGTTCTTTCAATGCATTATTTAATCTAATATTCGTCCATTTATCAATATTTATACTATCTCTTTATACCAAATAGATTTATGCATTACATATATTGAAGGCCATGTAGTTAGTGTACATAAAACTTATTTATGCAAACTACGATTCGAAATTGCTACAATAATTTTTTTTTGTAACATTGATATACAGCGTAGTTGCTGTCCCCCACACACTAAAGCAGTGTGGTCTACTAGACTTAGCGGTTAATGGCATGGTCTTCCAGTTTGTTATTACTTAAATTGCCCACATGTAGTAAACTTAAAATATTGCATCCACTTATTTACAATTGTCGATTATAATATGTTGTTCCTGTGATTGTGTCTCCCAATGATATTAATGAAAGATTTATATGCTGTTTGATATCTGCATGAGCGTGAAGTTATTAAATTCATTATCCATCTTTTATACAAATAATTGTCGATATCCAGTGGTGGTCTACATACGTACTAAATGATCTGGCACTAACATTAATATGGAAGTCAAATAGAAATCAATCAATAAAAGAACGATGATAATTTAGAACGTGAGTTGCCAAGTGGGCTTCTATATCTTTCCAACGAATCCTACCAGTCTGGTCACTCACAGAAACCTTGTGGTTGGTGGAAGCGAGCCGGCAGGAGTAGGAGTCACCAGCAAGAAAGAAACGACTAATCGGCGCGGGAACATCGGCTGAGCGCTTGTCGATAGAGGCTTGTGACTCGGCTGTGGCGGCTTTAGG
>NC_051407.1:13258843-13259229 GCF_015228065.2 Penaeus monodon
ACATATCACGTTCTCCTGTTCACATAAAGGCATTGCAAATACAGAAATACTCTGGAGGTCCCAAATTAAACGACCCAATTTTTTTTTATTAATTTTCTGTATCAGAAGGTGAGCAAATGATCACATCCCTAAAATATCAATAATAAGGTTTTCCAGGTATGTGGACTCATATGTGAAAAGAAAATGCGAAATTTGTCCCTCAAACTAAACAGTTTTCTTTTGTCACGTATCCATTGTAGTTAACATTGTAACACGGTCACCATGACCTCAAGGTAACACTCGAGATACTAAAAAGAGTCTCTTTTAACTCCGTAAATAATGTTTAGAAATCAGACAAAGGGTGAAAGTGAGAGTGGGGGAAGAGGTATATGAATAGGGAGAAAAAG
>NC_051407.1:13259506-13260026 GCF_015228065.2 Penaeus monodon
CGGGAGATGAGAAGTAGGTGGGGAGAAAGAAAAGTGGAGTTGGGTTCTAAGCAGGGATGTGGGAGGGGGGAGGGGGGAAGGAGAGGATAAACTAAGCAAGACAACTCACTAGTTGACTGGTCGATCGTAGAAGCTAATGTGGAGTGGTCTTTGGACTTCTCTAACTTTTATACGGGACCCATAAGATTTAATAATGAGGATAATTATCATCATCACATTTTTTTTTATTAATTGTCATGATGGTCATTTGAGCGTAAGCACATTATAAAGTGTTCACAGAATAATCGCCCGAAAATACTTTTATTAATAACTAGGCTCCTCGCGACCAGCCAGAAAAGAGTCACAGATTCGATGGTGGAATTCGTTTAATAAGACGGGGATATCATTCGCCTGCGTGCATATTCGTGTGTGCGTTTGATGTAGATAGTTGGAAGATGGATTAATACATCGTAGAAGCTAATGTGGAGTGGTCTTTGGACTACTATAACTTTTATACGGGACCCATAAGATCTAATAATGA
>NC_051407.1:13260604-13261229 GCF_015228065.2 Penaeus monodon
GATAGAGAGGCCTGGATCTACTCAAACACATACAAACCTAAATCAGTACTTCTTTTCCTAACTCTTACTATCTAAGGGATTCAGATATCTATTAACGCCTGTACAAACTTTATGCGTAAGCTTGTACGAGTAACAGTATATCAGTATTCCAGATCCGTAAATCAAAGCCCGAATTAAAATATCACACTTATATTATCTCATTAATCTTTAATGGTTTTCTTTCTATTTATGCGCTCATTTTTTTTTCATTCAAGCTCTTTGTAATGCTCACCGCTGCCTCTGCCTCATTTTCCATTTCTTTATGACAGCAATACGATTAATTTAATCGGTTACGAATCTCTCGAATCCATGAAACACATTTATGCATGCAGAAGTCAAATATAACATCAAACGCAAGTAATTACGTTCAATTTAATATATTAGTCTAGATCCGAAAATAAATGATTTGGATAATTGCCATGAAATCTAATAATTAAAGCGTGTAATATGAATGTTGATATCTGCGTCGGGACAAACGGAGGGCCTTCAGTTAAATCCAATATAACTAGGCTCCTCGCGACCAGCCAGAAAAGAGTCACAGATAGGATGGTGGAATTCGTTTAATAAGACGGGGATATCATTCGCC
>NC_051407.1:13262005-13262214 GCF_015228065.2 Penaeus monodon
TGACAAGAGGGCGGATGGTTGGGGGAAAGAGGGGATTAGAGGGAACGGTTGGCACTCACAAAACCCAAGCCCTCTCCGGATGGCGCCACCTATTATAGGGGCGGGGCTCTCTTTGTGCCAACGCCCGCGACACACCCGGTTACTTAGGCTTCCACGTCTGCAAAAAAAATACTAAGCTAAGCTATCTGAAGAATATTTGATCGCTTTAT
>NC_051407.1:13263946-13264470 GCF_015228065.2 Penaeus monodon
CGGGAAGTTACCATCCTCGTATAGCAGGGATGAAAAAAAGCACTTCTAGCAACATGTTAAGATACTTATCAGCATTAAGATTCCCACACCACACTTTACCAGCACCTTGCATCTTCGTCGTACTTATCCAGTGTGGTTGCCAATTACTCAAATAACGCAGGTTTTGCCGATTAACCTTTCCATTGACGTAAATAATTGCTTCATCAGTAATTAACATCTTAACATCAAAATACAACTGACAATATACACCATCGTCTAAGCGCTGAGAATATCGTAGATGTTGTATGATTTGTAACATTTCCTGTTTCTTTTTTTTTCAATGAGTTTTGCCACAGTATCCTATGTGAATGTTCGTTCCGAGGTTTCTGTTAAATGCGTCTGCAATCATGCGATTTCCCCTAAACAGGCTCTCAGGATGATTGCAATTTGCTGATCTTTATTCAAGCGCATCTTCTAAGGTGTGTGTGTGAAATATTAAAAAAAACATGTTGAAAGACATGTATGGAAATTTATGGGACACTCTT
>NC_051407.1:13265361-13265576 GCF_015228065.2 Penaeus monodon
ATTTTTGAAAAGATGAAAGGAAAAATGTTTTAAGGAATAAAAGAATATCAAAAGAAACTGCATATTAGATGCGCAATTTGAGATTTTATTTTATTTCAGCCGTTCTTGCAACACATTCACTTTGGTAAACTTTAGATTTGATTTTCAATACCATTATAGGAAAGAAGTTTATGATTAATGGGACTGTTAGCAACTTTTGATAATAAGGAATGACA
>NC_051407.1:13265936-13266072 GCF_015228065.2 Penaeus monodon
TCGTTTTTGTGGGGGTTTGTTTATTGCTTTATTTTGGATTTCCAGGAGGGCGTGAATTGCCATTAAATTGAGATGATTGAATATTTAAGCACTGGTGAAATAGCATCTCTCTCTTTTTTTTCTCCTTTTCTCCCTT
>NC_051407.1:13266232-13267217 GCF_015228065.2 Penaeus monodon
TTCTTCTTTCTCACCCCGTCTTTCAACTTCTTTCTCTTCAACTCCTTTTTCTCCCCCCACCCCCCCTAAATCCTGGCAAGCAAGACTCCAGCTCCTGCCTCAGACAACCTGCTCGTTCTCTCGGCATCTGCTCTTGATAGTCGAGCAAGCAAGTCGTTTTCCTTTGGCTCGACCCCCACCCCTCACCCTCCTGGGCACACATCAGGGGAATTAAGAGGCGAACCTGCTAAAGTGAGTGTTCTCCGATGATGAACACTCACCAGATGAACACACGCGGCTGGTCTCTGCTGCGAAGCCTGTTGTGTGAATGCTTTCTTGCTCTTCGACACTGACTGCTACCCTCTGATCTTACTGGCCGCCGCTTTTATCGCTCCCTGATATCCCCGCTACTGTTGATCGCTGTTTAATTATTGACCGCTACCCGCTACCCTTCGCCGCTACTTTCTGCTATCTCATTTCCTCTCCGCTAGAATCTGAAGCCATTGCCGCAACGGACGACCGTTTCCATCCCGCCCTCTCCCGCTACCCACCGCCCTCTCCCGCTACCCACCGCCCTCTCCCGCTACCCACCGCCCTCTCCCGCTACACATCGTCCTCTCCCGCTACCCACCGCCCTCTCTCGCTACCCACCGCCCTCTCCCGCTACCCACCGCCTTCTCCTGTTACCCACCACCCACTACTACTGCTATCCACCACTACCCTCACGCAGCTATGCTCGGATTTTCTCCTCCCTGATTCTGTCAACTTGTCTGATATCCACTCTGCTGGTGATCACGAGGCGTTATCAGATAAATGTCATTGGGACGCCTTTCCTGTGGCGGTGTCTGATGGCTGCATGATGGCTGCATGATTGGGCTACGTTCGAAGTGCTTGGCGAGCGGCTTCGTTGGTGACTTCTTTTACCTTTCATAGTGTTAATGTTTGGGAAAGTTGATGCATTCTCGTTATGTGGTATGTGGAAGAGGATCTGAGCAATATGTGATAA
>NC_051407.1:13267617-13267855 GCF_015228065.2 Penaeus monodon
TCTCAGCTTGCCCTAAAACTTGGCCACGCGACGACCCGGAATTGAAAAGCCACGCCCACCCCGATTTCACTGCAGAGCCGACATGCAAGGACCGACAGTTAGCTCTTGTACTTCCTCTCATGAATGTTAATGTTTCTCCCGCCTCAGAGTAAGGTGCTGTGTGTCACTGAGGAGAAACCCGTGTGGGGAAACAGTGGGAGTTGCTAGAAGTAGGGGTTGAGGGGAATTCTATTTTTTC
>NC_051407.1:13267887-13268030 GCF_015228065.2 Penaeus monodon
TGCAGAGATGGAAGTGATTAGGTTGTATATTGCAGATGTCTATTTTTTTTTTCAAGATATTTTTTTACTGCTGTTATTATTTTCATTACTATCCTGTACTGCCCTGGATGAACTAATGTGTTTTGATGTGTTATCTTCATTTT
>NC_051407.1:13270306-13270715 GCF_015228065.2 Penaeus monodon
GTGTTAACAAGATGTTTATTTCCAGAAATTGAAACTTTCTAATATCTCTCACCCAATTAAACGTATATAAATTTATAAATATATCCTTTTATCTATGTCCTTTGCAAGATATTAGCTTCCTTATCCCTCTATGTATCTACCCTTTCAGCAAGTTCATATTTTCCGTGCATTATCATTTGCATAATTCCTAAAACACAATAAAAAAATAAATCGAAACCCCAGGACCAGAATAAATTTCTGGTAAAAGTGTCCGGTTCATTATTATTCTTCGGAATCCATTAACAAAACCCTTGCTATACGTGACTTGTGGAACAGGGAAGCCATTGCTCTGCGTTCGAATTTCTCCGTCGGCCCGCATTCCGACGGCTGCACAAATGGCTTTAGTTTCGGCTTAGTCTTTCTGTCTTTT
>NC_051407.1:13271050-13271378 GCF_015228065.2 Penaeus monodon
ACTTTACGTTTCCTTTTTTTCTTTGTAAATACAACAATAGGCATAATCATAGGCTATAGAGAACATGATTACCACGACAGCCGTTCAGTCGAGGTTCATATCTTTCCTCAGCTGCAGTAAATGAGCGCGGTCTTCTTGTTAATCCTTCCCCAGCTAATGGCGCGCGAGATAAGATAGAGCTTCATTATCTCAGAGGAGAATCTCGTTCCGGGATGCTGCTGGCGAGTGCCGACTTGAAATGTCTTGGAGTTTTTAACCTTGAGCTCTTCGAGATGTTTCCCACAGATGGGATGAACAATTCTTTCGGGCATATGTTGCCTGGGGGAGT
>NC_051407.1:13271520-13271701 GCF_015228065.2 Penaeus monodon
GGGGTGTTGTCTGTGCATATCATATTGGGGACTGAACTTCAACTGTCAGTTGAACTTAGAGCTGAAGTGAGATCAAGTGAGTTCTTTTGTTTTTCTTCGCTCGTTCCTTTATTGATCTGTGTTTATATTTTATACATAACTGTGTCTACTCTAATTATCAGAATAGGAGAGATCAATCATG
>NC_051407.1:13272615-13272695 GCF_015228065.2 Penaeus monodon
AGTACAGGCAACTTCGCGCCATAAAAGAGACTTGTAAAATCTACGCAACGAGATCAACAGACACGGAGATATTTGCAAAA
>NC_051407.1:13273035-13273131 GCF_015228065.2 Penaeus monodon
AATGGAAATTAAATCATAAATGAAATATCAGTGCCTTTGATCGATCTCAGCGTCTACGAAATAAAATCGAGAAGGATTGAAGATTTATATTATACG
>NC_051407.1:13273215-13273316 GCF_015228065.2 Penaeus monodon
CGTATAATATAAATCTTCAATCCTTCTCGATTTTATTTCGTAGACGCTGAGATCGATCAAAAGATTCAAGGCACTGATATTTCATTTACGATTTCATTTCC
>NC_051407.1:13273439-13273622 GCF_015228065.2 Penaeus monodon
CGACGAAATAGAAATAGAAAATTAATGCTCTCATTCTAATTCTTTGAATCCCTTCTACTAGTATGGCTGATGAAGACATACGCAATAAATGTGTTTCATAAAATTATATTTACCAGTGTCACGTTTGTCCTCATTAACGTAACTGTAATTGCACTCCCATTTAGCAATTACTGTAATTGGTGA
>NC_051407.1:13273660-13273767 GCF_015228065.2 Penaeus monodon
AGGTTGACTTCTCTTTGCACCTTGAAGAAATCAACGTTTTATTGTTCTTATGATTGTACTCATTTTTTTTTATTGATCTCGCATTTTATTTTCATGCAACATTTTAT
>NC_051407.1:13276349-13276578 GCF_015228065.2 Penaeus monodon
TTTACAGATTTGCATTCCTTTGTGCGCTCTGATTGGGAAGCTTAAACGGTTTTGCTGAAATCCCAAGACATTCACAAGAATATCAGAACTTGATGGAAAACGTTTCGAAATGCCAGGAAAGCAGATGGGCAGAACCGGATTCAAATTTATTTTCAGTCGGGTTGAAAGCTAGGATCAGGAATTGAAACCTCACATATATGAGATTTTGGAGAATTTGCCAAAGTAGTTC
>NC_051407.1:13277951-13278173 GCF_015228065.2 Penaeus monodon
CTTTATTCGATAAGTAGATTAAAGTACATTCCATAGTATTGAATTACGTTGCATACATTATCTCTTCCAAATCTGACAATGAAGATAATAAGTACAGAAAATTACATTAGTCTAATGCGTTGTCACTTGTCAGGAGGGGGAGGGAGGACGAACAAGATAATGGTTTCAGCTCAAACGTTTCGAACGTCATATAAGTTTAACTTGTTAGACCAAGTCACGGGA
>NC_051407.1:13280422-13281037 GCF_015228065.2 Penaeus monodon
GGGGGGCGTGGGCAATGAAGAGAGTATTTCTTAACAGAAAATAATTTTAGAAGAAGATATAACAAGTGAAGGAACATTAGAATCAAACCTCTTTCTCTGAATATATTTTGAAAAAAAAAATCATTGACGCAGACACAGAGGAAAACTCTATGTGTACACACACACACACACGCTAGAGGTAGATTCGTGTACCTGTATTGAGCCAAGACAACATATTATTCTTGAATATTCAGTTCTCATTCCCTCTCTTCGTTCCACTATCCCAAAATCGAAAATCCCAAAACACCATTTTCTACTTAGTGTATCACCTTCACCGCGGGCATTAACATACAGCGAATACCATTATCTCTTCGATGCTTCCATTCACAACCGGTGCTAATGCCTCGCTACTACTTCGGCCCAACATCGCGCGAGGGAGAGAGATGTCAGATAATGTAAAACGCTGCAGCTTCTACACGAGACTCTACTTCAGCGAGAGATTTCATACATATTCAAGCTTATAAGTCGCGGTGGCTCCAGACAGATTAGGGGCGACAGAGCGCTGTTGTCGGGAGAAGGCATAAAGCTTTCTTATATGGAATGTATAGAAATGCCCTGCATATTTATATGTGTCTG
>NC_051407.1:13283294-13283580 GCF_015228065.2 Penaeus monodon
ACATAAACGAGAAAAGATAATTGGTACGTTTATAACCCAAGACTAGTTAATCAGTCTGAACAAAGCCTGGAAGCAGTAGGCGAAGTCTAAACACGATTCCAACAAGACGTTCCACGTATTCCAAAGTATATTTAGACACAAAATTCATGTCTTAATTACGATTTACCGAGAGTCAACATCTAGGCAATTGAACAAGGTTAAACACTGAGTAATCTTCTGCTGACCTAACTGGACATGGTAACGTTTATTATTATCTTCTAATGTGTTTGCTTGCATTTTTTTTACA
>NC_051407.1:13283656-13283781 GCF_015228065.2 Penaeus monodon
GTTACACACTGAGCCACCTGGGACTGAGAGTAATTTTCTTTTTCGCCCTGCAAATTGCATCACTTTGTTGTTTTTTATCAACTTGCCTCGTTCTTTTTAGCGGTCTCCCTTCTCTCTACTTGTCT
>NC_051407.1:13283864-13285049 GCF_015228065.2 Penaeus monodon
TCTGTACAGGTCTGTATGGTGGAGACATATGTATCTCTCTCCCTTCTTTTGTGGAGGTATGTATAGTGGACATTTGTATGTGTTTAGTTAATATAACGCTTTATTTTTCCTTAATATATACTTGCACATATATACAGGACATTTACATATCCGCACAGACAAATATCTTTGCGTTCGTGCGTGTGGGTGTGTCTACATTGTTTTCTTGTGTGTCTGTCACTGTATCTATCTGTGCACATAAAGTGAGCGAATTTCCGCTGCCTTGCACTGCAAAACAAACATGACTGTAGGAAAATAGATTATCCAGTAGGGATACAAACTTTTAGTTCTACCAGATAGTCAAAATGTTTGTAAGAATACATTATGCAGCATGTCCCTAAATATTGGTTATTTAGACTACAATACTGTATTTAAAAATTCAGGAAATAACTCCGGAATACCATTGCCATGTTTCGCTATATTAAGCCCGATATTAAAATAAAAAGCCTAAATTTGTATTGTAATATCATTATAAAATGTGATGTTATACAATAGATATACCAAAGATTGGCCACTTACCCGTACTTACGAGGGTCATGAATAAAGAACTATATTTAATTGTATTTGGTTTCAATGTTTTAGTTTGCGAGTGTTTAAACCTGTGCAGGAAATGATCCAATCTTTGAATATGAAAATCTGTCATCAAGTGCTTATAAAAGAACTTCGTCATCTGTAACTATGATTAGAATAATTCGTCATCTGTAACTATGATTAAAATAATACATATCCATGTAGAATTTTCCTTAGGTTAATTTGAGTTATATATTTTCAGATTTTTTTTTCTGCTTTCACTTTTTTTCATATTCAGAACGCTTGTGGTTTTCTATTTGAAATACACATAATCATGGCGAATATATTAAATTCCAAGCAGCACATCACTCAGGTGGCGCATTGCCCTGGCATTATAAAACAAACAGTAAATAATACACTTCTCTGTTATACGATTTCAGCAAAAGTTGGAACAGTTTACTCTATAATGTGTGCATTACTTCTGTGTTACAACTCTTTAATCTCAGGAAAAAAAAGAAACATGGCAACTGACCCTGGACCCTGGTATACTCGATTTTAAAATCTAATATGCAATATTTTTACTGTTTTTTACTGACATTACATGACCTGTGTAATGTTTGTTAACTTATTCACACT
>NC_051407.1:13285140-13285315 GCF_015228065.2 Penaeus monodon
ATTTCATAAAGTGTGAGTGAAATGAGAGCTGCACAACACACAAATTGTATATGGCATTAGAATAACAGATGTAACTCTTTAAAAGAAATATGCAATTTTTTTTTTTTTTAATGTTTGTAGACTGTGCACTCTTCAACCCTTTTTCACATCAATTAAATTACATACAGTTCGCCAC
>NC_051407.1:13285667-13286809 GCF_015228065.2 Penaeus monodon
TAACTACAATACATTGCATTTTTTTCTAAATTCTTGAGAGTATTCCCTTTGATACCAGAGCCTGTTTATGTACTAAATAGGTATTCAAAATAGCGCTGTTATCTGTTGCCTCCAAATACCTATTAATAATAGTTATAAATATATGTTATAAATAATGTTGTTAGGTCGTATTCGTAATTACATCAGTTATAATCACTTTCCTACAAGTCAATATATGTTTGCAAAACTTAAACATACTATTTTTTTTATTGCAATATGTTTATATAAGGTGTATGTGTTTAACGCATACTATTTTCATGAATAATGGTAATTTGCTTGTTCAAATGAAGATACTTGTATTAGTGTATTTACATAAGCATTCTTCTGTAATTTGAGCGTGAATATTTGTCAATAAATCATTTTGATATTTTAAAGATTATTTTCAGACCTTTACAGAAACTTGATTTCGCGACAAGTCAATATTCAAGCTTACATACGTTTATAATATTGATCAGTCATCAATATAATACTTTTTGCAAACCAATCTATGAAGTCTTCGCCATATGTTTATGAGCAATAAAGACTTTCTATATGTAGTAAAGTTAATTATCAACTTTCCCCACTAAGCCTATCGAAAAATCACGCGGTGGGGTTTGGTCAATTCTTATTAGCTATCACAGTACAGAATTTCCTTTAAGTTTCTCTTCGGTTCAAGTTTGGTGTGGCCTCGACTTCAGAGGATCGTCTTGATATCTAAGCTGTTTAGAGGTTAAACAAAGACTGCATGGTATTCAGACGTGCCGGAAAAATAACCGGTTCAGCTTTTATGTGGGGACAGATAATAAACTGACACATAGTATATAATATGATCTCAGTATGTTTGTTTTTATTTCAGCTGTCAAACCACACAGAGCTTTCGTTGATTTTTTTTATATCAAGAAGGCTTTTATGGAAGATTGGCATCCACAATATTTGAATTAGTTAATATCAGTCTGTCTATGACGGGATGCCAGAAAATAACTGCAGTCTCTCTCCTGGAGGCACTTGCTGTCTAAAAAGTAATACTTTCTTGCCATTGAAAATGCTAACCAAAAAGATAAGTGCCACAAAATCAACGATGTTAACTACAAATATTCACGTTTTTTTTATTGACAACGATTCAT
>NC_051407.1:13287712-13288030 GCF_015228065.2 Penaeus monodon
CACAAATCCACACGCTGCAATATTTTCCATGGTATTCTGTTCCGAAACCAATAGTGAGACTGGCATCACATGCTCGGTTCAGATGTCTTTGCTTACGGAGGCACTGCGGCTGTGCACGAGCGTGATCTGTAACCGCCCACAATGGCACCAGCTGGCTATCCTTAACCATCTGCCACCCGAATGCAATATGTTTTCCTGAAATTTATTAAAAACGTGCTTCTGTAAGCGACCATATCGCTTTGTTATGTGCGTTGGTACAATAGCATAAACATTTGCCTACTCACTTGAACACATGCATAAACATGAGAATATAATCAG
>NC_051407.1:13290373-13291104 GCF_015228065.2 Penaeus monodon
GCACACATACATATACATAAAAGCTTTTTGCATGTGCGCATCAACATATAGACGCGTGTGCAATGGAATGTCCTCTTATGCCGTATCACAACATCCATATCTTTATCATCTCTCCCTATTCGTGTTGAAAAGAAAATGAATGTTACTTTTTCCGATCACAAGTTCCCCGTAATGAGATTTCTTTCATACTCGCTCGTAATTCATTGTGAGGACCAGCAATGACGGAAGCCATTCCACATTGCTCGTTCGGTGCGACGATATTGAAGAATTTTATCGCTTACGAATCAGACTTATATTCCCTTTCGTTTTTTTTTCTTATCATTATCTTTCTCTCGCATTTTTAAAAATAATTTCATGTCGTTAATATCGTTTTAAGGTTCGTTGTTTTATGTTCGCCTTGATGTAAGTGGAAATTATACTGAGGTGAAATAGGTATGACAACGGTAAATGAGACATTATGATAACGTTGCTAATGACAGCAGTGGCGGCGATAAAAACAATATTGAGAATAAAACTGCTGCTATGGTATTAGTAAAGATAATTAAGGTCATAAAAACAAGAAAAAAAGTAGGAATAACAACAAGTCACACTAACAATACTAATAACGATATCTAAAACAATTATAATATTGGCGATTGCAATTATGTATATCATTCACATTATCAAATATAACATCACCTAAAATTCCATTAGCCAGTCACATCATACCACAAGACCTTAAATGCTCTAAT
>NC_051407.1:13291249-13291483 GCF_015228065.2 Penaeus monodon
CACTTTTCTCTCACACGTGACAAGTCCTTCATTCCTTCCGTCACAGCGAAGAACAAGACACAACAAATCCTATAAGAGACTCAAGAAAGGATGTAGGATTTGAGGCAAGATCCTCTTAACTTTAACAAAGAGATGAGGATCTAGGAAATGCATTCTGAAACTACCCCGAAGTACAGGACACAGAGGAACAGTGGGTGAAATGAGGAAAGGATCTAATGCTTCTTATCTCTGGCT
>NC_051407.1:13291614-13291862 GCF_015228065.2 Penaeus monodon
TGAGAGATGGGGTGAACATGAACATTATACTAACATTAAGAAAGTATTGGGAATAAAATACACATGTCCTGAAAAAGGTTTCCTGCAAACCTTTCTCCTTCAACAACTGGCGTGTTTCTCCAGTTGGAAATTTTCATTTCGAAATTAAATTATCAAAAGAATAGACTACAAAGTCGTGATGACGCCAACGGACTAACTTACAGCAGTAACTCTTACTGAAAGACGTTCTTCTGGACCATTCATACCTT
>NC_051407.1:13292324-13292777 GCF_015228065.2 Penaeus monodon
CGTGGATAAAAATATTTTTCCCCAAACAATCCTCTATTCATATAATTGCAAAATGCTTGGTATCCAGTAATCAAAGACCCTTCAATATCTTACAAAAATACATCTTGACAAAATACACAAATAAAAGTATGTCAATAACAAACCGGTTATAACAACAGACTTGAAATTCTGTAAACCACTATCAAAATACATTGCAATTGACTATTCTCAGATTGTCTTGTCGGAGAAAACGTAGAAATTTGACTTGTGTGCAGGACCTATTAGGACTTTTCATAAGAGGATGAAACCTAAAGACTGGCTGAGGATTCAGAGATACACTGTTACGCTCTGAGAGACTGCAGAGTGAGAGCATCCACTCCCATTAGTGGAGAACCCAAGGACGTCCACATAAAACCACTCTCATTGACTGTGAGCTCAAAGTGAGAGGAGAAGCTCTGTCTGTCTTCATATCTC
>NC_051407.1:13294032-13294322 GCF_015228065.2 Penaeus monodon
TATTCTTTATCCTCTTGCAATGAAACCAAAATACACTCCCACCTTAAAAGCAAGCACGCTCCCCACTACCTTTCACTTGCCTCCTCTCAAACGATCCTCTAATCCCCGTGCTGGCTGCGAAATACCTATTTCCACCCCTTTTTTTAGAACGAGCTCTGACAATGGTTAGTGCCTAGTCATAATCAGGCCGAGATGGACGGTTTCGACACTACTAAAGCCCGGCATTATAGTGTGTACCTCTCTCGTTGCTGTCCGGTTGCCTCCACGTTGAAAGGGCAAGGGAGAGAGGT
>NC_051407.1:13294388-13294641 GCF_015228065.2 Penaeus monodon
CGGATACACTTTCCTGATTTCTCGATTTCTCTTTCTTTTTCTTCCTTTCGTCCCTTTTCTTCCGTCTTTCTTTTCCTTTCTTTCTCTTCATTTTTCACATCCCAGTCACCGGTCCTCCATGAGTCCAGCCCAGGGAGAAATGTATTAGCAATTAATAATCTAACATGCACATTTATATTTCAGATTCCCTAAGCACTGGTTATAATAATAAAAAATCTTCTTAAACTAATAAACATAAACGGAAATTTCAAGA
>NC_051407.1:13295029-13295143 GCF_015228065.2 Penaeus monodon
CGTTTCAAATTATATTAGGGGGTCTTGTTTGCCCACAAAATATTAACTATTATCATTGTTTTATTCATTTACATATTTGATTTTGAATGTATGTATATGCTGAATTTGTTTGTG
>NC_051407.1:13295217-13295402 GCF_015228065.2 Penaeus monodon
GTAAATAAACGACTCATAGACTGATAAAACGACTCATAGACTGAGAGCTGTATAGATATAATATGTATGCTAGGATCTCTCTCTTACAGTCTCTCTAAATTACATCAAATTTCAATGTTCCTTTTCTACCTTTTTCATGTTCACTAACTTTCTTTTGATATTGTCTTTCCTCTTCAGTTCCTTTA
>NC_051407.1:13295467-13295567 GCF_015228065.2 Penaeus monodon
TCCACATTTTTCCCTACAATATCTAGACATAATCTTTTTCGGCACCTTTCTTTTACCTTTATCATTTCCTCCTCCATTCCTTCGTTCTCCCCCCCCCCTG
>NC_051407.1:13295644-13296422 GCF_015228065.2 Penaeus monodon
TTTCCTTCCATCGTCAAACTCACTTCCAGTCCCTCCTTTCATCCATTCTTTTCTCCTTCCACAATATTCAGACATGATCCTTTTCCCTCCGAGCAAAAAATTTACATTTCATACCTGCGTTTTACGGTTATATCCTCCTCCAGCATGCTTTTGACACCACGCATGCAACAAAGAACCAACATCGACAAAACTACCTTGAACGTATTGCAACTCGATCTCCATTGTATATAGGCTGCCTTATCCTGACTGCAAGGAGAAATAGTCGATCTTACGTTCACCTCATTTCCGCCCTTATAGCCCGCTCTCTTAGCGAAAATTACAAGGGGACATGTCATTACTCTGGAAGTAACTGCCAATGTTTATAAATGTGCGCTTTTTTTTTGGGGGGGGGGTCGGGGGGGTCGGTTGGTGCGTGTTTGCTTTTATGTTTGTTTTGGGGGGATGGGGGTTGTTCGAAGAAGAGGATAGAGTAGAAAGGAAATTTTCTGTGAAGATGAAAAAATACAGCGAGGACAGAAGGGCACTGATATTGCTCTACCTCTGATGAAATAACATTCTAGTTCCCGAACACGAGCGCACTCATTGCCGAACAGCACTAATTGCCTTTTTCCGTGTATTTTAACTCCAGGATCAAAACATCCACAAAGCTAGATCAGCAGCATCCCAAAAAGCAACAGAGATGACAAACGAGTGTATAAATGTCCACATGTGGGATTTTTACTATATTCTAGAAGCTACATTTATTATATAGCGCAATTGCGATTTGTGTTGCGAAAGA
>NC_051407.1:13297507-13297762 GCF_015228065.2 Penaeus monodon
TCGCGACAGCCTGCAGCAGAAAAAGAAGAAAAACGAAGGTGGATCGCGCAGAGGGAGCCCGAGGCGAGAGATGTTATTGCGTCATTTGTTATCGTGACGGCGAAATTCTTATCATAAATCAGCAGGAAAATCTATTTATCATCTCATCAGCGGATGAAAAATGTTTCGTTTCTGCCTTTGTTTATCCACAGGGCTGAGTAATCTTGGAGTTTATCGCACGTGTGACAAACGGGGCGTTTAGGCGATGCTTCGTAG
>NC_051407.1:13298361-13299197 GCF_015228065.2 Penaeus monodon
AACTGCAGATCACACACGGCCTTTTCGGTTTCGACGAGATAACTATCGCACTTCCTCTGCCGGTTTTCTCTCTGTGTTCTTCCTCACACGCCCGGAGAGGAAAGGCATGAAACCTGCCAGCCAACCCAACCAAGTAACTGACAAAAAAGGTTCTCATCGACAACTCAGATCACGAATCAGAAGCTCTGTTTCCTCCCCCTCTCTCTACAACCACCTCGTCCCTCCTCCATCATCTTCTCCTCATTTCTTCTCCAACGCCTCCGCCCTATTCCCCCTATTACCCCCACCTTCTCTCTCCTCCACTTCTTCCCTCCCTCCCTCCCTCTCCCTTAACCCCCACCCTTCACCTCCCTCACTTCTTAACTTCCTCCGTACCCCCACCTTCCACCTCCCTCACCCCATGCCACCCATCCTCCACCTCCTCCCTATCCCCCTACCCTCCTCGCCTCCCACGGCCTCCTCACCCCTTGCCACCCATCCTCCACCTCCTCCCTATCCCCCTACCCCCTCGCCCCCCTCGCCTCCCTCGCCCTCCTCACCAATCAACATTCTCCATCCTATCTCTTGACATTCTCTCTCTTCTCTACAACGGTATGTGAATGAATGGCGTCCCACTCCGCCGTCAGGTCATGCTTCGCTAATGACCTCGGAAATAATGGTGGTCGTCATCATCGGTGGGGAGGGAGGGAAGGAGGGGAAAGAGGCTCGGGATTTAAGGGGGGAAAGGGAGGGAAGGGGGAATGAGCAGGAGGGATAGACGGGGTAGAGGCTTGCGATTAGAGGGGAGAAGGGAGGAAAGGAGGGAGGGGGTAGAGGGGATAGGAGTCAGGGATTTC
>NC_051407.1:13299215-13299523 GCF_015228065.2 Penaeus monodon
AAGGAAGTTATATTGGGAACTGTAGTGGGGAGGAGGGGGGAATTAAAAGAGGGGGGCTGTGAAGGAGGCTGTATTTGGAGGGAGTGAGGGGATCTTGTGAGGGAGAGGGGAGAAGATTGAACGGGGGAGGGGAGGAGATTGGTGAGAAAGATACTGTTGTGAGAACAGGGCGTAGAGGGGAGCATAGGAAACCGTATTTAAGGAGGGGGTGAGTTAGGGAGGGGGGGGGGGGTGAGACAGTAAATGGGAGAAACAGGACGCGTGATCCTTCTTCTACCAAGTGCCAGCTGATGATTATGGTCGAGATC
>NC_051407.1:13300004-13300461 GCF_015228065.2 Penaeus monodon
ATTATAGACGAGTGTGGGAAAATTAAAGATCAAGTCTTACTAATAAAAAAGGGAGATCGTATCTTATTTAACAAGCTTCACATTTAGAAACAAGATTATGAAAATTAAACACATTCAAAACACATACATAAATAACCAACAAAATAAACAAAGAATGAAAACACAAAGAAGCAAAATTTCATGCATTTCCCGGACCAACGATCGCCCCCCAAACAAAGGCCCGGTGTTTCGCCAAGCCTCCACTGCGGGAAGTGTGTATTTACATGCGCATATGTGCTTTGTGTGACCGAGTGCAACACTATTTGGGTTTGTAGGTGCGAAAAAGCAGCCTGTGTATTATAGTTCTCAAGTGGTTTGAAAAGAGAAGAAAAGGTTTTACACTTAACGAGACAAGAAAAAGGTGATATTTTTTTGTCAAAAATTATTTGCATATACTTATGCGCGCACGCTTGTGTCC
>NC_051407.1:13300794-13301042 GCF_015228065.2 Penaeus monodon
TGATTGTCAGTATAGTTGCGATGTCCTCGCTGCAAGGTTATTTGTGCCGTCGAAAATAATTGATACACAATCGTTGTTTATCCTCGCTAGCGTTTGAGGATCAAATTTATAAAAGATGAAATGTTTAAAGCAGATTATAAGGAGAATATCCTTCTTTTATTGTACTATGTATTCTTTTTTATACTGCTTTGGGGACTTGAATATTTTAAAGCTATTTTCCGGATACAAATCAACAACAACAGAAAAAA
>NC_051407.1:13301286-13301605 GCF_015228065.2 Penaeus monodon
ACGTTCGATTAAAGAAAGCATTCGTATAACATCACTGAACTTAACACACATGAGAAAAGAAAAGAAAAAAGAGGCTATCCACGTTAGCTTTACTGAACTGAAACCCTCTTCTTGAAGCCTTTATCATCTAAGGGCAAGCTGACAACCTGGGGAAAAGCGTCTATGTCATCACTATACCGGAGGCTTCAGTTATCGTTTCAGCGTGGAGATGATGTTCTGTTGAAAGGGGATAGCCCGAGTCTGAAGCCTCTTTGAAGTGCAGCATCAATGGGGGAGATGAGGGGGAGCAGGATTAAGACCAACCATATTTTTAAGCTTT
>NC_051407.1:13302957-13303084 GCF_015228065.2 Penaeus monodon
GGGGGTTGGTTGGTGTGTGGTTTTTTAAAAACTTTATTTAAACTGTATACCCCAAAGCAAAAAATTTTTTCTTCGGTAAAAAGATAAGTTTTTTATTATAACCCTGTACATGTCTATTGCATTTTCC
>NC_051407.1:13303239-13303538 GCF_015228065.2 Penaeus monodon
TCGTGCCTAATGGCTTCCCATGAGGGAAATGTGGGAAACCGTTTATGGGCGTTTTAAATCCCTTTCCGCCCCCTTTAAAGGAAAAAAAAGGCAGCTTTTTTCTCCTATTTTTTTTCAAAACAGATGTTTTAATTTTTTTAATTTTAAAGGTGAAATGGGTTGAATAAAGGGGCGTTTTGGGCAGTTTTTTTTTTTTTACTTTTGATTAGTTCCAAAAAAACGGTTAAATGTTTTTTTCCCAATTTGTTTTTTTTTAAAGTATAGTAAAAATTTTTGCCAACACCCGCCCAACTTGCACG
>NC_051407.1:13303573-13303704 GCF_015228065.2 Penaeus monodon
TGCTCAGGTAAAATGTCGGTAAGGAAGCAATACAAATTTCTAATGTGCACTATTGTCTATTTGGGAATGTTTTTAAATATGTGTTAAAAGATAATTTTGAGAAAATATGCACACCACAAAACACACGGGGA
>NC_051407.1:13303846-13304121 GCF_015228065.2 Penaeus monodon
CAGGGGGGGGTTTTTACAAAATAGTTTAAAACAAGCCCCATAAATATATAAAACAGGCATATAGTCTTATCCATTGCATTCTGGGCAAGGTTTTAATTGAAGAGAAAAATTTTGGGATTCGTATTTCAAAAAAGGGGAAAAGAAATATCATTCTTTTCTGGAGCTACGTTTTTTTGAAAGGGAGATTAGCTCCAGACTGACGTACTTACATTTAAAAAAGGGTTATAAAAACAGGTAAAATTTTGGGTTTTAGGAAATACCGTGAAAATGGGGGC
>NC_051407.1:13304754-13304889 GCF_015228065.2 Penaeus monodon
TCCCCGACAAAAAATATTACTAAAAACCAAAGAGATTAAATGTTTAATAATAAAAATATCCCATAATGCCCAAAAATTAATAATGATAATGTTTTGAATTTTTTAAAACAATAGTAACTTTAATTTTTAAATATT
>NC_051407.1:13305665-13305982 GCF_015228065.2 Penaeus monodon
AACGGTAAAATTGGATTTTATAATACAAATGTTTATAAGCCCAAAGAAATGATATGATGCAAGAAGACATCCAAGGAAAAATACAAACCGTTCCCACGGAGGAGGACAAAACGAAAGAAAAACCCGGGAAAAAAAGATCCTCTCCCAGCCCAGACCCGGGCCCAAATGGAAACAAAACCACTCCATCAATTCCGAGCCGATGTTCCAGCCCGGCCTTGCACCCTGCTCACGGGGGCCCGGGGCGTCTGAGTTGGAATCTCTTTGGGGGTTTCACAAGGGGAAACGACCCGAGGAGAGGCGGGTGATTCTGGCCGGGC
>NC_051407.1:13306306-13306428 GCF_015228065.2 Penaeus monodon
GGGGGGGGGAGAGGTTTTAAATTTTTTTTTTATCTTTCCCCCACCCACCGTTTTTTTTCCCCTTCCCATCACATCAAAATTTTTAAATTTTCCTTTTTTCCCCTCTAACGATTTTCCCTCAT
>NC_051407.1:13306468-13307231 GCF_015228065.2 Penaeus monodon
CCCGGCATTCCTTCCTCCTCCCTTTTTTCCCTTTTTTTACCAATACTGCTAAGTCTGGACCCGGCAAAATCCCCGATGCATAATATATACATTGCCCAAACCAAAAAAGAATGGGAAACTGTACCTCAAGGGAAGGGCGGAGCAAAAACTGGATCGGGAGGGGGCTGTAAATAAAATTTATCCAAGGCATGCGGAAAAAACAAAGAAAAAAAGGATACATTTAACAACAAGGGAAACTGAAGAAAAGGGGCGAAAGCGTGTGGGCGAGGAATGAGGAAAAAAGGGAAGAAAAGCGTCGACCCAAATTTCTAAAATGAAAAAACTGGAATGGGAAAAGGGAATTGTAGGGAAAACCAGTGGGGGAAAGCAAGAAAAGAAAAGAATTTAAACTTTTGGGAAATATTAAGGAAAATGGAAAAGGGAGACGGGAAAAAAAAAAGAGAGGGTGCTTTAATTTACGAAGGGGAAAAAGAATGGAAAAAAACGACCTTTTTTAGAATATTTTCCCCCCGGGGGTTCATAGCAACACACATGCAAGCGGGATTAAAGATTTTTTTTTTCTCTCTCTCTCCCTTTTTATGAATGTTTTGAAAAAAGTTTTGTTTTTCTTTCTGTTAAAATTTTTTGAAGGTTAAAAAATATATATTAATTTTAAAAAAAATTTCCTTTTTTTTCCCCTTTTTTTTGACTGGGAAAAAAATTTTCCTTAAATTTTATATCCCGGTCTTACTTATTTGCCCCGTGGTTTTTAGTGCATTTCATT
>NC_051407.1:13307355-13307521 GCF_015228065.2 Penaeus monodon
CAAAAAACCTGGAAGCTGAGGGGATTTTGGGTTTGCCGTTTTAATTTAAATTTCCCCTGTTTTTATTTGTATTCTTATTATTGCCCAATTAAACAAAAGAGAAAAAAATGACCCCCTTATCAAATCGATATATGAAAATTGTTGGGGTGATTGGGTGTGGGGATTA
>NC_051407.1:13307632-13308271 GCF_015228065.2 Penaeus monodon
AATAAACAAAAAAGGGAAAGGGAAAAAATAAGGGCATTTTAATAAAAAGGCAAACAAAATATGAATTAAATTTTTCTATTACAAATTTAAAAAATTTATTTCATCTGAACATGAATATGGAAGATGACATTCAAAGAATAAGGAAAATGTAATTGGGTTTTATAAACTCAAAATCCATGTCATACAAATATGATTACATAATTTTATATAGTTCTCAGACCAATTTTTTCTTAATTTTTAGTGGGCATTATAATATTTTTAAATATTATCCTCCTTATCGTAAACCCTAACAACAACACAAAAGGAATAACAAAAAAAAATTTTTTATCAAAAAAACAGAAATAAAAAAAATTTTTAGGCAGCACACTTTGACTGCCAAAGGGATAGGAATTTTTCATTTTGATAAAAGCACGTAACCCGTTCTTTTAAAGGCTAAAAAAGTGGGTTTTTTTGGGAAAATAACAAACCATATTTTCAACGGATGAAAAACATATTCCCTTTTTTACTCGCATGTTTCAAATCCATAAAATTTTGAAATAAGGAAAATGATATGGGAAAAAGGAATACCATAAAATTATAAAAAATAATAAATTTTAATAAAAATAATGAAAGGTGTGATGATTTTGATGGGATCCCCCC
>NC_051407.1:13308769-13308890 GCF_015228065.2 Penaeus monodon
CCGATTATGATGATGTACTTATGGTTAATGTGTCTTAAAAATGCCATGATAAAACGGATGATGTAATAATGATAAAATTTTTTAACAACTTGAAATTTTGTAATAGGATGTGATGATGATT
>NC_051407.1:13309211-13309341 GCF_015228065.2 Penaeus monodon
ACCCAAAAGAACCCCTATGTCCCTAAAAGAAGCTATGTAAAAAATTTCCCCTAACCAAAAAAGGGTGTAATTTATAAAAAACAATAATGGGTAAAAAAAAGTATGGAATGATTAAAGGGGAAAAAGCAAA
>NC_051407.1:13309478-13309794 GCF_015228065.2 Penaeus monodon
AAATTTTTGTTTTAAATGCAATAATTATTTATATATTATATTTTTAATTATTTTATTATAATATGCAATAAAATAATAAAATATTAATTAAAAAATTAAAATAAATAATGAAGTATTATATATTAATATATAATATTTTATAATATATATAATTTTATAAATATATGTATATATAAAAAATTTATATATATTTATAGAAGGGAATAATTATAATAAGATAATTTTATTATATAAAAAAAAATTTTAATAATATAATAAATTTTTATAATTACCCCACATTATATTTAAATTAATTTTTATTTTAAAATTTTGCAAT
>NC_051407.1:13313815-13314026 GCF_015228065.2 Penaeus monodon
CATTTTCACGTTATTTCACATTTATGAGATTATGTAACATGCGAGTGAAAAATGGAATATGTGTTCATCCGTTGAAAATATGGATGTGTTATTTTACACAAAACCCACTCTTTGTAGCCATTAAAAAGAACATGTTACGTGCATTATCATACTGAACATGCCTATCCTTTGCTGCAGTCGAAGTGTGCTGACTAAACAATATTTTTACTTC
>NC_051407.1:13314074-13314361 GCF_015228065.2 Penaeus monodon
ATGTTTACGATAAGGATGATAATACTTAAAATCATTATAATGACACTGAAAGTAAGACAAATATGGTCTGAGAACTATATATAATATGTAATCATATTTGTAGTGACTATGGATGTTTGAGTTTATCATAACAATTACATTTTCCTTATTTCTTTGTAATGTCATCTTCCATATTCATGTTCAGATGTATCTGATATTTTAATATTTGCTAATAGATAAATTAATTCATATTTTGATTGCCTCTATTATGATAAATGTCATATCTTTTCCATTACCTTTTTGATATT
>NC_051407.1:13314555-13314684 GCF_015228065.2 Penaeus monodon
ATCTTCATATATCGAGTGATAATGGGGTCATTATTTCTCTTTTGTTTAATTCGCAATAATAAGAATACAAATACAACACGTGAATCATTCAACGGCAAAGCCAAATCACCTCAGCTTCCAGGTCTTTGC
>NC_051407.1:13314836-13315742 GCF_015228065.2 Penaeus monodon
GCAAATACAGTATAGACCAGTATATGAACTGAAGTGAATTTTATTCCCAGTCTGAAAAAAGGACAAAATGCATCTGTTTTAAAAATTATATATATATTTTTTTAACCTTCAAATATTTTAACAGAAAGAAAAACTAACTTGTTTCGAAACATTCCATAAAAAAGAGAGAGAGAGAAAAAAAAATACATCAATATGCAGCTTGCATGTGTGACTGCTATGAAGCCCCTGAGATATTCTACAAACGTGTCGATCTTTTCCATTCTTATTCCCTTCGTGACTTCAAGCATCTCTCTTTGTTTTCCCCGTCTCTCTTTCCATGTTCCTTAATACTTCCAAAGCTTATCTCATTTCTCTTCTTGCATTTCTCCCACGTGGTCTTCCTACAATCATACCTTTCATTCCAGTGTTTCATTTTTAGTAATTGGTCGACGCATTTCTTACCTCTTTTCTCATTCCTCGTTCACACGCTTTCGCACCTTTTCTTCAGTTCTACCTATGCTTGTTAAATGTATCCTTATTTTCTTTCTGCTTTTTCCGTCATGTCTTGGATCAATTTTATTTACAGTCCCTGCGATCACAGCTTTTGCTCCGTCTCCCGTTGAGGTACAGTTTGCCATTCTTTGTTGGTTGGCAATGTATATATATGATGCATCGCGAGTTGCCGGGTCCAGACTGTAGCAGTATTGGTAATAAAGAGGAGAAATAGGAGAGGAGGAAGGAATGCCGGAAGAAGAGGAAGAGTGGCAGGGCGGAAGAATGGAAAAATGAGAAAGTCGTCAGAGGAGAAAACGGAAAATGAAAAGATATGATAGTGATGGAAGAAAATAACGGTGGGTGGGAGATAAAGATAAAAGAAAAATAAATACTCTCCCCCCCTCCAAAAAAAAAAAAACGTAATCAACTACA
>NC_051407.1:13316021-13316239 GCF_015228065.2 Penaeus monodon
CCAGAATCACCTGCCTCTCTCTCGGGTCGTTCCGCTTGTGAAACCGCAAAGACGTATTCCATAACTCAGACGCCCGGCCCACGTGAGCAGGCTGCAAAGGCCGGTCTGGAACATCGAGCTCGGATATTGATGGAGTGTTAGTTGCCATAGTCCGGCTCTGGCTCGTGGGAGAGGATCTTGTTCCGGTTTGTCTTTCGTTTGTCCCTCCTCCGTGTTCA
>NC_051407.1:13317748-13318037 GCF_015228065.2 Penaeus monodon
GATCATCGGCACCATTATCATCGGTATTACCTAAAACAATACTATTTACACTGTTTTGATAACCTTTATTAAATGTAAGTACGTCAAGTCTGGAGCTACTCATCCTTGCAAAGAATCAGTAGCTCCAGAACAGAATGCATATTGCGTTTCCTCTTCTTAGAAATTACAGAATCATAACTTTTACTCTTCACTTAATACTCCTTGCCTAGAATAGCAACTGGATAAGAACATATATGCCTGTATTCAATTTATAGCGCTTTTTTTGAAGTATTTTTAAACTCCGACCTGT
>NC_051407.1:13318191-13318605 GCF_015228065.2 Penaeus monodon
CATATTTTCTCAATTATCTTTTAACACATATTAAAAGCATTCTAATAGACAATAGTGCACATTAGAAATTTGTATTGCTTCCTTACCCAAAATTTTCCTAGCTTTTTCTTTTTTTTAATTATCTATTTTTTTCGTGAAGCTTTCGGTATGTTTAAAAACTTCTTACTATACTTAAATAACACAGTTGGCAAAAATACATCAACCTGTTTCTGGAACTAATCAACAGTAAATAAAATAAAAACTGCTAAAACGCGCTTCATTCACCGATTTCACCTTTAGATAAATAATTCAAGCATCTGTTCGAAAAAAGATAGAGAGAAAAAGCTGCCTTTTTCTCCTCTAAATGATGCGGAAGGTATTAAAGCGCCGATAATCGTTACCGACATTTCCATCATGCAAGCCATTAGGCATCGA
>NC_051407.1:13318667-13318845 GCF_015228065.2 Penaeus monodon
AGTCGCCGCTGCTCGCAAACTCAGCTTTTGTTGAACGCAACATCGAAAAGCTATCAGATAATAGTTTTTTCATTCTTTCTTACTCTTTTTTTTTAGTGAAGATGCAATAGACGATGTACATGATTATAATAAAAAAGCTTTATTCATTTTTTCCGAAGAAATTTTTCTTTTCATACAG
>NC_051407.1:13320062-13320398 GCF_015228065.2 Penaeus monodon
AGATAAAAGCTTAAAAATATGGTTGGTCTTAATCCTGCTGCCCCTCATCTCCCGCCATTGATGCTGCACTTCAAAGAGGCTTCAGACTCGGGCTATCTCCTTTCAACAGAACATCATCTCCACGCTGAAACGATAACTGAAGCCTCCGGTATAGTGATGACATAGACGCTTTTCCTCAGGTTGTCAGCTTGCCCCTTAGATGATAAAAGGCTTCAAGAAGAGGGTTTCAGTTCAGTAAAGCTAACGTGGATAGCCTCTTTTTTCTTTTCTTTTCTCATGTGTGTTAAGTTCAGTGATGTTATACGAATGCTTGCTTTAATCGAACGTGTTATCATC
>NC_051407.1:13320574-13320919 GCF_015228065.2 Penaeus monodon
CTACTTCTACTATTTCTAGTATTATTATCATTATCTTTTTTTGCTGTTGTTGTTGATTTGTATCCCGGAATATAGCTTTAAAATATTCAAAGTCACACGCAGTATAATAAGAATACATAGTACAATAAAAGAATGGATATTCTCCTTATAATCTGCTTTAAACATTTCATCTTTCATTAAATTTGATCCTCAAACGCTAGCGAGGATAAACAACGATTGTGTTATCAATTATTTACGACGGCACAAATAACCTTGCAGTCGAGGAACATCGCAACTTATACTGACAATGGCATCCAATATTGTCATGGATTTCTGAGTATTTCTGCCACTTTACACTACTTTCTT
>NC_051407.1:13321863-13322287 GCF_015228065.2 Penaeus monodon
AAATTTACCACATGCACTGTCCTGTGTTTGTTCACAAACAAAATTTACCTTTTTTCACCTCTAAAAGAAGATTGCGGTCACCCCGTCCGCCCACTCTTTAGGAACCACTGTCAAATCAAACAACCGTTAAAAGAGAACAAACATTTACCAGCGTTTATTTTTCCTTTTGTTTAGTTTTTTGTTTAAAACAATAAAAAAAAATCATATCTTGGCACTCTCGCAAATGGAGAAAAGGTTTCCATTTCCTTCCTAGCAACGCGTATGTATATATATATTTTTTTAACTGGGCTCGGATGCGAAGCTGAAGATCGGAAACAAGTCTTCAGAATCGTGTATACGTATTAGTATTCACATGAAGTTGTTGGGTGTATACACTGTGTAACGCTTGCAGGCATACTCGTATGTATGTGCGTTTCTAAATATA
>NC_051407.1:13323739-13323815 GCF_015228065.2 Penaeus monodon
AACTCCTTGAGATAAAAATATATTCCAAACGACATTCGTGTTTATGCGCATTTATAACTAAATATTTTTAAACAAC
>NC_051407.1:13323863-13323980 GCF_015228065.2 Penaeus monodon
GTTTAAAGCACCAGATTTTTTTCGCTCTTTCTCTTTTAGAGTCATACGGATTCTGAACAAGGAAACAAAAATCGGTTACGTGTTTGCAACTGATTTCAATATCATGCAGGTAAGAAT
>NC_051407.1:13324801-13325239 GCF_015228065.2 Penaeus monodon
ATCCTAGTATTCTCCAGGCTACGATCCCTCCCTACACTTCCGGACCCAAAAAGCACCATTAGCCAAGTCCAAACACAGCCAATAATAATGGTCTGAGAAGTAGTAAACACTTTTATACTCAATAACACTGACTTTGCCGCCGGATCGAAGCAAAAGGAACGAAAATAAACCGGCAGTGGAGAGTGGCCGTTCGGAGGCAGAGGAAGCGGATGCTGGGGTGAGAGAAGTGGTGGAGCCGAGTGGACAAATATCGAGTGCAAGAGAAAGGGAAAAGGTGAAATGTCGATAGGCGGTGGGGAAATAAAGAGGAAGATGAAAGATGGGTTGGGAGGGAGAATGCTTGGAAAAAAAGATAGGGAAAGGAAATATATAAGAATGGGAGGAATGAGACTAAAAGAGAAATAAAGCTTTAGGAGATGGGGGCGGGAGGGAATGTTT
>NC_051407.1:13325344-13326619 GCF_015228065.2 Penaeus monodon
ATGGATATATTGAAAGCTTAGGGGTGGGAGGAAGAGATAAGAAAATGAATGTTAGGAGGTTAAGGGAAGAAGTAAAGAGAAGTAAAGAAATGTGAAGGGTTGGAAGAGGGTAATATATTAGAAAAAAGGAGAGAATTATTTTTTTCTTTCTTTTTTCAACAATGAAACCCTCTACTTTATATCCGTCAAGAGAGTATAAACGTCAACTAATTTAACTTCATGTTTCAATATCTTTTCCTGAACATTAATTAATTTCTACGACCAGGAATAAAAAAAGGATTTTATGACAGGTACTAATCGTTTCTTGATCACTAGAGTCATTTCCCCGTAGTAGACTTAGTTATGGCCGAAGATTATGGTGATGGTTTGTGAAGATCGTACTATCTGAACAAAACGGGACGGTTAAGCACAGGAAATCTAGTGTTATGTCTGTAGAAGACTTTGGTTGTGGGATTCTGTTAGGAAATTTACGTTTCGGTACTATAAGCACACGATAATACTTTTTTCTCTCTTTTTCTTTTTCTTCTTTGTCTGTTGTTTGTTTTTTGCTTGTTTTACTTGGTTTGAGGTATAGTCTCTGTAATTCTGGTGCAGCTTATGGTATGACTTTTACACATCCTGCACCTATAATTGTTTTAGATCAATCAGTTATACATGGCTAATTCAAACTTCTATTTGTTCTATATGTCCTTCTCTTTCTCGTGGCATTTTCCAACTGCATAAACTAAGAATTTGGATATTTTAAGAATCAGTTAAGTTAATTATTTCTTTTAAGTATCACGTCAAGTAAATTAATACCAAGGTTACGGCATATCTAATCCATAATAATACAGTTCATATCCAATCTTTATTCGCTAGATATCAAATGAATATTGCTGAGATATAACTCAATTATCAGTTTAAGACTTTAAGACTATAAAGAAATATGATGCAATCAGTCTCCCTACCACACAGTATTAAGATATCGGAAAATGCAGAAGACATCGGGTTCGAAAAATAGTGAAGAATATCGAATATCACTCTTGCCTGTCTCGAGGGAAAGACCTACTGCTTGGACTTACATTTGCCAATATCTCCAAATATCTGCAACTCAGAGTTTGTGCCTACGTGGAACTCCGCGTAGCATGTGGTATTGTGTATTTATAGCTACCAGTCGTGGTTGTTGGATACATTTCTCTCTCTTTTGGGAACATGCCTGAAGATATAGATGAGAGAAGATGTAGTGACCATTTTTGCACATGCATGTGTTTTTTTCCTGCGAATAGAAAATCAGTC
>NC_051407.1:13327303-13327742 GCF_015228065.2 Penaeus monodon
TAATAAATTATCAGACATTAGCCACCCAACACAAAGGTAAGACAATTAGTATTTATTGAGACTGTGAAACTCAAGAAAACGTTTTACTTACATATTAGGGGCATTGCAGATAGGACCAATGTCGAAGGAAAATATCCAAATTCTCAGTCAAGATATGCTAATAGCTTGCAAACGTTCCTCTCACTTTAACGCGTGGAAACTAGACCGTTTTACTATCAGCAAATGGTAATGTTGAACTGAGAGGGAAGTATTTCGCTCAAAGTCTGAGCTTCATGAAGGTGGTAAACGTTTTGTAGACGTTTGGGGCGTGAACGAGAAATTGGAATCATTACTTTTAGTGGGGTTAGATTTTTTTGTATTGTTCTGTATGGACATCTTAACAGCATTATATGTATTATCAGCCTTACGTATTTCAAATGTAAAACAAAAGTTCTTATGC
>NC_051407.1:13328471-13328951 GCF_015228065.2 Penaeus monodon
TTTACAAGGATAATAAATAATACCTCGAACCATAGCAATCCCTGTCTCAACTATAATAGTATACACTTATCCTTTCAAGATTTCAGAAGAAGTATATACTTGAGGCATTATGCACAGGTTAGTATTCTTTCCTTCACTGAAAGACCCTGTCACCCAAAGATTTTGAAGGGTCAAACTCGCATTAGCAGTTTCTTTGTACAAGATAAGTTAACCTCGACGGAAATGTGTTACTAAATTTTGAGTGAGTGGAGCAATGGTGCATTGGTTATTTTGGGGTTGAACGAAGATAGAGGAAATGAAGGAGAATAAGTAATAAACGTTGATATAAGATAAGAAAGAAAATGATGGAAATGAATTATAAAGTACTTATAAAAGAGATATTGTTGGCGTTTGTTTGAACTTTTTTTTCTAGGGAAGATAGTGAAAGCGATATTATATATTAGACTTCCTCCAAATGTGAGCTAAATATACAGGCGAGAG
>NC_051407.1:13330841-13331283 GCF_015228065.2 Penaeus monodon
GCAAAACAAATACCCCCCTGAAATGCATGATTATGTAAACAGTTATAATGAATGTTGCTGCAGAGGAGAATACATTTAGGTCAGTGCTCTGTTTTCTGCATGCAAATATTTGCTGTTATAATTTGATGGTTCGGAAAGCAATGTCCATTTATTTTTATATTTGTATACATAGGGCTACTGGTGCTCCGGTAAAGTTTGCTGTGAATGACGGAATGTGAAAAAATCTGTATGTAAAGTGAATTCAAGAGTTTGAAAATAGAAAGATTAGATTATACAGATAACATCATGTTCGCTGGAATTGGTGCGATGACGATTGAACTATGATGTTTGAATTTACTATGTATTGTTGTTGCACTACCATTTGCTAAGTTGTCAGCAATGATGAGTTTTACCAATAAGTCAAACTAATTCTAATTGTATCTCTGCACGTTTCAGTCTCCGC
>NC_051407.1:13334047-13334477 GCF_015228065.2 Penaeus monodon
GCTGATGTGTACCTCGATAAAGGAAAACAGTAAAAATAAATGGAACGATATCTTCATATCGTAAATTTTATTGATATCTGTCTTTATCACAGATATTTTTTTATTATATTCAAACGCACTGTGTGCAAATAATTAGTATTATAAATAGAAGAAAAAAATAATAAAATTATAAGAAGAATGGCAGTAGTAACAACGACTTATAGTTTATAATTCAGTAATACTTCGAACAAACTAAGTCTGTTATTACAAATAACGATAGTAATGAAAGTAACAGTAATAAAAGACGTGATTTCATTAATGCCACAATAAACAGTGGTGACAACGCAAAGATGGAAGTGAGATCAGAAAAAAGTGAGAAGAGGAAGAAGGTAAGGAGAGAACTTTTAAAAAAGAGACGAAAATAGGTCAGGCGGGAGAAAATGTTGGCAAT
>NC_051407.1:13334722-13335430 GCF_015228065.2 Penaeus monodon
TACCAGTAGAGAAAAAATGAGCAAAAAAATTGGAGTACAAATATGAGCGAGAGTACAAGTGGCACAAGGCTAGATGTGCATCTCCCTCCGTCTCCCGGCCTCGCCTTGAAGCCTCTAAGCAACCGAGAGTGACTAAGGGAGGCGAGTCACGAACGTCCAACCAGCGAGTTATGGAAAATGTCGCCCTCACACTTCTGCGGACGGAGGTGGCGAGAGAATTTAAACCAGTGACACTATAAACCCGATTCTTTATGAAGCTCGGGAGGGAAAAAAGAAAGAAATACGAACGATGATGTTTTGCCATTCCTGCGCTATAAAACTGCTTCGTAATGTCCGTCTGCGGCGTTGTTATTCGGCATCGTCAGACTTGTCTCATTCTGCTCGGAGTTATTGCGAATGCCGCTGTTTGCGTTATTGCGTTTGATGAAGAATTACGTATTCGTCTTGTTGCGGCAATAATTTTTATATGCGCAAGCAAATTCTCATATTTGTATACGTAATCACACATCCACGCATCACGGCATACAACAAATGCAGGCGCAGACACACATAAAACCTCGGATACAACCCAAAGGCATCAACGAAAATAAATATAAACACGTATTGACTGGTAGGTAATGAATTGCTAAGATAATAAAATATCAGAAACGAAACTTTTAACTGTGGCATTCAACTAGGCCTTTCAAATAGCTGTGGAAATTCTCGCAT
>NC_051407.1:13335467-13336359 GCF_015228065.2 Penaeus monodon
GGAAAAGGTTTTAGACGTTTGGTTCTGTAAAAGTCATATAAGAGAAGAGCATTTTTTCCTGCAGATGGAAACCTTCCGTACTCAAGAGGAATGGGACTTAGGAAGGTAGTCTTATATATCTGCTGCCTTTAGGAGGAAGGAAGGGGAAGGAAGAAAATTTTGCTGCGTAAAGGAATAATTCATAATCTGCCAAGTGAATTCTACGAAGAAATAGTTTGGGGAAAATGCTGTTTCAGACAACTCATCTCGATACCAAAGACTAACCATGCTATGAAATGACGTTGTTCACAGCTCTGGAAAAAATGAGGAAAATGCCAATTATCATAATTAGTCTTAATGATAGCATAAAAATTATATACTTTTTGTGATCTTTCCATGAGTGTTATTGTGCAGTTAAACCGGTATGCTTGGTGTGTTGGATAAAGGCAGTTCATTTCCAAGCCAGTGAAAGTTTGTTCGTGTTGAACGTTCGTCGAGAAATAATTATCGCTGTTGGTGGCAGTTACAACAGCAGAAAAATATTTTGATGTCACTTTCAACTTTGATTGGATTCATATGCTCAAGAGAAAGTCTAACATTGTTCTGGTGTTTCTAAAGTTAGAGAGTATTGTTTTTTTGGATAACACATTTAACTTATTAAATGTTTTTACTGTTATCAATATCATTCGTCATCTCTAATTCAGAAAATAAAATAGAATTAACATTAGCGCAAGTGCCTTACCGGTCTCCTGTTTAAATACGGATATAACAAATCCCTTCATCAAAGCAAAGTACATGTCCAAGGATTTGCAAGTGGTGGCCAGTAGTTGAATTGCCTTATTAAAAGGCTGCAGGGTCTTCGTATGCTAAGCTTCTGGCAGAGCCAATGTTTCAGTCGAAAATTGTATTGATG
>NC_051407.1:13338565-13338823 GCF_015228065.2 Penaeus monodon
ATACAAATCGAAACCAAGAACTAGATGACACAATGAACTGTTTTGCATCGATTGTAGTCTTTGTACGTGATACACATGATCATAAAGAAAACTTATAAAAAAGTATCTATACATACATCATTAATAGAATTCTGTATAAAGACCTAAAATAAAATAAAGTGGACAATCCGAAGATTTTTATCTCGATCTGCGACATATTTTTCTTAATTCTTTATCATACGAAGAAGTGTCCTTTGCCTTCTTATTTTGTTGATATTA
>NC_051407.1:13339025-13340028 GCF_015228065.2 Penaeus monodon
ACCATTTTTCTCCTTATAGACTGTATGTATCAGTGTGAACATGTGTGTAATTTATTTAGAAAATATTATAAAAACAAAAAAAGCTAGTAACATTTTATTTGAAGAGATAATTTTTCGAGACAGATTAGCGTTAAATGACATCGTAAGTAATCCTTGTAATGACATCACGAATATGAATGGACAGAGATATTCAAAATAATTTCTTGAATACTTAAGAAAACATAATATAGGAAATTATGCGAAGACCTGTATCATGCTGTCATAGCTGAATATCAAATAAACGCAGATACCAAGATACTATGTCTAGTAAAACAAATTTAACCATATCTTATTGTACGTAATTTTCTCCCTCATCCTTTTTAAGAATTGCCCGAAGAAAATCCAAAGTGACTTGAGGCATTGGCAAAAGTGGCGAAGCGGTCCCGTAGGCTTCAGAGAACCGCATTGGAGTAAGAAGTGGTTCGATCTTTATAGGCCTCGAGAGAACCGCAGTCTTTGCTTGTGGAATTTATAGTGACGTCGCGCTGGTCCTCTTAGTGACTCGGGTTTTGCATCTTGGGATATCTTCTGTGTTGGGTTGGGTAAGGGTGTGGGGGATTAATTAGGGCATGGGGGTAGGTGGAGAAATTTTGTAGGTGGGGTGATGGGGGATGAGGTGGGGAGAGTGATTCTATGTGCTGAGGGGAGAGAAATCTTGTGTGGTGAGGGATAGAGGGGGGATGGGGTAGGGGTTGATGTAAGGGGAGATCTAATGTGGTGAGGATAGGGGTAGGAGGCGAAGAAGTCGGGGTTGGGGAAATATTTTTTGGGTAGTGGTTGGGGAGAAGGGTGGGGGGAGAGAATGTCTGGGTTGGGGTAGGGAATAGGTGGGACGAGGGTAGGAGAGGGAAGAGAATATCAAAGATAGAGGAAACATTGATGATAAGATAATATAACAGAAGCAAAGTAAATGGGGAATGAAATTAGAAAACTGAAAACAATGATGGAAGTTACGAGAAATATG
>NC_051407.1:13340069-13340312 GCF_015228065.2 Penaeus monodon
CATCATTATTATCATTCTTTTGTTTTGGGAGGTTGAGAATTGAGAAGAAAAATAAACATATGTTAGTGAAAAATAAAAGAAAATTCGGAAGCAATAAGAGGAAAGATAAAAGGGAGATAAAGGAACTGGATGAGATAACAAAATCGGATGATAATAAGAGAAAAGGAAGAAAGGAAGAAGCGAAAGTACGGTAGAACAAAGAGGGGACTGACATCTTAAACTAAGCGAGATAACAAGATAAAG
>NC_051407.1:13341009-13341104 GCF_015228065.2 Penaeus monodon
GTCACACTGACACAAAAGAAGCTTTAGGGATTATCCCTGAACTACCTCACTGCAAAAATGTAACTTTGAACATACTTTTAGGATTACTGCTTAGA
>NC_051407.1:13342680-13342979 GCF_015228065.2 Penaeus monodon
TATATTATTGGGCAATTGGACTGGAATTTATTATACCCGTATTAGCTAAGCCTGATAAATTCCTTTATATGGCCACGTGAATTATCGCCTAAACAGTGATTCACATAATTTCATGGTTTCCTAGTGTTTATTTCTGTATATGTAGGGGTTGAGGAAATAAAAACACAAGGTTCATTTACATCGCTTACTAATCTATTCCTGAACCCATTTCGGAATAAAAAAGGTATACAAAAAATGAACCCCAAGGCAGAGACTGAAATAGATACACAGGCAAGCAAAACGAGAGAGAAAAAAGGGGT
>NC_051407.1:13343057-13343348 GCF_015228065.2 Penaeus monodon
AAGACGAGCTGATTCATATCTTTTATTGTCCTTCTCTGCCTTACAATCCTACCATGAGATCCTGCACTCTGGGATAACTTCCAATCCTGTCACTCTGCCCTTGCGAATAATATCCTACCGAATCCGGCCATTCCCCGGTTTACAATCCATTTAAGATCTTCGCTTTCAGCTTTATGACTCTCTTGGCTACTCGCCTGAGATGGCGGGACAAATTATGTTTTGAATACATTGAAATGACATTTCCTCGAGAATGTTTTGAGACAAAAAAAAGTTAAGTGTACGAGGAGGGAA
>NC_051407.1:13343773-13343970 GCF_015228065.2 Penaeus monodon
AATGTGAATTATGCATATAAACACGCATAGATGCTTACATTCCTTGATGCATTCAGCAAACTCCCTCATTTTGCAGAGTTTCCATATGCATAATCTATATTCCGTTGGATCTCCACTTCCTGTCAAGGTTCCAACTTCGAAGGCCGCTGCTTAATGAGTTTCTGCTCTTCCAGATACATATAATTAGAATTTGGTGA
>NC_051407.1:13344533-13344599 GCF_015228065.2 Penaeus monodon
ATGTATATATAACGTAACTGGAACCCTAAAATAAATTTTCTTCCTAGAGTATTCTAACGACTGCTT
>NC_051407.1:13346831-13347568 GCF_015228065.2 Penaeus monodon
CAAATTTTCATTATTGTGTTTTACCTTACCTAGGATATTTCCATTGTTATCAGCACTGAATCGCTGGCATAACAAAAATAATGCAACATAATTATGCACATTAATTTTACTTCAATTATCACTACTATTAATAAGAGCAGCAACAACCAAAAAAACCCATGTATTAATGAAAATAAAAACAGCTTACCAGCTTACCAGCTCCCGAAGATTCTATGAGTTTATTTACACTGTACATGCACATATACGCTGCCTCTTTTCCTTTTGCCGCTATGAACTAGGATCTCGAACAAAGTTGTCTGTAATAAAATTTCGATGCCGTTCAAGCAGTTGCTTTAATAATGATACTTTTGATGATGATACTATTGGCTTCTCGATACGATGTTTTAACCTCCGATTTTATGTAAACTATACCTACAAGTACTGATATTACAAACTCTTATTTCTTGAATTCTTAAACATTTCTTCCTGGTGCATGGCGATACTCAGTGGTTTTTTTTTTTCATTTAATCGTGTCTATCTTATTAATCCATTCCAGGGTTTCGTATACATATTGATTAACCTTATCTTTTAGAGCATACCGCAGTGGGTATTTACATTTAATTAAGTTTAATTTAGGTATCATAAATCACCCTCGTGACAGATCCAAAGGTCAGTGCCTGCCTGAAAGCAGAGATTGTTTAAATGATCATTATTTATAGTTTATACATTGTTTTCATCAGGTATGTGACAGTCATGTT
>NC_051407.1:13347726-13348320 GCF_015228065.2 Penaeus monodon
AGTAATATCATATAAGTAGATGAACAAGAAACAAATAGTATTTACAATTCTCTTTTTTTCTCAATTATTGTAATTAATTACATTCAGCATATCTAACATCATATTTTTAACATCGATATATGTAATATCCATAACCATAAATTTCCCTTAGAAATATTTAAATTCAAGTATTAGTATTCAAGATTTTACTGTCCTTTTCAATAAGAACATCTCATTGAATTACATTGATATTAACTTTTGCTTACTGTAACGGTGCCGTTTGTGTTACTTACTTCAGCGTTGAAATCTCCAAAGATAATTGATTTCCTGCAAATTTGGGATGGATCATATTAACACTTACGGTAATGATATTGATCATGCCGACGATGGGATAATATCAATGATGCTAATGAAAATCCGAAGTAAAAATAATGATTTATCATTAAATGGCTGGGGGGAGGGGGAGCAAACCCAACACTTTACTGCACCTCCCCCCCTCCCCCCGACAAACACAATTTTCCTAACTCGAACTCTTCATCTTAATTGCTTAAATTGTTTTGAGATATTGCCATGCAGGTCATCTCCAACATTGACGAAGCAGGGAAAGTTCTGTTG
>NC_051407.1:13348370-13348924 GCF_015228065.2 Penaeus monodon
AGCCAGATCTTGCATGGCTATTTTATGCTAGTAAGTTAACTAAAAGGAAGATTTCGTTTTCTTTTACACTTTTCGTCTAGATTTTTTTTTAAATTAAAAAACAAGTGATGTCTATATTGGTGCACATAGGTTATGAGTCAGTCAGTTATTTCTTTATTTCTAGTTATTCTCACTGTTAAAAAGTTTAGGATGGATGGTCAGTATCACATTCGATTTGAGCATCAGAATTATGATAATTTGTTTTGAAAGCTATAAGAAAAATATATTTATTTTCTCCCTCAACATCAAATTGTAAAACTATACTTTGACATTAAAGGTGAAAGTGTTCGAATCACAATGCGTTTTGATAAAAGTCATCTTTTTTGTGAACCAATCAGTTGGAACGAAAATATTGGCTTCCGCTTGAAATTTATAGGTGCATTTCACGACTGACATTCTCATTATTAATCAAGGGTGAGGGACATTACAGACAGTTCCTTGAAACGTCATCTGTTTGGGACGTCATGAGAAGGCTTCCTTAGTTCCTGAAGTTATTATTTTATGATTTTGTATGA
>NC_051407.1:13348946-13349524 GCF_015228065.2 Penaeus monodon
ACACTAGCAGCAATATTTCTGAAAGGTAAGGAATAAATTATGAACATTGTATAATAACGGCTCCCCACATATCATTTTTGACGGATTGTAAGTAGCTATTGATGTAGTATTAAAGGACGAATCGAGAGATATTGGAAGGTTGAGAGGCAAGAACATAAGTTGGAATCACAATCTCTGCGGGTGTTAATGTCCTTAGTAATCTTATGCACAGTTTACCCATGTCATCAATTTGTCTAAACTAAGAATACTGTATAGGATCAAGCTTTTGATGTGATCATACGAAGCTGAAAACTTTCTAGAGAACGAGACTGACTTTTGATTTCACTGAAACTAAACCTTGAAGTTTACTTACACTGCATTTCTCGGTCATAATTAATGCACCATGTAGAGCAAAAGCGGCGATATTTGTTTTTTGTTGCAATGATTTGTTTAATATAACTATTATCTGTTGGGTTTCACTCGGCGACAAAATGAGGACACATGATGCATTGTTGGTAAAAGAGATGAATGACGAGGTATCCTTATAATGCCTCATCTTGTGACTCATGACTTCTTGGATTACTAAATACCAATGTGTA
>NC_051407.1:13349856-13350525 GCF_015228065.2 Penaeus monodon
AGTATGGAACAAGATTAGCGTGCATGAAGGATGCAGTATAAGCTTTCATATAAGTATGACCTAATGAGATACAATGCATTAAAGAGAGAGAAAGTGGGAACAAGAAAATTTCGCTTTACGAGAAAAAAAAATTGGGTAACTGTTTAATCAATTATAATCGCCCTCCTTGTCAAATAATATTGGTGAAAGTGAAGATAAGGGTGATGGTATTATTTGTATTATATTTTACTGACCCTAAGGCGACGTTTTGATTATCCTTTATTGCTCATGAATTTCATGGTGCAACACAAAAAATCATCTAATTCCAATCTCTACAAAATTATATGAAAACTAATTATGGTTGCTATATGAAATATCGATATGACTAAATAAATGTATTCAGTTAAGAGGGCCGCTGCTTTTGGTGGATTCGTCAATCTTCAGAGCACTCTAATTGCATTTGTTTATTGCTTTTTATTATAATGACAAAAGTGTTGCCTTAGCTCCGTAAATACGATATCAGGCCTTCCCTTTTCAAGGCTCACTTATTAGATGCTTCAGAATTTCCTTACATGTGCCACCGGAGGCAGGTTGGCGTTGATACCCAAGTGTAGCCCCTGAAATAAAAATATCCAAGAGGGGGGGGGGGAGCATCCCTCATAGGATACGATTATCCATACATTAACCCCC
>NC_051407.1:13350554-13350874 GCF_015228065.2 Penaeus monodon
TAAAGACTCCAGATGACTCTGACTATTGCAGAATCAATTAATCTTATTACCGGCTTCTACTTTTTCGATGTAGTTCTATTAGCGTACATCAAATATTCTGTTTGCATGCCATTGCCAGCAACATTATATTACTATAATCGTTGCTGTCGTCACTAGTATATTGCTATATTGAGGCGTATGACAACCATCAACTATATATTCAGCTATTCTAATGTTAACCATAAATATTATCACTTGTAACAACATTGTACATCAAGAATGTTTAAGGGAGAGAGAAGTAAACTGATCATGAATCTCCAGTGCTTATGACAAAAAAATCT
>NC_051407.1:13351046-13351377 GCF_015228065.2 Penaeus monodon
ATCTAAAGTTACAAATAGATGAAGAGGAATGGGTAGGGGTAGTGAATATTTATCTCAACATTGCCAAATTTTAAAATATTACCTTGATAGACTTAATAGACTGTTTTGGCGCTGCAAGTTTAGACATGAGGCTTTATAGATAAGAACTGATGATCTGTTTACCTTGCAATCTGTTCTCCCCGCAGGGCTATGTCTTCCAACCACAATATTAACCATGCACAATTTACCTACCCCCCCCCCCCCCCGGCCCCATCCCGCGTCCCAGAACAATCTAAAATGGAGACACGAAGCATGAATTCTTAAAATTCGAATAACGAGTATCACGTAGCTT
>NC_051407.1:13351429-13351684 GCF_015228065.2 Penaeus monodon
TAATGATGTTAACAATACTTATTTTGAACTAGGCGATTAACGGCAAGCAACGAGAAGTCACGCCATCAATTATCCTGAGTGAATATGAGTGTGAGTTTTTTCTGTGGTTCGCAAGATTAACTACACCATCTAACAAAAATGTGTCTAGATGTCGGACAGCATATATAACGTATACTTTCATGTACGTAGCAGGAATGCGTAAGCATGTTGGTTTCTTTTAATGGGGTTATTTATATCCTTATAGAGTATACATAC
>NC_051407.1:13351818-13352239 GCF_015228065.2 Penaeus monodon
GTATACTAACACATGACGATGTGAATCATAATAGCGTTAACAAATGGAAAGCAAAGACTAACAATGAATAATATTATGTGTTTGCTTCGAAGGTAAAGATGAATATTACGACGATTAATTATAAATGTTTATACAAGAACAGTTGAATCAAGATTAATTTATCTTATCGGGATTAACCCTGTCGTAATATTTCCAAAAAAGTCTGAAACTAGCTTAATTATAGACTCTAGAGATCCAGGGAAAACTCTAATGAACTTGAAGGTATGCAGAATTTCAAAGGAATTAATAACAGAAGACGGTGATAGACACGGATTCTTGCACTTTCAACAATAATTACGAATAACTGAAAAAAAAATAGATGAGATCACAATAACCAACATGTATGTATGAACCGTTAAAATTAACTAAATAAATAGAAGAC
>NC_051407.1:13352697-13352771 GCF_015228065.2 Penaeus monodon
TGCATTAAAGACGAAGATGGTTCAGTTCTGATGGATGAGGATTCAGTCAAGGGAAGGTCTCAAAGGTCTCTATG
>NC_051407.1:13353568-13354218 GCF_015228065.2 Penaeus monodon
AGCTTCGAGGATTGATTAACTTCGTGACTGAGGAGAGTGGAAAGCTTGGATTAACGATTAACTGCCAAAAAGACCTCAGTAGTCTGTACTAAGAAAGCACAGATACCCAGTTCCATTCACCGTCAAGCGGTGAATGGAAACAGGATAGAGCAGTTTCAAATATCTGCGAAGTAGGATGGACGGTGAAATAAGGACATCAATTGCAGAATTGGACTAGCAAAGAAGACTTTTATGAACATGAGGAGCCTTTTCGTGCAAAGAAATTTGAAATAGAAGTCAAGAAAAGACTATTGAAGTGCTACGTCAGAATCTCGTGGGTACAGAGGGTGACGAATGTGGAAGTGTTGAAGAAGATTAAAACAAAGAGTGTTGATGTTTACCATCAGAGAGAGACAGTGGAGATTTGTTGGTCATGCTCTTAGGGAGGATGACGGAACGGAGCATTATATAATAGAGACTGAGCTGTGGGAGAGAGAGCGAGAGGAAGGCAGGGGATGATGTTCGACTGGATGAAGAAGAGACTGAACGTGCAAAACGAGAAAGATCTGGATGACGTTGCGAGAGATCGAAATAAATGGAGGAAGAAGAAGCCATGGTTCGTCAACGGTATGCATATGCATTATATATGTATATATTACACACGCAAGCGC
>NC_051407.1:13356788-13356933 GCF_015228065.2 Penaeus monodon
GGTGAATTAAAGATTAAAAGAAGGAGAACTGGCAAACAAGAGGACAGGAAAGTAAAAAAAAGGAGGGGAACCGTCAAGTAAGAGGAAAAAGAGAAACAAGGAGGAGAAGAACCATCAAGCAAGAAGAGATGTAGAACAGCCAAAC
>NC_051407.1:13358588-13358859 GCF_015228065.2 Penaeus monodon
GGCTTGTTGTCGTCGTTGGCATGCAATATCACCCCGGAATTTATGCGAGGCTGAAAGCAGTTATTCTCAGTGTAAGGGCAATACATGTATTATCTAAGTTATTGTCGTGACATATCATTATAATTAGCACCTACTACAGCTATCGTTTGTGTTGGAGAACTGCTGCCCTTGTTCTACTACAAACCTTCTCAAACTAGTAATTCATAATCAAAAAGGATTACCTGTAAAATTTATTGATTTAGCATTTCACGCATTTCATGCACGTTCTCCA
>NC_051407.1:13359392-13359550 GCF_015228065.2 Penaeus monodon
TAACTAAGGACGTCTTTGTTAGAGCAGAAAAAAGTACCAGTTGAATTTTTACAACGCTTGGGAAAGCCGTTCAGACTTTCGGCAACGCGTTGGGCTAGTTTACGTCATCGTTTAAACTCCGCCCTTTTAGTCTGAAAACAAGCCTAAAATTTGTTACG
>NC_051407.1:13359651-13359735 GCF_015228065.2 Penaeus monodon
GTTCTGTATTCAGAGATCAAAGAAATAAACTATGAACACAGAGTCATTGGAAATACCTGGAAACTTTTCGTCTCATATATACGG
>NC_051407.1:13359829-13359977 GCF_015228065.2 Penaeus monodon
TATAAAATTTTGGAAAGTGAATGAAATTAAATAAACATGTTCATATAAAGCAGCTAAAGTATTAAATTTTGTTTGTCGTTACTGTTATCGGACGAAGCGTAAACCGATACAATTTTGCGAAAATACCATCCACGCAGTTCAAAAGAGT
>NC_051407.1:13360294-13360383 GCF_015228065.2 Penaeus monodon
TTATTTGTATATAGTTAAAAGAAATGTCCTGTCTTTCTTTCCATGGACCCTAATGAAAGGCACTGGCAAAGAGGAGTGGGTGGATGTGT
>NC_051407.1:13360937-13361135 GCF_015228065.2 Penaeus monodon
GTCGAGCGGCCATTGTTGATACTTGAGTGTAGTGTGGAATGAGGTGTTCGATAGTTTTTCCCTAACTCGCCCTGTACCTGGCAGCGCATTCACCAGCCAATCAGCATGCATTCACCAGCCAATCAGCATCTATGAGGATTAATGACGTCATCAGCTAAAGTCCAACGCGTTAGAGTTTGTACTCTACCAAAGATGGCC
>NC_051407.1:13361195-13361294 GCF_015228065.2 Penaeus monodon
TCATTCATCTTTCTTGTTCATGCTTTCATTCATATTCCTTATTCATGCCTTCATTTATAATCTTTATTCATGTTCTCATTGATAATCCTTTTTCATACT
>NC_051407.1:13361975-13362350 GCF_015228065.2 Penaeus monodon
CTCGTTGAGTCTATAAGTATAAGAGGATTAATTACGCGCTTACACAAAAGTAGCTTCTAACCATCATCCGACACTTTCGCACCAACTGCAACGATATCAAATGCAGTTTCATTTGTTTTATGTGTTACTCATGAAATACAAATCACAAAGTGAATATTTGTCTGCAAGAACATTTTCTAATCAACTTTCGTAACTTATCAGTTAATGATAATCCGTTAAACGCTAATCATAATGCGCACGATTAGTATTTCCCCATCCCGTATACAGGTTATTCTCATGAATTCATTACATATTCCATAGCGTGTAAATATTTAAACCATCTTTCATCTTATAAAATATGCAAATGATAATACGACCAGGAAAAAAAGAAGAGAA
>NC_051407.1:13362379-13363176 GCF_015228065.2 Penaeus monodon
TTTCACCTCATTTGCAACGCAGCAATATTCTCTCGGTGCAATCTTCTACTCTTGCATATCAAACACACTTTTGTTGGAAGAAGTTGAAGGTAATTTTCAGCGGCTTCGCGGGACTTAAAGGATCGTAGGAGTTTCTGATGTGGCGAAGGTCCGTTTTAAAGACAATGTGCAACGATAACGTTTTCTTCTACTTTTCTTCCTTTCATGCTCACTTCTTCCTTTTTCTTCTTCTTCTTCTCCTACATCTTCCTCGTCTCATTTCATGCTCATTTCTTTCCTTTTTTTCACTTCCTACATTTCCTTCGTTTTATTTCATGTTCATTTCTTCTTTTTTTCTTCTCTTCCTATATTTCCTTATTCCTTTTATTTTATGTTCACTTCTTCCTTTTTTCTTGTTTTCTTCCTGCTTCCTTCTTCGTTTCATTTCATCCTCTTTTCTTCCTGTGTTTATTCTTTCTTCTGTTCCTACATTTTCTTTTTCGTTTCGTTTCATGCTCATTTATTCCTTTTTTTCTTCTCTTCCTATATTTCCTTCTTCGTTTCATTTCATGATCATCCTTCCTTTTTTTCTTCTCCTTCTTCTTCTTCGTCTCTTCCTACATTTCCTTTTTCTTGCCTTTTCTAACTTTGTATTTTTTTTGTATTTTATTCCTTCTCTTCCTATTTTTCTTTTCACGTTTAATTTCACGCTCCTTTCTTCCTACTTCAACTTCTCCCTTTCTCTCTAATTTTGCTTTTTCTTGTGTATTTTTTTCTCTCTTCCTACTTTTCTTCCTTCGTTTTATGTCAATTAGCTC
>NC_051407.1:13364642-13365170 GCF_015228065.2 Penaeus monodon
AGGTCTATATGCACAAATACACAGTCCACTTAGAAAAGGTAAACGGCATCTGGCAGTTATATGCCCTCATGTAAAGATAATGCTGAAGTGATATTCTCAGCAGAGAAAAACACATCAGGATGCGACGCTGGAAGTATTTAGAGATTCTAAAGTCCTTGGCGGTATTGGTGTTGCTACGGTGACAGGAAGAAGTGAATAAAGGTGATGGAGGAATACATATGCATAAGCATTTATTTTCCCCTCAAACAAGACACAGGAGCTTGCTAGGACTTTCCTCATGACTGTTCTTAAAAAAATAATAATGAAGTGATGTTGAAGGCAGCAAGTTATCCTTTTAAAAATGGAAATATTCATGTCTATATGCTGAATGACAAGATATATGTAAATTCAAGCCCTATGTCTAATGATTAGAATAAAAAAGAAACTTAGCAAATCGGAGTGAGTCTTGGGTGACTTGCCTTTTTGTTTCTTTTTAAGATTGGAATCGCTGTAGGGAATCATACTTTTTTTCTCATTTGACGTGGTGCG
>NC_051407.1:13365219-13365549 GCF_015228065.2 Penaeus monodon
GCGCTAGGCTAATCACCGAAAACGTTCGAAATCAGAAAAAAGTCAAAGAAGGGGAAAGAAAAATCTTTTCCCCTTTTCCTCCTCATAAATCTACTACGATTTTATCACCCACTCCCTTATCATGCAATTACTTCCTTACTCCTATTCTTCCTTCCTTATTCCCTTTTTCTTCCCTTCTCTCGGCTTCTTCATGTATAAATCCCACAGTGGATTATCCGTTCTCTGTCTCCTGCATCGTCTTTATTACACCATCTGGCTGTATCTATATGTCTGGTCCAACTTCATCATCTCCCTTTTTATTTTTACTTATCTCTTTCTTCCTCTGTTCTG
>NC_051407.1:13366625-13367432 GCF_015228065.2 Penaeus monodon
CCTGCGATTGTCATGAAACAAGGGTTTGACACTGCGTCGAAGAACAGGAAAATTTATGAAGACGAAATCTGAAATCTTACTTCATCATTTCCGGCTTCATGTCCGCTCTCACTCTTAAGAAAATTATTAAGAAAATTATTAAACGGATTGTATTTAATTTTCGCAGTTGTTTCCACCTGCCCTTCTCTGCAGAAAGGATGTGGAATTCTCTACGACTAACTTTGTTCTTCTCTGTCTATTACCTGCTGCCCACGCCAATTTGGCCCAAATAACCTAGCTCTTCTGATGAACTCTCTTCCCCTCACTTCCATCTCAACTCCCCTCAAACTCAATCTGCCTTCAATTCGATCATCCTGCACCTTGTCTTCTCCCCCCCCCCCTTGATCACTTCTGCCTCTCCCCTCTGTTATAACAAGGGGAACTGAAAACAATTCAAACCCTTTCATTCACAGTTTTGTGATTAATAGACTCACCTATGACCTTCCCGTGCTAAACTGTATGTCTTGTAACCCTGAGTCATTTCGCTTTCATTTTGATTCATAAAGGTCTGCTTGATTTTGTGTGGTTTTGTTAACGTCCAATGTCTATTTTCTATTGCTTCTGCCTTTTCCTTTCTCTGCAACCTCGGTCTGTGCAAGCCGATTTGTACTTAGATATTGCATACTCCTGCAAAGGGTTTCATCATTCTGGCCTTTCTGTTTCCATTTCAATGTTTATCGAATACTTTCTTAGCTTCCTCTTTGTGTTGTCCCCTTCCCAGTTCGCTCCATCTGGCTATTCCTTTGTTCCTGTTTCTGTTTCTACTTC
>NC_051407.1:13367591-13367804 GCF_015228065.2 Penaeus monodon
TTTCTAGGAGTCGAAGTCTAAAATTAGAGGACGGGGAAGAACTACAGGAGAAAACTTCGCTCATTGTATCCAAGGTCAGCGGCGATGGAAGTGGTCATCGGCAGAGAGACGCCTTCGTAAGAGCCACTTCCGCCCGGCTGGAATTCAGGAAGATGACAGCATTGTAAGTCGTGTGTTCTGCATCCTGATGGAATTTATCTTCAGGCGTTGATT
>NC_051407.1:13368009-13368076 GCF_015228065.2 Penaeus monodon
GCAAATTTAGTATAAGGAGCTTCCTCTTTTTCTTCTCTGAATTCCGCGAATTTAGATTTACCAAGGG
>NC_051407.1:13368291-13368384 GCF_015228065.2 Penaeus monodon
AATTGAGGATAACATTAAAATGACATACGACTGACATCCACGTACAGTATGTGTCTGTTTGTGATCCTATTTCTTTTACTTCTTTCATTTTTT
>NC_051407.1:13368669-13368908 GCF_015228065.2 Penaeus monodon
ACGTCCTTTATTACTCCCATGTTCTCAAGCAGCTAGGAAAATCCTGTTGGTCCTCAGACACTTATCTCTTAATGCATCCTGTTGACGATGGGCCAAAGCCTCTCTTTTCGAGACTTCAGTCATTATCAGAGTTTCCATGAGTCGGTTCATTGTCCGGCAACCACTCAGGAGCACTTGCCAGCCTGACTCGATATGTCGAAGCTGTGGCACAAGAAGGTGAGGGTGTCTTGATTATAGGA
>NC_051407.1:13368982-13369374 GCF_015228065.2 Penaeus monodon
AAAATTCATCTTGTCATAATTAATTTCTTGTGATAATTGTCATTTTTACCTTTATATCCAGTTTTACTTGTATCATTTATTTGATTGTTTAATCATAGCATACTTTTTTTCTTTTTTTATAATTATCATGCTTATCTTCATTTTTGGGGTTAGTGAGTTTAGCAACATCGTCGATGGAATGTCAAATGAGTTTAGATTTAGTCATATGAATACTTGGACACGCATACATAGAAGTACAAAGTTCACAGATACAAGTACACAACCCGCACACACTTAATAACACATAAAAAGGAAGAAAAAGGCACATATATACTTAAATAAAAACACACATCCGTAAACGTAAACTAGTAAACACTCATACAACCACAACTAAATACACGTAAATGTACAAT
>NC_051407.1:13369418-13369551 GCF_015228065.2 Penaeus monodon
TCTTCCTGCCCGCCCCACACATGCATGTAAACATACTCCGACGTGTCTGTTGTGTAATCCCCACCTACACACCCTAAGAGGAGCATTGCTTGTAGATGACAGAGAATAAAACATGAACCCATTTGACAGACGA
>NC_051407.1:13369612-13370151 GCF_015228065.2 Penaeus monodon
AGACTGAAGATAGGGCTAAGAGAAAAAGAGAAAAGAAGAAAAGTGGAGAAGGGATTAGGTAGCATCGGAAGAGGAGGGGGAGGGAGTAAATGAAAAAGGAGGAGAGGAAGAAAGGAAAGGAAAGGAAATGGGAAAAAAGGAGAGAGAATGGAGAGGGAAAAAAGAAAGGAAAAAGGAAAGGAGGAGACGGAGTAGCGCCAGATGAAGGGAGAGAGTAGAGAGGAGTCGAGTATAAAGAGGGGAGCAGGGAAAAAGGGAGAGGTGAGAAAAGGGGAGAAGAGAGAGACAGGAGAGAGAAGGGGAGGCGGAGCGAACTGACGGTGCAACGAACCCACTGCCGATGATCGACTGACTGAGGCGGCGACACGTGATCTTCGTTACCCCCGGGAGAGAATGTGTTTCAAGAAGGAGGGTATGTTAACAGCGATTTTCTTTGGGGGAATATCTGATATCGGTGGAGAAAGTTCTTTTTATTTGTTCGTTCATCTGCCTATAACTTTCTTTTTTTAACCCTTATCGTTATCATTATTCTATTCATT
>NC_051407.1:13371171-13371402 GCF_015228065.2 Penaeus monodon
GTATGCATTGTGGGGGGGGGGGTTATATATTCATTTAAAGATATCAAAGAAGGATGTACATTTTATCTCATTCACGCAACATTAATTTGTATTTTCGGCTTATCATCATTACTCGCTTGCTGTTGAAGATGTAGATTCATTAATTATTTGGCCGTTTATCATTTCATTATTGTTTATAACTTTTTTGTAACTATTACGGCACAAAATATAGATCAACGTCATCATTGTTGT
>NC_051407.1:13371558-13372147 GCF_015228065.2 Penaeus monodon
TCGTCTACGCATTTATTCAATTTTTAATTTACGCATTTATACATATACTTATGTACATACATACAAACGTAAAAAGATTTACTGTTTATATGTTTATCATTTGTTGTATGATATTCCTCAGAAAGGACATACATAGAGCGATTACCTTTTCTACCACACCTCGTTATGTAAAACTTATTCAGCAGTAAAAATCAGAACATATGAGCCGGTAGCCTACATAAGTATTCATAAGCTTATGGAGTTGAAAACCATGATAAAAACTAATGATTTACACACTAACCCTTTTTCGCCTTTTACCGCACCATTATTTCATTCGTGCTGCACATTTTCGCGCTCTGACACGCCCCCATATTTTATATACATGTCTATCCTTTTACATCATAATTTGTAAAAGGATGATAAATGGAGGTCTTCTGGTGGAGGTAAATGGAACACTCTTGTTCCGAAATGGGGAACACATATTTTACATGTGTTAGACGACAGAGTGAGGTCACCTTGGGTTTACATTGTGTATGGTATCATTGTCATTACTATCAGTATCCGTAGCAGGGTCATAATTATGATTAATATCACAAACGCACGTGTGCAA
>NC_051407.1:13372261-13372637 GCF_015228065.2 Penaeus monodon
TCACTCACTCACTCACTCGCAAACAAACACACACGTATGCATTAACCTACATAATTATCCCCAACGTTCCTCGAAGGAGAGCCTAGCAACAAAAGGGACCAGAATTGCTCATCATCATCATCATGTTCTACCGCGCTTAGCTAACATGAGTAGCCGCATCGACAAGCGGCCTGTCACAGCACGCAAATTGGCTGAGGGGATGTGGCGCAATTTTGCATACAAATAGGCCTGGCGCTTACGTCGTTCGGGAGTTAAACGCTGGATGCATACCGCGGGAGATTTAATGTGTTGTGGTTTTAAAAGGGCTCAAAGCGGATTGGGGAATAATAAAAAATAATAAATAAATGAATGGCATAAGTGTGACTGTACATACGTT
>NC_051407.1:13372864-13372935 GCF_015228065.2 Penaeus monodon
TCTTCTACAGTAGGTGCTTTAAGGAATCGTTTTCCCCGTGCCACGCAATTCAATTAATTTTCCACAGGACA
>NC_051407.1:13373968-13374483 GCF_015228065.2 Penaeus monodon
GAAACACACAGAATAGTTAACAAATTACGAATTCCATCTCCTGAACATTCTGCTTATAATCGCCAAATGGTGTGGGGCTGTTCAGAAGCAGTTGAGTGTAAATAAGCTTATACGCAATCGCATTACTAAGAAGGGCAACGATTTTCTAGTTTTCCTTTTTTTTAGAGTTCAGTGATTGGCTTCAATTTATTTTCGGTTGTGTGCATTTAGCTAAACCGCTTAATTCGTTGAGGGAATTTGTAGCTGCATCGTAATTTTTGGACAGACATTAGTATGTAGATTCACCAGCACAAAGTGAAACGTTTGTATTCATGTTTTGCTCTTTGTTTGTGTAAGGTTATAAGTAAATGTCTCTTTGTTAATTTACGTAAAGGGTATGTAGCTCTGGGAATGCCTGTTAAGTTATGTTGCGTATAAAGTTAGATATCAACTGGAGAAGGTTTCACGAGCGTCCATTCATGCTTAATAGTTTATTATTACCTTTCTTTCATCTATTTGAACCTCTTCGCATTTGA
>NC_051407.1:13374858-13375377 GCF_015228065.2 Penaeus monodon
CCCTCTCTGCTTCCCCGGTGCCCTCAGCAACACCATATTCGATCACAAACCGGAATGGCTCAGCAAACTTCGTTCCAACAATTAAGACTTTGTATATCCCCCTCTTGCTAACACGCCACGCTGCTGAACCAACTATCATCTACGTTTTTTATCCTTGCTTTTTCTTTCTTTCTTTTTTGTTAAACGCGGTGCATATCAAATTCAAATGGACTAGCCACTGTTATCCGTAGCTCCGCCCGGCTCGTGTCAAACAAACATGAATATGCATCGATTTAACCTCCAATTTATACACGAGAGGGGTTGTTTTTTATCTTTCTTCATTAAGTCATTTATTTTATCTTAATTCTAGCTACGAAGTCACTAGAAAAAGGAGAAAGGGAATGAGATAACAAGCAAAAAATATATTTGAGGGATAGAATATACCCATACTGATTTTACAACATTAACAATATATTCCTTAACTAAAACCTGCTGTCTGTATCCGAGTCCACTACCGCAATATTCCATAATCTCCTTCAC
>NC_051407.1:13375419-13375636 GCF_015228065.2 Penaeus monodon
CTCCCTGATTGCTCTCAATTTCCCCCGCAGTTACTTATTCGTGTAATGCAACTGCTGGTCACTTTATACAATAATTGCTTGCCTGCAACGCCACTGTGTTTTCCTGCCAAAATACCATGTCTCCTCTTGAGCATCTATTTCTCAAATTAAATTAATAATTACTACATGGTTCTTGATGTTTGCAGTTTCAATAGCTAAATTGTTTATCACACTGGTA
>NC_051407.1:13376424-13377018 GCF_015228065.2 Penaeus monodon
TTGCGCATATAAATATTTCCAATCCTTTAGCTGATCCTCGATAAGGATATTAAGAAAATCTGCATAAAATCATAAACTCGAGGTTTTAACAGACACAGATCAAAGGATCGAGAAGTAATCTCAAAATATATATAAATTTTCATACAGCTTTTCAAATTTCGTCCGCACACTCCCGTCCCGCTGCATAACAGTTTGGCGGAGAAATATGTATGCATAAATATACACACAATAGAGTTTTGGAGAATGGGCTCAACCGGGATGAAATTCTATGTACTGTATACATTTTCGCCGACGGAACCATATTTACTCTTTCGAATAAGAAATACAGCAATACGTTTCTCTTTTCTATTCAACAAGGCAAGGGAATTGTATAAGGTGTTGTTTTCCGAGCATAACACAGGGAATACGTGTCGTTTTGATCTATATAACACAAAAATACACGTAGGGTGTCACTAACAAGCAAATCCCAGAGGCATGGTATGACCAGCATATGAATTAGAAATATGTCTTTGTTGTCGCTGAACTGCCACCTGGAAATGGAAAAGTACTACTCTTGGTGATATTTTATATTGGTTTTGGATGTCTATGGGAAAA
>NC_051407.1:13377509-13377926 GCF_015228065.2 Penaeus monodon
GTCTATATTCACTTAAAAATCGTATAGCCAAACGCCACAACACAAACGCTAAAATAATTTCAACCACTGAAACCTGCGTACAGCACACACATCCTTTCCTCTGACATAAATTCCGTACTCCACATACAACGCACAGTTCCACCATATTTCAAAAAAAGAAACAATACAAACCAGAAATTCCTGACTCACAATTCTCCAAGTCGAAAACAGCTCAGTCACCGTGAAACACCTCCTTGCTTGATGGCAAGTTACCTCCTCACCCCCCCCCCCCCCGCGAAAAGAGAGAGAGAAAAAAAAATCTTGCGGTCTTTTCTTTCTCTGTGTTTATGGCTCGACACTGAATACTGTCTGGTTTTAATATTATTAAGTTTTGCTAAGCTTGAGGAAAGAAGAAGCGTGTAGGTCTCTTGGTAGTGT
>NC_051407.1:13378498-13378758 GCF_015228065.2 Penaeus monodon
GGACTATGGAAAAAAATACAAACATAACAATATGTTAGATTATCTATTTTAAATAAGTAGATTTTGAAGTAGATTCGTGATAAAGAGCGGGTGTCTGAAGTGGATTAAAGTGTAATCATGGTAGACAAGGTAGATCCGATGTAAAGCTGTGGCGACGAATTATGTGCTGATGAGCTTTTTGCGATGACTGTGTTGGCTTGTGGAGATTCGTTTACGTGTAATTTGTGTTGTGCGTTCTTTCATTTATGTCTGTTTCATAT
>NC_051407.1:13379462-13379581 GCF_015228065.2 Penaeus monodon
CACTATATTTCGTTCCCTCGTATATCTTAGCTTATATAGTAAAAAGAATAAAAATACAAATTAGAATAAGTATAATACAAGAACAACTCAAAAGCGAATAACAATAATAAAAGGAACAG
>NC_051407.1:13379606-13380034 GCF_015228065.2 Penaeus monodon
ACTACATTTCGTACCCTCATAACAAAGGTTCCCATGCAACAACCAGTCTCTATTGTTATCATGTCAAAGGTCAGTATTTGGAGCGTAAGGAACACCTTTCCGGAGGTTTTGAGGTTAAAGGTTCTCAAGAGTTTAATGTATTTCGAGGAACTCTCTCTCTTAATCTCTTTTGTTATAAATGGAAATAGGTCATTTTGATTTTTTTTTGGGGGGGGGGAGGAGGGGTGTATTCCCTCTCTTTCCCTAATCTTTTATATAAGTTTAGGGAAAAGGGAGTTCAAAAGGGTTGAGGAAAGTAGAGGTTAACGTTTCGTGTTTAGGGAATCGTGATTCTGTTCCAAGATGTATGTGTGAAGACGCTGAAATTGTTATTCGTAAATGCTATTACGAGACCGGATGCTGGTCTGTCTTTCTTTGTCTTACTTAGC
>NC_051407.1:13380206-13380661 GCF_015228065.2 Penaeus monodon
CTTCATGTCTTCATACAGGAATGTACAGAATGTTCTTGGGTATTCAAACTCCCCTACTTCTCCCTCCGCTTTTACTTCAGATGAATTCCTGTCGCTGTTGAAGTATGACTTTGCCAATTTTCTAAATGGGTTCTTTCACTAGGTAACATTTTCCACTTACACCACTCAAGAGCATCCTTTCGCTTTCGATAAACCACTAGGGACACAATATACCACGATTGGCAACGTCGACATATTTCCATGGTGGCTCTATCTTAAAATCTTTGCAAAATTTTCAATACTGTCCTTGTTAAAATGTGATTTGTCTTTTGCTTTAAAGGTCATGACGTACTATGGCATTCTAGGGTCGGGATACACCGTGCAATAGCTGTTCCGATAACACTTTTTAAGATAAGTATTGCTTCATAATTATGTGGAGTTGCATGACAGCAAAGCTTAAACCCGATAGACGTAGT
>NC_051407.1:13381244-13381472 GCF_015228065.2 Penaeus monodon
CATCTTTAGAGATGATGTGTTATAAAATTTTATATTTTCTTTATAGGACATAATGCTGAAATAGGTATGTTAACAGTGAGAGGAACTATAAATAGGAAAATAATCACTATAACAATACATTGCGCATATAGTTTCTTTTTTGTTTGTTTTGGTGGTGATGCAAAGGGAAGCTATGCGTCGCTTTCGAAAGACAGATGAGGAAAAGAGTTTAGAATATGTTTACAGTTA
>NC_051407.1:13381591-13381673 GCF_015228065.2 Penaeus monodon
TGGACAGCAGTAACGGTGGCTAGTGACGGTCTGGCAAATTGTGATTTCGCCTTAGAAATCCGGAGTGTTACGAAGTGAGTGT
>NC_051407.1:13381912-13382086 GCF_015228065.2 Penaeus monodon
AATTGTGAAGCAAGAAAGAAATGGTGTACTTGGTTTACTTACTTTAAGAGTTATTTCTTTAAAATAATCCTATATGACGATAATGTTAGTGCTTACGATGTGTTATTTTACATTTATGATATTTCAGCTTTAATTAGATATTACCACGGCTCAAGAGGTTTTCTTTGCAAACCA
>NC_051407.1:13382248-13382597 GCF_015228065.2 Penaeus monodon
ATACAAAAATGCACTCAAAAAAACACACTTATACATCGCTCACGCGTGGTTGTTGTGCGAGTCACCCTCATTCGTCCCCATACAAAGATGAAGGCGAAATCCGTTCATCAAGGGTCGTCTACAGAAGCAAAGGTTTGCGTTGAGGGAAAAGGTCTGGCTGACGGAGAAGGTAATCCATTTATGCCATCACGTCAATTGGATAAATTATCAAGGAATTCGAGAAGACGAAATAATGTGATTGCCACGCCGATTCTGGGAACACGAGAGGATTTCTTCGAACACGAGGAGGGTGTCCTGGCAAGCTTTTCCTCTGAGACTGAAGGACCTCTTGGGGATCTTCCTTGCCTTG
>NC_051407.1:13382901-13383238 GCF_015228065.2 Penaeus monodon
TACAATTTTCGCTTTGTATTAATTGTACACTTTAATACTTATACGGCTTGCCATGCTTAATAGCAAACAGAAAGATGAAAAAACACGATATTCGAAAAAAGAAAACTGATAAATCTACCCGAAGCAATTCAGGTCACGTCGCGAGGCCCTGACCTCAGACCAGAAGAGGTTGTTCGATCATCCCAATGAGCCAACCGACCCTTGGGGAACTATGGCCTAACCAGCTCTTTATCTTCCGACCTTCAGCTTATGAGGCTCACTAGCATTTATTTTCCTTTTCTTTTTATCAAATGATACCACAGAATAGATTTTGGCATTCTAATTTTATCTTTAGGCA
>NC_051407.1:13383686-13383821 GCF_015228065.2 Penaeus monodon
AGGTAGAATTGTAAAACTTATCAGACATGACTTCATCTCTGGAACCACATGTATGCATACAAGCTTTTAAACAATTTTCGTTGTTCTTACCTCCCCTCAGAGTCTGTCCATTTGCCTGTTTGTCAGTATATATAT
>NC_051407.1:13383842-13384025 GCF_015228065.2 Penaeus monodon
ATTCAGCATTTGTTTAGACTATAAAAAATGAGGGAGATACAAGTATTGAATGCCTTTTCCCACTAAAAATTATGCTGATTGTGTCAGGAAAAAAAAAATTCGCGTCACTTTGTACTGTATATAAATAAAGGATGGAGTTATGGAAAATATTTACTTTGTCAGTTTGTGCATACGCACACATTA
>NC_051407.1:13385632-13385852 GCF_015228065.2 Penaeus monodon
CGCATTAACTCAAAACTCTCACGAGCCTTCTCTATTTCCGGAGCGAGATCTTGCCGACAGCTGAAGTGGTCGCAGCTGTCACACTGCAAGCATCATCTTTCGCTCTCGTTCTGGGCGCGCGAGAGCAGCATCCCTCCCGTCCCTTCCGTCGGCGGGACGGAAGGAGGCTACCGGGAATACCCCGTCCCAGATATTGTTATTGTTCAGTACTGAGGCAGAC
>NC_051407.1:13387057-13387642 GCF_015228065.2 Penaeus monodon
GTTACACTAAATTACTCCAGAGGAATGTTAGGCTTCTACACATCTACAACACTGCGAAGTAGTAATAATTCAGGATTACTACACTAACCAGATATGCTAATTCGCTTTAAAAGTTTACATTTGTTGCCCCTGAAGTGTTTGTTTACATAGATTTAGACCAATGTGTATATAATTAGGCCTACATTAATTACACTGTGTTCATTCAGAAATAATCCGACCGGGGCGATTTTTTTTGTGTGTGAGAAAATGGAACGAGGCAATTCATATTTTGCATTTCCTCTGAAAACGTTCACGAAACCTTTTTCTATTTCCGGAGCGAGATCGGGCTGACAGCTGAAGCGGGCGACAGCTGTCAGGCCGCAGGGAAAGCTCGCTCTCCTTGACAGCGCGAGAGAGACGTCAGCTTCTTCTTACCTTCCGTTGAGTCCTTTGGAAGGAGCCTATCCTGAGAACACCCGGTTACGTAGTAGATTCCTAACAGTCTTGGCGTATCTGGTTATGGGAGTCGGGAAGTTGTTTGTGGCGGTGTGGGTATTTGGATGCGATCTAGCTCTCTCTTTCTCGCTTTCGCTGGCTCTCGCTTTT
>NC_051407.1:13387848-13389025 GCF_015228065.2 Penaeus monodon
TCATAATTATCATACAGATACGTATAGGTTGAAACCAGTTTATTTAGAACATTCAGTTTTTTTTTGAAAATCCAAATTATTTTTCTTTGTAAACACTAAATATATTGATTCATTAAGCTAACAGATAACAAAATGGAATTAAGTCATATTAAGGTTAAATACAATGTTTTCTTATGTGTTGCCATGTGCGCACAGGAGGTTAAGAAGCGATGGTTTGCTCGACCGCCATCGGTGTGCCGCTGCTTTTACTTGTTGCGTGGTCCTTTCGGAGAGATCGATGGTTAATATGAATACATTCCACAGTCGTGCTGCTCTGGCAGAGAAGGTGCGCTGATGCTTGCTAGACCGCGACTTCGGAACTTCCACCAGGAACCGATTAGAGTGTACGTCCTCGTACTTCTCTCTCGGCCGTGGAGTGGGAGACGGAGGCTGGTTAGGTGAGGCACCTGCTGCACCTGAACCTTGTGGAGCACCGTTAGAGCCCCGACGTCACGCCGATGTTCCAGCGTGTCGATGTGACGAAGATAGGTGGCTTCTTGGATAAGCCTAAGAGCTCGTTTTTCTATTTTATCCAGCCTGTTGAGGCTGATGGGGGCAGTAGGCGACCAGGGCTACAAGGTATATTCTAGGTGTGGTCTGATCTGGGACTCGTACAGCGTGAGAATTCCTCGTGGATTCAGGACGTGAGATATGCGTCGAAGGGCTGTCACCTTCAAAAAAGCTGTTTTGCAGATCTTGCTGACGCGTCTGTTGAATTTTACACCACTGTCTGTGTCTACACCAAGGACTGAGATAAAGTCTTCGACTGGAAAGGCGGTGTTGATCATTAAGTTTTGTCCTTCATGACGTCTAATTCATTGCCTGGATCTTGTTGGGGGCAAATCTTACTTGCCATTGTGATCCCCATTCGTAGATGGCTTGCAGCTACGGCGCCATGATCCTCTCGTTGGTATGAAACAGAAAGGGTACTGTCATCGGCATATGCTCTGATTTGAGATGGTTCCCTAAGCAGATCATCAATATAGATATTCCAGAGGATTGGGCCAATTACAGATCATTGTGGTACCGATGCCACCACCGGATACTTCTAGGATGACTGGCTATCGATGACCACTTTAAGAGTTCTTCTCGTGAGGAAATTATCTTATAGCAGCAAGAGGTTACTGCTTATGCCTCT
>NC_051407.1:13389842-13390162 GCF_015228065.2 Penaeus monodon
TTAGAAAAGACAAAGCATACAGAAAATAACCGTATTATGCCGTATTATAAATGTGGGGATACAACACCGCGGCAATATTCACTAAAATAGTATGGAAACACCCAGCGGTTAAACGGAATGGCAGAAACTATCCTGCAAAGCAGAGAGCAAGGAGGGGAAGGAGAGGGTGTTAAACGAAGCGGTAACAAGACAACATACGCCAGCGGACAGACTTGGCGTTTGGGGAATCCCTGCAGTCTACGGTACAATGAGCGATGCAGGAAGAGGGTTGCCAGTGTCAGTGGTGATGCCCCTGTTGGCTAATGACCGTAGGGACATTG
>NC_051407.1:13392561-13392771 GCF_015228065.2 Penaeus monodon
GGTGCGTGCATTATATTATTATAAATTAACTACTTCACTTTTATAACGTCGATCTTTTTTATTATCATCTTACCTCAATTACCTATTCTATGTCACTGTTATTATCATTGAAATCATAATTTATTGACTTTTTTACTATTTTTGTTGTTAATGTTGTTTTTACGATATTTATCAGTTATTGTTATAATCAACATTACTAAAATTATGGAT
>NC_051407.1:13393353-13393603 GCF_015228065.2 Penaeus monodon
CCGTGCGTCCGTACATTTATGTCAGTATACAAGCAGATACGTATTATTAAGTGTGCAACAGAAGATACAAATGCTCACCGTGTAATTTTAAACTTGAGGCGCTGTCGAATGGTAGTTAAATTGGAACAGCGTTTGCTCACTCATACCGAATAATTGTTTGTTGTCTCTAGCTTAGACACTAAAGCAACTTCATATTTCCTTTCTTTGGCCTTTTACATCTAGAAAATTGAGAATAACAAGAACAACCGAG
>NC_051407.1:13393782-13394001 GCF_015228065.2 Penaeus monodon
TTGTTGCAAAATAATAAACAAAAAATGTATTGATGAGGTAGAAAATAACAATGGGAGATTAACTTTATTGTTCAGTGTTTCAGACGCCCTTGCCTCCCAAAGTCAATTTGGCATACATTTTTTTTCTTGTCTGTCTCCTACAATAGTATTTATTCTCACTTGCATTTTTTTTATTTTTTTATTGGTAAAAGCATATACATCTACCAGATGTATAATAAG
>NC_051407.1:13394339-13394614 GCF_015228065.2 Penaeus monodon
TGTATAACTAGACAGTCTGCCATTCACTGAACGCGTCCATCCAGTGCTGTAATAAACCAGCTGCGTGGGGAGGCACAGCCGGAGGGATATGCTGGTCCCTCTGGTTACGAGGACGACAGCACAGGCAAAGGGTATGGCGACGTGTAATATTTTGATGATCTTTGATGTCTTTTAAAGTTATTAGTTTCCTAGATATTATATGATTTAATAATCTTATAGTTCAAAGGAATTGTTTACTTTTGAATAAACTCGTGTGTGGAATCACACACACACAG
>NC_051407.1:13394968-13395174 GCF_015228065.2 Penaeus monodon
GGGCGAACAGGACAACCTGGAGGAGAATGAGAACTTCCCTTTGATCCTCCGAAAGCAATATGTCCTCTGTCACAGCAAAACGTGCTTATGCCATAACAAGCACCTGCGAATTGAACGCGCTATTCCGTCCAATCTCAGAAAAGGAAAAACTGGCAACTCTCTCTAAACTCTTGAGCATTCTGACTCGCTAAGCTTTTTAATAACAA
>NC_051407.1:13395312-13396469 GCF_015228065.2 Penaeus monodon
CATTGTGTGTCAGCTGACTGGAATATATTCCGGAGTGAGTTGCCACTTTGTTCCTACCTATGGGTAGGAAGAGACCAGGTCTTACTAATAGCTTACTAAAAGGGGCTCCTACGTGAGGTAAACACTTGTATTTTTCTCTGTTAATTACTAAGTACAATTTCAAGTGAATTTATAGCATATATAACGCATCTGGATTGATTTGAGTTCTAATTACTTTATACTGTGGCTAGATATATTTGACCAATGCTAAAAGCTAATAGCACTGTTTACTGAAATGATGAAAGGACGACCTCAAGTTCTGTTGTTACTGTAGCCTCTTCTGTGAATTCGGTTGACACCCCTCCCTACTCACCTAGCCAAGTGCGCTCTCCCACCCTCTCTTTCTCCCACGCCAGGCCTCTTACCTTCCCAGCATCCTACTCTATGTGACCCGTCGCTCAGTAATGGCCATCCGGGACAAACAATAGCGGATAGATGTGTTTGGATATGGACATATTTACATGCTCATTCACTCACTTGGCCATAGGCATAAGCGGGCATATACGTATATACTTGCATGTTTTTGCAAGCCATGTAGCAAATAATTCTGTATACTTGAATATGTCTGGTGGAAGACGTTTTACAGCAAATGCCATGGTATATATGGTATATGCCATGGTATATTCTACTGCTCAGGACGAAACTAACACAATACTAACTGATAGCTTTAGTAATATTCTGGTATATATCAAAAACTATTTTTGATCTCTTGTTCTCTGTATCATTCTACATAACTGATATAATGTACTGAAAACTATATTTAAAGTTAGGCCTGGAAATCCCTAAAACATGTAGTCAGGGTCTTCCATTTTATGAATAGCACCGCCACAACTATGGGTGGAGAGGTCAAAAGCATCCTCCATACCCTCCATGACCTCGTCTCAAGCTGGACCACGCTGCCATTCTCTAGTTCAATTCTATTTTCTAACGTATGCAAACGTCAGCCTTTGCTTATGAACCCAGCCAAGTCAGGCCAGCAAAATTGAGTTCCCCCAGGACAGGAGCAGCTTCAGCACCGCTTCCCACTTCTTGGTACCTTTCTCTATGCCATCAACCATATCTATGTAGGTTTTAAAATCTCCTCAGTAAATAATATATTCCATAATAGTATTACACTG
>NC_051407.1:13396530-13397075 GCF_015228065.2 Penaeus monodon
GATGAGTAAAATGTATACCTCTTCCTTCGAAACAATGTTATAAAATAAACAACTAATTCTGCTGAGACAACCAGATGAAAGAAACAATTAAGACCCAGAAAAAATCAAGAGCACTGTAATCCCTGGATCAGCATTTTGATTTTACTTAGCACTGCCTTTGAATTCACAATATGTCAACCGAATTTTCCCCACTAGTGTGTTTACCCGTTGAACAGGCCTCGCCAAGCTCTTGCGTGATAGAATTGGCATAGTGAAGGGCTAATACCAACGTAGTAACCATAATAAGATACCCTTTGCATTTCTAAGCGAGTTGTTTATTGCATTTCGTGTAAACAAAGAAGACTGAACGAAAGAGGGCTTATCAATCGAAAAAAAAGGAAGTTCACGTTCCTTTGCCTTTGTGTCTTAATTGTCATCGTATTTTACATATGTATTGCGTAAAGGAAAGAAAACCTCAATTATTACTAAAACGAAGTCTTCTATTACGAGTTTTCTGTTAATGATATTTATTTTAAAGCAAATATTGAGTTTCGTTGAGGTTTCTA
>NC_051407.1:13397105-13397894 GCF_015228065.2 Penaeus monodon
ATGACATTAAAGTGCATTGAATTTATGAATAATAAGTGTATAGGTACAACGGGAATGATATGCCTGTACCCACCTTCCTTCATGAAGAAATTTAACGCCACATATTACATAAAAACCTTCACTTCACTGTATTCTTCCTCTCTCCTCCTCTTCTCATCCCCTTCTCTCTCCGTCCCCTCTGCCTCATACACTCCCCTTCTATTACAGCCTCCCCATCAACGTCCTTCCACTCTGCACTCAGCCACTATAACGATGATTAGAGCTTTGGAGCTTTCCCTCTCTCCATTCCCCTAAGCAAGCTCTCGGGCGTCAGGGACTCGAGCTGCCCTGTGGTGGGAATAGAGTGATTTCTTAAGAATCATGTTTCGAGCTAAGGCAAGGTTGAGTAGACAGCAGTGGTTTTCTTCGCTGAAATTGTCTTATAAGGTGTAATGGAGTTGCTGAGGTTGAGATTTACGTTTTAAAGATAATGAATGGATTAACTGTTTTTTTATGTCCACATAATTATGGCTTTGATATATTTATTTGGTCGTCTGTCTTTTTCTTATGCCTATGCGAGTTTAATTTTGTGTTGATTTAATTTCGTGTATATAAGCCAGTATACCCTGCTCTTTACTTAAGGAATAAACAGACACTCAAACAAATAGAGCAATTCGTAGCTTCCAGGTGAATGGGCCATACAAGCAATACATCGCCTGGATCCCCCCACCCCTTTTTCGCAATTTTTTTAAAGATTTTAGAGTCATTTTTAGATTCCAGTGCATCTATGTTGTTTGTTTCTCCTCTCTC
>NC_051407.1:13399090-13399377 GCF_015228065.2 Penaeus monodon
CTTGTATATGCTTTAATGGATATTATACAACTCATGTTACAAACATATATCCAACAAAGCATACGATCTCTAAAAAGAAAACACAAAGAGAACAAATCCGAACGACTCGACAATCGAACATCAGAAACGCTGAAACCCGTTGTCCTTCCTGCTACGCTCTGGAGCAACATCTGCATTTGCATGGCACCGTCTCGGGAATCACAAGAGGTCTACCGAGCTTCCCCCGCCAGTGTGTTTGCTCTTTCAACACAGCTGGCCTAGCTCGTGCGGGATAGGACTGACAGAAG
>NC_051407.1:13399423-13399619 GCF_015228065.2 Penaeus monodon
CAAAAAGGTCATTTTTTGTAGGTAACGTTTGATAAAAATGAAGGCAGTGATTATAATTTAGTCAAAGGTATGGATTTTCGTGTAAATAAAAGGTAATGAAAATTCAAACATTTGTTCTTGTATCGGAAAAATAATTGTTCAGGTAGATGTTACAGTCACTGATATTCAGTAGACAGATATAATATACAAATTACAT
>NC_051407.1:13400541-13400756 GCF_015228065.2 Penaeus monodon
ATTGTGCATGTTTATATATTGTGTATTTGTATGTGTATACTTGCACGAACAATAAATGATTAAAAAGAAATATCAGTCAATCAAAGCAGAAAGTGTGTATCTGATCTGCCTGCCTAAGGTGACATAAATTTTACGAGATTACACCATTCCAAACAAAGTGCATCTCGAGCCTACTTCATAGCTTAGACCTTGCTTACGTAGATGGTGACAAAGAC
>NC_051407.1:13400781-13401244 GCF_015228065.2 Penaeus monodon
TTCTATGAATAACTTCTTATCACATGTATAGTCTGTTTTATCAGTTATTTTGTTAGATGTATTTGCTCAACTCCCTTTAATTTTAGTAATTGTAACTAATTTAAATTGAGCGATTTTGGTCTCTTAAATTTCAGTTCCGTTTTCTCCTTTTGCTGGCATTAAGCGACGAAAGAAGTCATATTATTAATACATAAAACTTCTAATTTCAATTCCCTTCTCATCAAATAAATAGAATTTTTATAAAAAGACACAAGAAATACCAGTAGATTGTTATAAAATTGCCTCACAGACAATATAACCTTTTGTATTCCACTTTCCCATTCCCATTCATTTACCAATAGATTAACTGCATATAAATTTCTAAACAATGGCTCATTAGAAGCTAATAGAGTAATTATGTTGAAAGGAAAAACTTTATTTAATCCTGATACCGTCACACGTTGTTTCAGTAGCAATATCAATG
>NC_051407.1:13401272-13401710 GCF_015228065.2 Penaeus monodon
GATATATATGAAAAAATATCCTAAAACAACACGAAACAAAGGCAAATTAGGCTTGACATATTGAATTCAGTTAATTTTTGAAATCTCGATTTTTTCGTTTATTTCGACTGATACAATTACTAGACAATTCAGTTTCCATTTTTTTCTCTCTCTATCTCTTTCTTTTTCTTGACCAAATCAAAGTGAGTAAATGGCTGTGACAGAATGGGTCGTCTTAAAGCAAACTCAAGGGACCACGTTTGACCTTATTAAACAATGTTAGGGTCAGATAATCATGAGTAGATCAAAACCATATCTTTTTAGAGCAGTATGATGATAATAATCATGAAAACAAATGTAATAATATAAGGACGGGCTTAATTGATTATGTGCTTCGCGCCATATGCCTGACATCCTGTTTTAAAGAGCTGGGATAAAATTGTGAATATGTGCTAATAC
>NC_051407.1:13402243-13402385 GCF_015228065.2 Penaeus monodon
AGTGAATTCCAGCCATTTTTGGGATTCCGTCTTTCTACCTTTCAAATGGTTTGTGTTCACTTCGGTGTCGTTAAACGCTCTTGCTGGCCATTGCCATTTCGTCGTAAAACATGTTCGGCAAAACTTTTCTTTTCCTCCATTT
>NC_051407.1:13403619-13403709 GCF_015228065.2 Penaeus monodon
GAGGATCTGAACCCAAGGCCAATGTATGTGTATACGTGGCATACTTCAGTGGTAGTGCGATGGATTTGCAATCGCCCCGGCCGCCCCTCT
>NC_051407.1:13404078-13404334 GCF_015228065.2 Penaeus monodon
GTACCATTACTGTCATTAACGTATATATTTTTTACCATTTTTATTAAAATATAGCATTATAGTTTAATCATTTAGAAAATCACACAGTAACTTATTTTTTGTTTTACGATTCACAAAAAAATATTAATCTAATCTATGTATTCAGGATAACAAGACCAGTTAATGAGAGCAACTGTCCCATATTTTCCGTATGAAAAAACGTCAGTTCTTTTCTAAACAAAACACATTTTTTATATTATATTTAAACATTTTAAGT
>NC_051407.1:13405724-13406227 GCF_015228065.2 Penaeus monodon
AATCCTATCCCGCACGAGCTAGGCGAGCTCTGTTGAACGAGCAAACACACTGGCGGGGAAAGCTCGGTAGACGACCTATTGTGATTTCCGAGACGGTGCTATGTAAATGGAGATGTTGATCCAGAGAGTGTGAGCGAAGGTTAAAGAGATTTCGGTGTCTCTGATGATTGTGTTCCGAACAGGTTTGATTTTTCGTTTCTTTTTAATTTTCTGTCGTTTTTTTTTCTCGTTCGTATAGACAGATTGATATGACTATTGCTATAGTTATATATGTATATAGAACTATTTTTTCAGGTTTATCATATTCTTATTATCACTGACGTAATCTAATGCATATTACTGCATAAGATCATTCAACCAATAGTAGGTTTTTGACATTCTAAAAACAAACAAACAGGGAAACACAGGGAAAGCGGTAATCATAGAGAATGAGAAATTAAAAGAGAAGTGGTACGAGAAATAGTCAAATGACAAAAAGCCATATAAGGCAGATGTATAAATAG
>NC_051407.1:13406862-13407421 GCF_015228065.2 Penaeus monodon
TTATACACATGCGTCCTTTTGTGCATTTGTACACTTGTTTTTCCAAACATACGCAGCCAATAAAAACGCAGTGAATAACCATAAAGAACCATAAACACTCGAAGATATTTACTGTTATCTACCCAAAGACTAGCAACCCTCCCACACACTGCAATCTTATACAGTAATGTGTCCCACTTGCTCTGTTAACCCTCTCTCTACTCACGTCACTTTAGCTTGAAGCATAAATCGCAAGGCATTACTCCATTCCCACGAAAGGACAGCTTGGCTCACTCCCACGACCAAGTGCCTGCTTTAGGGGGAACGAGAAAGAGACAGCTCCAAAGCTCTACAGTAATAGGTGTTATAGTGAATGCGTTCAGCGTGGAGTGATGTCGTTTGGAAAAGCTTATAAGAATGTTGAAGGCGTTGGAGATGGAGTAGATAGAGAGAGGAAGTGATGGGGGAAAGGTAGTGTGGAGGAAAGCAAACTGTGGGTAAGAAAAGGTAGATGTTAATGTTTATAGTATGTTATGGTGTAAACGTGGATGACCATCCACTAGTTTGTTCAAAGACGGGA
>NC_051407.1:13407897-13408096 GCF_015228065.2 Penaeus monodon
ACACTAAATACTAAAACTCATTTACTTACCATCAATATTTTTCTTTCATTTTTCCTATCTAAGGTTTATATATTTTTGCTCTTCTTATCCTGTACATAATCCTCGTTTAATTCTGCTAATTAAGAAAGCCATCTCGTTCTGTCCATGTTTTGCAAAACATATTACATATCGACTTTTTTGTTCCTCTGCAATCTGTCTG
>NC_051407.1:13408338-13408707 GCF_015228065.2 Penaeus monodon
TTCCCTCTTCTAGTTCGTCGGTTTCCCTTCATTTCCCGTTTCCTTGTTAACGAGGAGAAACATGTAATGATTCGCTTATTGATAAATACAATATTGTTATTTCCACCCTTAACTCATTAACTAAATTCTTTACAAATAGAACTGACACTACAGTACACTCTGATATCTCTCGACATTATTACTGTACAAATCTATATTCCAATCTTTTTGCGGTCGAGTTTTAAAGATGTATTTTTATAAGCAAATATCAAATTGTTTTGTAATCTCGGGATAATTATGGATTGAGAATGAATATTACGTATACTCAAGTGAAGCACTAGAATTTTTTTTTTTTACTAAATCTCGGATTTTGTTCTCTCGCAATACCGT
>NC_051407.1:13408768-13409613 GCF_015228065.2 Penaeus monodon
AAGCCTCACGTCGTTTTCCCTTTTATTATTTTTCTATTATTATGATCGTTTTTTTTTTTTGGGGGGGGGAAGGGGTGTCCTCATTCATCCTCTTGCTAATGAGTCTCCTTCCCTTACCCCCAAGTATTCCTGAATTTGCTTGTGAAATAAGCAAACATAAAATAAAAGAACGACTGCTGGCCTTTTGCAATCTTGCGTCTTCATTTTCTTTGGCTTACATACTGATTAAGTTTTTTTTCTCTTCTTCTTCTTTTGGTAAGCTCCCATTTAGCCATTTCTCCTGGCGCGCAAGGAGAGTTATTGTCATGAACTAAATGCTTGGATGTACAACGGGAAAGCTTAGTGCTATAAAAGTTTAAATGAAAGGTTTTCAAGAAATTGTATACGTTTTGGCCACGCACATTCGCAAATACATACGATTTAACTTTTTGTTTGCTTCACTGCAGCAGATTCAGTGATTGCCAAATTGTATTATGCCAGGGCGTAAGCTCAGTAAGGTGGAACAGATAGTCTACAGTATCGTGAATATGATTAATAATTCAAGAGTAAGTGCCTAGTATTATTGATATGTCGATGCTGTAACATTTCTCGACATATAGCGAAGCCAACTAGAGTAATCCAACAAAATGGAATCCGTCGTGAAATAGTTTATCCTTAAACTGTCATACCCAAGGGCGGAATAACAGCCAATACTGTATGTGTATGGAAGATATATGGCCGAAGAGGGGACACATTTTTCTGATGAGTCAGTTGTCCATTCCCCTTTTGGCTTACGAAATCCATGTGCATATGACCAAGACCTTTTTCGGTAGGTTATCCTGATTTATCTATTTTTTCTTATATTC
>NC_051407.1:13413864-13414268 GCF_015228065.2 Penaeus monodon
GTTGCATGTTGCCCCAAGTCAAAACAAAGATGTTGCAGGATCCAATAGCGAACATAAATTCCCATGCGTCATGAACCTAAATACGCCTCATTTAAATTCAAAACATGTTGAACGGGATTTAGATATCATCGTGAAATATACCAATAATTTTAACCAAAAAAAAAAAGAAACTGATTTGCAGTTGTTTGTATAAAGGTGAATTAATCGATTGGGCTATTAATATTTGCAATGGAGCATATTTTGATATAAAGTTGCAATATCGAATTGAGTTATTGTCCCGGAATTTCTGGCTTTAAGGTTTCCATGGGATTTCGACCATGGTTTAGAGCCGCTCTCAGGGTGCCGGTTCCTGAGCCATTGCCAGGATGGTGATGCCGTTTGTAGCAGGTAAGTGTTCATTAGCA
>NC_051407.1:13414914-13415951 GCF_015228065.2 Penaeus monodon
CTGATTTTCTTAACCATTTAAATTCATATCCTTAGATCTTGTGGAATAAATTACATTTATATATGTACTAAGTTAGAATATATATTCTTGAATATATACTGTAATATGCATTATGTTTAGTTTAGTAGTACCGAATTTGTGAGAAGCGGATGGAAGGTCATGGCGCAAGATTTTGTATGTACGTTGGGTTAGGCGAGAGAATTTCTAGCCTCGATTCTACTTAGTAATGATTCACTTTTGTATATGAAGTATATAAAGATATTGTTTATATTGTTTGTGCAACTTTGTAATTCAGTGACGCATGATTCACTTGAAATTGAACAATGTGAATAGCTTTTCTGATGTGATACGTTTTTTGATATATGGTTGAAAGTTTCGGATGAATATATTGTTGCTGTGTTGATTCTTTGTGATTATTAATTTCCATGCTACTTCCTAGTTTATCGTATATATATTGATTTCTGCGTCACAACGTTATTTGGGGATTTGTATAGCTTTGTGATCGTCTTTTGAAATTCATTGATATCTTATACCTGCTTTTTGTATTATATGAAAGTAGTTCATAGTTCATAGTTTTATGCTTTATGATAATACTTGTTTATTGTGATTAGTATAACCAGGTAAAGCCTTATGTGACTGATTTGCAACGATTTGAAATGGCATGAAAACTTAAACTGTGAGGCATGGAATGAGCTATTTCATTACGGTATTATTGGTACTACTAAGTGCTTTAAATCAATTGATTATTTTTTCTCGGATTTCCTGTTCGATTAATATGCATGTGTTGATCAAGCGCAGTCCTGGGTCGTCTAATGTTTATTTAGATATAAGAGACCGTGTGGCCTTGGCGGGAGTTTCTTTATTGAACCATTCACAATTTTTTTCTTATTACAGTTACATAAAGGACTATATGAATTTTGTTTACTATATTCACATTGTTTCATAGTTTTCATTAAACACTGCACCTTCGTTTGTGTTAAATGTTCACTTTATCTGAGATGTTAATGGAAATTGTATTGACAGGTCGAATCAATAAA
>NC_051407.1:13416498-13416715 GCF_015228065.2 Penaeus monodon
CAGTTACGTCCGGCAGCGTGCCTAGAAGACCAGAAGGCACACGGGTTCCAGCAATAACTATGAACGTACTCTGTTCCGCAAGCCACCTGAAATCAAGCCAAGTTTCCCCTCATAGATAAGGCATTCGAGTTCCCGATTCATGTACGGTTTCCTTCCTTTGCGACGCTAGTGACGAACGCTGCAAAGTTGGAGGGTAGTGATGTTAAAGCAAGATAAT
>NC_051407.1:13417109-13417198 GCF_015228065.2 Penaeus monodon
TTCTCTATGTTTTTCCCTCTCTACTTAAGCGGTAAAGGAAATAAGCTGATGATGATGAAGCGATTAGGATGAATGGATATCTTTGACAA
>NC_051407.1:13417319-13417387 GCF_015228065.2 Penaeus monodon
TATGTCCTATTATGTACATGGTTAAGTCGAGCTGGGTGGTTTAATGATCCCTTCAAGACCACTAATTA
>NC_051407.1:13417462-13417991 GCF_015228065.2 Penaeus monodon
CACAAAGAGTCGAAAAAATATGGTAGATATAAAAAACATTTAACATAGAAAAACACACAGGGGGAGAGGAACAAGTTTTTCATTTGCAAAGTTTTCATATCTGTTTAATGTGAGAGCCATAGGTTTAATGGTTCGGTGAATCGATATCTGTGTCTTACTTTATCCTTATTTCAAGCTTATGTACTGTACTTCACTCCCAGAGAAGTGACACGTAGCCAGTAGAACACTCTAAAGAACGTAGTATCTAATAAATTCAACGGTTAAATATTTCATCGCATCCTCAACTATCAAAATTCATAGCCCTGCATCTATTCTCATTACTGCCGAGCGCGATTCCATCAGAAACATATTTCACAGTCAGAATATGGCTCTAAATCACCATCTGGTTCTAGGGCGTCGGCTGTTACTGATCACTTTAATTGGTGGCAGCTTTGGTCACTATCCCTTTTGCTTTATAAGAATTCGTTCACTTGGCCATCAGTCTGTTAATTGGTCTATTACCCTGGATATTCTTCATTTCAGATGGAAT
>NC_051407.1:13418193-13418636 GCF_015228065.2 Penaeus monodon
TGTATTGGGAGGGAAAATTGGGAAGGGAGAAAGGGGCGTGGGAAAGGAGACAGAGAGAGAGAGAAACAAATTGAAACTTTATTTGTATGTGAACAAAGAGCACGTCAGTCCCTCGTTTAGCTCCCCGGTTCCCTCTCCTCGTGATGGGACATTGCTAATTGCCCTTATGTAATAGAGCTTAAGGACTAATGCAAAGAATGAACCGCAAACATGAAGGCTGTTAGCTATACCAGATGTTCACCATCATTAATTGTTTGCAGTGGTGAACAAGAGGGGGTTATATGAAATTATGTGAAATACTGTCGCTAGGGATACAATAAGTGAGTTAGATATGAAGGAAGATATATTTTCTATGCTGACCAATACCGTTAAATGTAATGAGTAATCTGCAATGTGTTTTGCATCGTCTACTGTTAATATAATAATTTAAGTCCTTCGTCAAA
>NC_051407.1:13418906-13419536 GCF_015228065.2 Penaeus monodon
TACTGATAATATAATTCGCTGTAAACCAATTTCAATAAGAGCAAGTCCATTGCATCCATTCTTAAGAAAAGGAAAATGAACCCAAGGCAGTAGGAAAGACTTGCAAATGATCGCTTTTCAACTTCCAAAACCCCCCCCAATGATTAATACAAACAGCGAAAAGTATTCGTTTCTTAACCAAACATTCTGGAATGTTTATGTACAGTATGCTTTCTCTCTCTGTCCTTTCCCTCTTCCTCCCCAACATTCCTCTCAGATGTCCAAGTAATAACGAAATACACCAGTCATATCACGGAAACCATATAACAAACGAATCAAATAACACTCTCTCGCTAACACCTCTGCCAAAATTGTTCTGTCATGTAACCGTTCCTATATAGACTCGCATCCCGTTAATCCACGCATATATGTGTGTGACAAGCTAACCCAACACACTTGTAAACTGCATCCAACAAGAAACAACAAAACAAAGTCTCGGATTTACAACTTGGACACTGTGGGTGAAAACGGATTTACCTAGCTCTGAGTGTCCATATGTTGGTGGGGGTACATATGTATATCATTATGTATACTGAATTTCAGTTGCTATATGATAGGAAAATGTGTGTATAAGGATTGAATTGCTGTGAC
>NC_051407.1:13420420-13420700 GCF_015228065.2 Penaeus monodon
GTCAGGGTACTGGAGTGGGAGAAGCAACGTATCCATAACCCCCTCCCCATCAAAGTACATTATGAATTAGAATTTATAGTGATTTATTTGACTGGGCTATCAGCGAATATTTTCACATTAGAAATTAAGTATACGGGAGTTAGCTTCCTTTTATAAGCTAATGCAACAAGTTTGTTCTTTATTACTTGCAGCAACCAAAATTTCCGATGATGTTTTGAAAGGCATCATTTTTTAAATTTGTTGGTTCCCTTGAGGAGCAATGTCAGTGGCGAAGTATTCT
>NC_051407.1:13420986-13421054 GCF_015228065.2 Penaeus monodon
GATGGGATTATCCTCTCGCCCCACCAACACCTATCTGTGCCTTTGTTTTCTGAATTATTACAAAAATT
>NC_051407.1:13421089-13421167 GCF_015228065.2 Penaeus monodon
TATTAAAAGCCTCTCTTGATAATTCATCCTTTGTCTATTTAAGCAGCAACACTTATCATAATTTACTGAATTTACTAC
>NC_051407.1:13421642-13421942 GCF_015228065.2 Penaeus monodon
ACCATTAAACATATGTATATATATTATTACTGATGACAGATGTCTGTATATACCATTATGTAACACTGATGAAAAAGCAATTACACCATAATTAGTAAAGAGTCAAGAGTCATTAACTTGGCCTGTATCGCGACATAAGTGTTATCACATTTCATTTAACATGTAATATTACCCTTTTCAAATGTTCTAATTACTCACATACACGTACCCCAGCATAAATAACATAGATCTAATACTAGAAAGGTACAGCTACTAAATACAACAAAGATATGATATGCATTCATTACCTTCCCACAAAGC
>NC_051407.1:13424108-13424263 GCF_015228065.2 Penaeus monodon
GATTTCTCAGTTCATTTAACTTCCTAGAAATCTCATTAAGTCTAAATCACTGTGATTGATTTTCTTGTCTTGGGTCACGCGGAGGAATGAGACTTTGACCTAACGTACATTTCCAGAGGCTTGTGCTTGTGAACATTGTTTGTGAACATATGCAT
>NC_051407.1:13425538-13425739 GCF_015228065.2 Penaeus monodon
TGGATCGAACGATAAGTCTAAAGGGGTAACGGCAATTACCTTTGGCCCTTTTATTTATCCTTTTCCCTAAGACACTTCATTTAAACTTTGGCTACTTGTTGCTCAACTTCCGAAGTTGGCGAGATCTGATAGCTTTCTTCGCTGTCCTCTCGCGATCCCCCGCACATACTTTCACTCCCACGCAAGACATACAATTACGCA
>NC_051407.1:13426592-13426699 GCF_015228065.2 Penaeus monodon
TTCTACTCCTTGTCTTTCTAGTCTGTCGCAGAATATATGTAGAACTCGCGTACTTTTAGTTTACGTAACTCACATATAAACATTCTTTACAAAATCCAGATCAATGG
>NC_051407.1:13426941-13427259 GCF_015228065.2 Penaeus monodon
CGGTGATCACCGCCTTTAAAACAAAAAATAGGATAGAGGGAAAGTTTAAAATTCAACTGAAAGTGATGAATAGCACTGTAAGCAACACATTGTGTACAGCAGCTGGTAAAGCCATCCAGCCTTTTTTATTTCTATTTTCTTACAATATTTTTCTTCTTCTCCAACAACTTCTATCAAACCCTCGGATGAAAAATCACCCGCAAGTTATCCTGTGAAAAAAATGGTTGGAAGGGACGTAGCATACATTCCTCTCCACAACAACCCACCATAAAGATACATATTGATGTTTAAGGGGGTAAGGAGTATTTTGACATTAGT
>NC_051407.1:13427617-13428086 GCF_015228065.2 Penaeus monodon
TCTTTTGATCTTCATGAATACTTTGGATACGGTTCATCTGAGTGCAGTGATCTAATTGAGTAAATGGTCTTTACGTATATCCTCTGGGAAGAGAGAGGAATTAACAGGATTTCCTTCTTAATGGGAAATATGTAGCCTTTTCTCTTCAAAGACAGCATTGCACCATTACGTGAGTCTCTCCCATCTTGCCGTCCACTGGAGTTTTGCCAACCAACCATCATGCCTAGATTCGGTTACGGACAATATACCGGGTAATAACAAGTTTCTTTCGTGACATCAAGTGAATCGTTCCGTGAACCTGACATCAAGAATTGGATATCCGAAGTGCCTCTTCCTCGGGACCCGATGTCTACGTGAAGCTAGGTTATGTTTACTGAAACAAAAGCAAAAATTTTCGGATACCTTGCGACGAATTGAAGGTATTTCAGTATGTTTATCCTTTCTTTCGGGATCAGTCTCTCTCTCTCAT
>NC_051407.1:13428640-13429417 GCF_015228065.2 Penaeus monodon
CTGATACTCATTTCGTTTGTCTAAACGGAATCAATTCATTATTCTAAATGAACTTATAAAGATATAATTATACAGGAACTAGGCACGCTTAATTTTCCTGCTTTGCGAACCGTGTCATGTTTTGCTAAGTTTTAGCATTACGAATGTTGCATACAGTATCGCATAGAAGATTTCGTTTGTTATAAAATTTCAAAGAACACGCTCCACTCACTAATACCTTATATCTAGAAGGATTCAGTTCCTGTTTAGTCTTCCCGCTTTTTCGTTTCCATTACAAAGACGTTTGTATCTTTAAAAATGCATTCTCTTAACAGATTAACGTATATAATTAGGAAGAAAGACAACAGATAAACTTCTATCCCCACTCAATTTAGTTGTATCTTTATCTAATACTCTAAGTATTTCCTTTTTTATATAATCTTAAAATACACATTCGAAAAAAAAAAAACAATATACCAGAAACCGTCCAATATCACCCTATACGGGAGGACATACCCTTTGAAACACATAAATAAATATCATATCACAAAGCGACCCCCACGAGTATCAGTATTGAAAATTGGAATACAGGGGAGAGTACCTAAACGGTGACCATACGTAAGCTCGAGTCCATGAATTGCAGATTGTGGTTGAGATATCTGTCGTGTCAATCGATTTGAACAATAACATTTCGCGGGGTTTGCTGTACAGTTTCAGAAATTCAAAGGCACGGATCGGAAAGATATCGAAGAGCCGCGGGTTAGCTTTGAAAGAGAGGGTCGTATGAATAGATGTGAG
>NC_051407.1:13429950-13430078 GCF_015228065.2 Penaeus monodon
CCTCTAGCCGTTGAATTTCATTGGCAGCCTTCATTTATTGCTTTGCTCTCAAGCCTGCCATTTATCATGCTTCCTCCGCTTTCCTCCTTTGTCTAAACAGTTATTACCATCCCTCCGTACTTTGGGGT
>NC_051407.1:13430318-13430403 GCF_015228065.2 Penaeus monodon
GACTATAATACAGGTTTGTTAGCGTTACAAAGATGGATTCACAATGAACCCACGGGAAAATACGGGTCACTGAATCCGGTGTCTG
>NC_051407.1:13430468-13430780 GCF_015228065.2 Penaeus monodon
CCATCAATGTTCTTTTCATCGTGATTTTTCCTTCGTTTCTTTCTGTCAGTTTTTCGTTGTTTTCTGTCTGCTTTTATTTTTGAGTTATTTTCTCGTCCTGTATTTTATTTTTCTCATTATTTGCTGTTTTCCCTTTATTCAGTTCTCAATTGAATCATTTATTTGTGAAACTATGAATTACCCTTAATGTAATCATACATGCTGTACATATAGAAATGGACAACAATGGCAAATGGATTTTTTTTTATAATAATTTCTGTGATTACTGTACAATATACTGTATATCATTCTAGACACTATATCCTCTCAATC
>NC_051407.1:13431093-13431172 GCF_015228065.2 Penaeus monodon
TTTCATGGGCTTATTACCAAAATCAACGAAGCCAGTCAATGTATGACGGCCATCCACTCAATGGATTTTCATTACACTT
>NC_051407.1:13431228-13431677 GCF_015228065.2 Penaeus monodon
CGATGTTGAATGAATTCAATATTACTTGTTATATTGGCAGTGACAGTGTAAACAGTAACAACATGAAAACAATAAATTAATGATGCTATATATGTTTATAAATTTTTCAGTGCCATAGGGATATATGTGAATAACATAGTTCTCTGCCCTCCTGGAAAAGAGAGAAAACGTGGAAAATATAGATTCCATTTTTTTACCATTTTATCATAGGCTGAAAACGGCTCATGTCTTGGAAAGTCAGTGAATTTGAGTGGTTAAGGAGAGACATTAGTATGTTTATCCAATCTTGCATCGCGCTTAACAGAAGCCCCACTGGATTATTGTCTGCGGTAGCTACATGCTGCGAAAACCTCTTTATACCTTTATTGCCAGAAAACTATTGCATGACCTATAAACTTCAAACTACACACGACGGAGCGGAAAGGAAGTAGCGCCCCTTGTTTACGGAG
>NC_051407.1:13431702-13432246 GCF_015228065.2 Penaeus monodon
ATGCTGGGGGAGGGGCGGTGTTCTTATTGTCATTTTAGTTTTTAGTAAGTATAGTGTCTTATTTTCACCATGTTCACTGTAACGAACACTGAAGACGCGTTAAACCATTCCTCCCCCTCCCTTTTTCTCTTAAACTTGAACTGCTTGGAATGTATTCCTGGTGAATTAGATTATTTCCGTCTAGACATCGAGACAGTTAAAAGATTCATAATGATTGCATACCAAAAACTGAAAAAGTTTTGGGTGAAAAAGTTTTTAAACAATAATGGTCCGGGTGACACGTATTCTCTCCACAAAAATATACGAAATTATTTTACAATCGATGAATTTGGGAACTATGACGGTGACGGTTTTTAAAAGCGACGTCAGTGAATACAATTGTAAGGGCAGCACTAAAATGGCCTTTTGTATTGCGTCAAGTGACAGAAAGGAAAAATATTATTCGGTCATCAAACAGAATATTAACACTGAGAATGAATTTTAAATCCTTGAAAGCACTATGCTTAATTAATATTTCTACTATTAGTCGAAAAATTCAGTTACC
>NC_051407.1:13433320-13433433 GCF_015228065.2 Penaeus monodon
TACAATGGTAACTGAATTTTTCGACTAATAGTAGAAATATTAATTAAGCATAGTGCTTTCAAGGATTTAAAATTCATTCTCAGTGTTAATATTCTGTTAATAATATTGGAAAA
>NC_051407.1:13433792-13433907 GCF_015228065.2 Penaeus monodon
GATATACACGCACCACGGAAGCTGGAGTCATAATTGACCATTACTGACGCAGTAGATATACCAACTCTCACACGCTAGATCCGTGTTTCATTAGCCAGGTTCCTGAGTGACATTT
>NC_051407.1:13434037-13434549 GCF_015228065.2 Penaeus monodon
CTTTTTTATTCTGACATCTCGAAGGATATCCATCTTTTGACTGTCGGTTCCCTGGGCGGAAGATCCTTCTCCCTTACCCAGTGAAATGTCATTAACGTCATTTCCCGGCACTAGGGTACAGGACGTCTTCTTGGTAAATGTTTCCAACTACAGTGAGAGATGAGTGTAATGTCATTTATATTTTGTCATTTATATTTTCTTTTCGTTTCCTTATGAATTGACCTTAATTTTCTTATAAAACCTTGTAATTTAATGTTTGATAATACTCTTTTTTTCGAAGTAGATGAAATCATTACACAATACAGGCCCGAATCCATCTCAAATATATTCCTTTTTAAACAAAGAAATACACAAGGAAAACTAAGCACATCTTAAAAGAATAAACAATTAAGTCTCCAATATCGCTTGTCAATTAGGGGAGGCACGGACTGACAGGCATTTATTAGTTTGGACGGAAAGGTACGTTATCACGAACAGAGAGGGAGAGAGAGGAAGTCTGATATGTAAGTGTT
>NC_051407.1:13434785-13435060 GCF_015228065.2 Penaeus monodon
ATTCCCTAACTCGGGGGGGAAAATATTGGACTTTCAAGAAATATGGGAGATACGCATTTCAATCAAATATTCATTTATGCATTTTCCTGTTATCTCTCTCAACTGCCGTCTACGTCAAACAGCAGCCTTACGATGTTACAAAGGCATGTGACCCGTATGATTCGTTTTCAACTTGATCGAGTATCGAAGAGAAGCGAGCCTTTTCAAAGCGAAAATGCACGTACACTGATTTCTTGACCTCTATATTATCATCGTTTCATGTTATCATCACGTGA
>NC_051407.1:13435198-13435520 GCF_015228065.2 Penaeus monodon
CTCTCATCCTTTGTCTTTGTCTTTCCCTTATCTTATTTAACCTTATGTTTCGGGGTTCTCGAAAAAAGAAATTGACTGAATATCAAAAGCATAATTAGTGCACAATTGCCCTGCTTTTGTTGTTACTTTCCAAAATAAGTAAACTGTTTTTTTGTTTTTTTTTTAAGAGTCACGTTCGAGCACCGTTTTTCAGGCAAGGAGGATCCACGCAGTCACTTACGAGAATAGTCATTGGAAAAGTGTAACAAATACTTATAACTATTGCTACTCGCTTTATCTGTGTATGCATAAATGTATGTAATGCAATGCGTGTGCGTGAGTA
>NC_051407.1:13435620-13435737 GCF_015228065.2 Penaeus monodon
GTTGTTTGTGTCCATTCATGAAAGAATAAAGTGAATATTCACAATAACTCCTTTAAATCCCTGGAACGCTAGACCACCTCTTTTTTGTTGCTTTACTCGCAGTCCACGAAAGATTTT
>NC_051407.1:13435807-13436160 GCF_015228065.2 Penaeus monodon
GTTTTTTTTTTTTTTTTATAAATCTCATCTTACACCACAGAGGTTTATGGTCAAATCTACGTCACATGATAAAATATAATAGTCTACACACACTTTTCTCTCTCTCTCTCCTTTCTCCGTCCCGGCTTTCATGATGAAGTACAGATCATACAATTGGTGGTGCATCTATATCTCTTCGTGCGTCTAAGGATGGGTTTTAGAAGTCTTTTGGGCAGTAAACATCACATGTTTACCCTCTGTGTATCTCCTTTGGGCAAGTTCATAAGGCCGTACTACGGTTATTGTCCGAGTTCTTGCTAGCGTCGTGCACTGGACAGTATGCTGCTGTATAGTTATCATAAATTCCTGTAGTA
>NC_051407.1:13436417-13437208 GCF_015228065.2 Penaeus monodon
AGGAAGTTGAGCATGATACTTTTAGCAGTTTTGACCAAGGCTTTTTACTGTTAGTTTGAATTATGTATAGAGCACATTTGCAGCTCTGCATATTTTCATTGTATTACACTGTGGCTGGAAATGTTTTCTTATGCTAAAAGGAGTACCGAAACTAAAGCATTTATGATTCATAAATGAATAGGACCACCACATCTGTCACTATTTCCTAGGCGAGTTATACGCAATTTTGATGTTATTAAAAACAATATGTTAATCTGGTATACTAATACACCAGTGGCTATTGCATGCTGTTTAGTAGCATATAGTTGATAGAAACAAGCAAACGAAAAAAGGATATTATCTTTGACTTTACGAAATGCTGATAGATATCTATTCTCTTAACATTTCATTATAGCGCTACTGCCTTGAAATAATTTTTTTTTTTTTTTAATCCTATAACAGTAAGAAGAATAGTAGGCAAATGCTAGCCAACTCTTAGCTATAAAAGAGAGGCGTGGCTTCTAGGCAGATATGAAATAAGCCGATTATTGTGCCTTCCGCATAGCTATTACCACGTAGTTCCAGAAGGGAGAGAGACCCTAATCCAGCTCCTTAACCTGGTGACCTTTTTCCGAACGCCTACACTCAGTAAGCTAGGACACGCGCTGATAAACGTTAGAGATTCGTGTCCAATCTGCTAGATCAGCGGGAATCGTAGATTTATGTGACACTGCGATCAGAAGACAAATGCTGGTTGTTTGTTGGCTGTCTTTTCCGATGTTATTCTCCCTTTGTATTATCTCTGTGTTCAA
>NC_051407.1:13438250-13438470 GCF_015228065.2 Penaeus monodon
TCGCTACGTAATTATCGGAAGCAGCTGAGTCTCCATGGAAGTGTTCAGCGCCATGAACATTGACGGCTGCGGTCGGGGTGTGCGAGAGCTCGTGCATTGATTGAGAGACTTAATTAAACTGATTGATTACGGAGTCTTGTGGCGAAAGAGCTTCTATTAAGTCGATAAGGAGATCTATAGTAAGGAGGAAAAAGGTAGTTTGAGACGCATAAGAGAGGTT
>NC_051407.1:13438524-13438629 GCF_015228065.2 Penaeus monodon
AAGCATGTTCCTTTTGGTCCATAATTTCTGGAATAAGCAGCAAGATTGACGGAGGTCGCTGCTTAACTCATTTACTCAGGAGTGATAATGATTTCAAATATAGTA
>NC_051407.1:13440013-13440172 GCF_015228065.2 Penaeus monodon
TACCTATTTGCCATCACCTTTACAGATAGATATAAAACTATTTAAGCATATTTATACAAAATATATCATTATATAATGACTTAACAGCTATGAAACAATACATAAATGCTTATCATTATTCTATATAACATCAATTTGTTTCTCTTAACCTTGCTATCA
>NC_051407.1:13440284-13440419 GCF_015228065.2 Penaeus monodon
CGCAGCATAAACTACCCTGCGGCAAACAAGCGCTGGACACAAACAAGCAAACGACATTTAAATCACAGAAGCAACAGAATTATTTTTGCGTTTCCCTTCCTCCATTTCACTCCTTTTCTCTATCCTTTCTCTCCA
>NC_051407.1:13441614-13442168 GCF_015228065.2 Penaeus monodon
GAAAGTGATGGAGAAATATATTCTTTCAAAATATATCTTCATTTCATCATTATAAACCGTAAAGCATTAGATATCGAATTCCTATAATTAGTTGTATTGTGATTTCCTATGAAGAGTACTCACAACGCCGATATCTAATGAAAACATGTATTGTAAGAAGAACTTCATTTATTAGGAATTCCGTGCAAAGGAGACGAACACGGTAATAAAGATAGTCATTTTCTTCCTAAGACTTGGCTAAACAAACTCTAGCTTCACTCCCCGCGCAGCTGTTGAAATCTTAGCGGTAACACTTAAGCTGAATACATTATAACTTTCCTCGTCAACGCAAAAGAGATTCTCGAAAGAAATATGTCTCTTTTTCTACTCTATGCCTTCAATGTAAACTGCGCATCAAGCTTAATTTGCCTGTAATAAGTTGGCTGTAATCTGAGGTCTTCATACCTTGCCTAATTATCCCACGTTTAAGTTCTCCATTACTTTTGAAAAATGCGTCTGAATTTTCTTTCTTTTTTTATTTTGAGTCTTGAAGTATCATGAATGCTACAGTAGAG
>NC_051407.1:13443456-13443604 GCF_015228065.2 Penaeus monodon
ATGCTCGTTCCTTTAAAAAAACACAGAAAATACAGTCAGACGCAAAATCCAAAACAGAAAACATTTTGGTCTCAAAGGCACTTTTAACAAGCTATTGTATGGATACTCTTTTGCAATAGCCAACATTAAAAACGAGGGAAAATACAGA
>NC_051407.1:13445399-13445489 GCF_015228065.2 Penaeus monodon
ATAATATAATAATAATAATTTTTTTTAAAAATAATGGTAAATTTTAATAATAATGAAAATATATAATAAACAAATCCCCAAAAATAGGGG
>NC_051407.1:13445552-13445842 GCF_015228065.2 Penaeus monodon
TATGGTAAAAATTAGGGGAATCCTTGTAAGCTTTTTATTATTTTTTTTTTTTTTAATTATTTTTCCCTGTTTTTAATTTTGCAGCAAAAATACCCATAAAAAGTTGTTAAAAAAGTGCCGAGACCAAAAGTTTTTTGTTTGGTTTTTGGTTACTCTTTTTCTGCTTTAAGGGGAACGAGATGGGTATAGTAAAAGTTTTTAAATGTGTGCAAAATTTTTTTTTTTTTAAAATTTTTATTTTATTATAAAAATTTGTTTTTTGTATTTTGGGTTTGGGTTTTTGGTATGTC
>NC_051407.1:13447726-13447844 GCF_015228065.2 Penaeus monodon
TGCAGTCAGACGCAAAATCCAAAACAGAAAACATTTTGGTCTCAAAGGCACTTTTAACAAGCTATTGTATGGATACTCTTTTGCAATAGCCAACATTAAAAACGAGGGAAAATACAGA
>NC_051407.1:13448879-13448943 GCF_015228065.2 Penaeus monodon
TTCGATCCCTCAGCTCTATTTGCTATTTTGGAAGAAATAGTTACGCTGGTTGATCGAGGTCATG
>NC_051407.1:13449014-13449081 GCF_015228065.2 Penaeus monodon
TCTGTGTAATCTATATAGTTCATTTTTTGCCGTTTTTCCTACACATTAGACTTTATTTCAGGGAGGT
>NC_051407.1:13449127-13449279 GCF_015228065.2 Penaeus monodon
GAGACAGAGAATCTTTACGAGTCTCGACACAAGCCTGTTTACCAAGGAAATAGAATACTTTCCCGACTCGTGCCGACTCATTCTCATACAAAAGAGATTTGGCGCATAAACTTGAAATCAAAAGCGGCCCTGACTGATACAACGGGTTCTAG
>NC_051407.1:13451542-13451989 GCF_015228065.2 Penaeus monodon
ACAGCAGATGGCCGGAAATTAAGGAAAAGGGAGCGAGTGCTGTTGCCCTTAGGGTGGCCTCTTCCTTGCCTCAGTTCTACGCAATTTAAGGTAGGGAGTAGAGTGTACGTGTTCTTGTTATTAACACCGTCCTTATCAGCCGTGTTTTGTTGTTTGTTTGTTATTTTCGTTAGTCATTATTTCTATTCGTGTTGTACCGTACTTCGTCCGTAGAATGAGACATTTTGGGTTAATTATGGAATTAGTTTTGGTCGGTTTGTTATCAAAATTCTTAGTCTTTGTTGAAGAAATATATTTCGTTGAAGAAATATTTTTCAATAGGTATGAAAGTACTTTAATGGTGCAATCAAGAAACTTTAACGAAAAAAAGGTAATAACATCGGATATGCAGAAAATTTTCACATATGATTTATAACATATAAATTGGAAAATATATTAGCAGACTTG
>NC_051407.1:13452987-13453127 GCF_015228065.2 Penaeus monodon
TGGAGCCACGTCAATATTTTGGGCCGTTTTGGCTCTTTACAACCAAGGTAAGTGAAGAGGTTTTGTAAAGGAGCAATTCAGATGAGGTTAGAACAAAAGAGAAACTTTATTGCACATTTACAGGCATATATCAAACAATA
>NC_051407.1:13453285-13454029 GCF_015228065.2 Penaeus monodon
AGAATAATGCTACCGTTGCAGAGAATTCGGCTAACGGACATATATTCTCATGCCTTATGTATTGTACGATTACACCCATCTCCCCTGTTGAACATTTAATGAACATCATTATTCGTACACCGGATCAAATGATTTCACTATTGTCAGTAGGGTTAGAATTCAAGTGCAACTATAAACAATATATGAGCATGCTTAGATTATATTCTTCGCAAGTATGATTTTGATATGAATTCATTGCTTCTGACTTAGAATACATATATAGAATATATCTCCTTAATATGATTAAATCTCACTGATGAATTAATTATTTCGTAATCATATTTAGAGTAAAATACGATTGTTAGAAGAGTAAAACTTAAATTATTTCCTTTTCTTAAACCTTTGATACAATTTCATCGCTCTTGCCAATATATTACCTGATTATATTTTGTGTACTGATAAAAATTTCGTAAACATTAAACTTTAGATTGTTTCCTTTCTTAGGTTCACAAACACTGGATCTGCTACGAATGAATATTCACAGTGTTGCATATTTAAAAGCTCAGGAAATGTGTATCCATTTGCCCTCGCTTTTTCCTGGAATTACGCAAAAGGAAGATGTAGTCTTTTACACACTCCAGATCAATCGTATACTTTATTCACTAGTTTCAATTACTTGATGCAACGATATTAGAAAAGAAAGAAAAATGAAATTTTTTCTTCTTTCTTTCTTTTTCTTAATCAAGTTATTTTTAAATGTTTCTT
>NC_051407.1:13454299-13454657 GCF_015228065.2 Penaeus monodon
CCCTTACCTACGGCAGGTATGTAAGAGTGGAAGCATGTCGAGAGATTTGAAAGTAACCTAACAAATATCCCCCAAATATCATAGCTTATATATACTAGTTGCATACCCGAATGTATATCGATCGTCTTCTCAGCAGCTGCGCTTATTAAACTTGTCTATTGTGAAAGGGAAGAGTGCTTGGACTGAGGCTTGAGAGACAAAGTAAATGATACTGCCAACAGCCAGCTATCACTTTATCTTTCAGGACACTTAGGCTGTATATCATCAGAACTCGGTTTATTATTGAAAGATATGAAAGGAAACAGAGAAAGACAGCCATATAAAAAGAGGGGAGAACATGCACACTTGCCTAGTGATG
>NC_051407.1:13454899-13455599 GCF_015228065.2 Penaeus monodon
CCCAAAAGTACCTATTCCACCAAGCGACCAGCAAGGATATTCTCCTATGACAGGCTGAGCCATCCATCATGGATATTGATATATTGCTAACATACACTATATACTCGTCAAAGCTCGTTACAGAAACGCAAGCCCCGGGTTTTAGACTCCACTACTCTCATTTATCATGCACAAATTCCTTCCTGCAGAAACCATTTTAGAGCCATAAGATTATTAGTCACCCCCCACAACCCTCACACCCATACCTCCCCCTACTTTTCTTATCTAAAAGTTTATCAGATCATCCAGGACAATCCTATGTAGTTTAACCCATATTACATATAGCATATTACAGTCTACCTAAACAAACACTCTCCTCTTCACAGCCATCCCTTATTCACTCTTAGGAAACTCACTCGTATTATAGTTTACCTCAAAATCCAACCTCACCTAAACGCACCATAGGAATAAAAAGGTAAAATGCAATTATCCATCTTTCCCACCCGACTTAAATCCCTCAACTAAAAATACACAGAATTAAAAAAAAAATTAGGCTACACTCCACTGTCTTCTGCGTAATTAAGTTCCGCTTCCCCTAAAGCATCAGCTATACTTCGCCTCTGTCCAGAACCCCTTATAGCCTAACCCTGACCTCGGCTTAATGAACTTGTTTGTTCGTGTCCGCAGCTGGTGCAAGGGCTCGTACGAACACATGTTATGT
>NC_051407.1:13457048-13457172 GCF_015228065.2 Penaeus monodon
AATGTTACTTCGGTATTGCAGTGGTGGTGGCGAGAAAACCCAATTTGACTTACCTGATTTTATTATGAGTAGGATGACTTAACGCTCGTGGGGTGGCTTGAATTTATTTCCATTGAGGGAAATA
>NC_051407.1:13457876-13459066 GCF_015228065.2 Penaeus monodon
TTCCTGCTTCGCGCCGTGGGTTAAAAACACAAAGTTCGGAAGAAAAAAAACTTAGGTGTACAGCCGCAAGTCTAGAAACATTATGTGAAGTTTACTTTGCCCGCAGCCCTCACTACGTCGGTTACATTTCCACATTCCTGGATCCAGCACTTGGAATGGGAATCACTTCATCTTCAAGGTTATCAGTACGAGGCTAGATGAATAAAGCTATTTTATGACAAAGACTATTGCAATGGATGGCCTTTTTGGAGAGAAAAAAACAGTGAAAATTAAAACAGTTTATAACGCACAAATTCATATAATAATACTTCTCTTTATTGGAGCGATGTTGATCTTTCTGTATATGTTATTATGTCAAAGAGCATTGGGATTAGGATTGTTATTCATCCAATAATGGGTATATACTTTTTTTCTCTCTCTTTTTTTAGAATAAGATAAAGGGAGATTACCAAAGTTTTCCATTTATAACATATTCCTATATAAAGAATTTATCAAATGAAAAATATAGGTTGTTTACCATATAGATTTGAGATGACATTTCCATTAGAGTATTCCTAATATAAATAATTATAGAAAACGATCTATCATCTAAGGATTCATGCCAAAATTAACAGTGTAAGTTATCTGTTTTGTCAGTAACCACTAAATTTCTCATATCCAAGAATGAAATATTTCTCCGAGACAACAGGGGATCGCCATCGCTCACCAAGAACACAATAAAACACAATATAAAAACAAATATTTCTCGCATCTAATACGACAGTGAACTAGCTAACTCTTAATAAGAATTATTTATTGTTGTCCCTGGGTTGGTATTGCAATTTATCAGACCAAAAACGCTTTACGGGTGGGAGAGACACAGAACTTTTACTCACTGGCGTAAGGATTTCGCCAAGGACGCTGGTATATTGAATGTCGACTGCTTTCATGAGGACATCTGTTGACAATAGCGAGTGAACAAGCGTTTAATGTCTGATAATATTATAATGTAATAAGACATTATTATTATCACGTTACACATTATACTCTGTATACTGACAACGAAATCAATCTAAAAAATCAGAATATAGTTTCAGAATGAAAGTCTATCCCTTTCATTTACTTTCAAGAGATCTATATGAAGGCCATGTACCTGGCTCAAGCAGAGAAAATGGAGGATAACACTTTAAAGGAGAAAGAAATATTAGGAG
>NC_051407.1:13459145-13459223 GCF_015228065.2 Penaeus monodon
GACAAATATAGACAGACAGAAAGATCGAGAGAAGGAAACAGGCAGGCAGAGAGTAAATGAGATAGTGAGAGTGATGGG
>NC_051407.1:13459263-13459623 GCF_015228065.2 Penaeus monodon
GCGATTGTTCGTGTGTGCATTTCTCTGCGTCATCGTATATGGATCTAAGATTAAACAAGTGAACAGACAGACACACAGATGGATTAAATAAAGATCAAGTGCCTAAAAACGGAGAGAGGTAGACAGAATAAGATATCCGAGGCAGGCCCAAAGAAGGAAATTGTTTCGCCTCGTATCTGTAACAAATTAAGTAAATTCCCGAAACATTATTTGAAATAGATTTTGTCCAAGGTCGATGGGGTGCGTGTGAAAAGGAGGTAAGGAAAATAAGATAATGATAATTATTTTCCTATTTGAAATACTGTTGCAGAGTGATGGTAAGGTGATGACGAGGATTTTAAGGATAAAAAAGAATGTAGT
>NC_051407.1:13459654-13459737 GCF_015228065.2 Penaeus monodon
GAAGTAACAGCGATAATTGACTGCCAAAATTTTGAATAATAACAACGGTGATATAAATGATATTGATGTTAAATATCTTGTTC
>NC_051407.1:13459812-13460134 GCF_015228065.2 Penaeus monodon
CCCATCAATATTTCTTCATCTCATCCTTCTTGATTTCGAGAGATCCTCCCCAGCATCTCGCCCAATCCTCGAGCCACTACCACTTCCTGATAGGATCGCTCATCATTTCCTATCTCTCGCGTAACGCTTTCTCTCTCGTTCCGTGAATTAGACCCATTAAGGACAAGGGATCATGCCTCCTACTTTCCTTAATGGAAGCATAAGCATCACACGTTTTAATGGAGAGGATACGGACGGAGCTTTATCATCGTCTGTAATTACTCCAAGACGTAGTATGGGTTCAGTGGATGAGAGAGAGAGAGGTTTGGGATGTGAGAGAGAC
>NC_051407.1:13460345-13460687 GCF_015228065.2 Penaeus monodon
TTCCCTTCTTCCCCCGCCCCCTCTCACACCACTTTCATAAATGAAAGTATCAGAATCATATTCAAGAAAAGGTATATAGCAGTGTTCTAAGTACAGAATTCTAAGAACTAGTAACAATATTAATTTCAAGATGTAGCAGTAATTGAGCTAAAGAAAAGAAAAAAAAATCTTGTCTCCTCTTTTCTATCATTTTCTCTCTTTCTCATTCACTCCATAGCAATGTCTATCGTATATAGGTCTTTTTCTTCAGTCGACACACGTTTCTGTAAATAGTGATTTACATTTACATTTTTCTGCAGCACTGAAGAGGGTGTTACTTTGACCTTGAATATATCAGTTAAC
>NC_051407.1:13460732-13460808 GCF_015228065.2 Penaeus monodon
AGAAGTATTTCTGATTTTAATAGTTTTCCTTATTTTCGTAATGCTTTCATACACCCACTTACGTAAACACACCCAC
>NC_051407.1:13460874-13461568 GCF_015228065.2 Penaeus monodon
AACGTACCGTTCTTGTTTTACGCAATATACGTATATGTTTGTGTGAGTCATTCAGTCACATCATTATCCGGAGTAAAAAGAAAGCAAATAGTACTAGCCATGTAATTCCACCAAAAACATTTGCCAAAAAAAGAAAAAAGCAAACAAACCTCTGACCGCAATGTTTAACCTCAGCCTTGCAGAATACTGTTTTGCAATTTCTTCTTTAACTGTTAGAATATCACACGGTTTGTTGCATTTATCCTGAGGGCAAACACTATGAATGCGATAAGAAATTGTGAATGAAACCACATGTTTTCTGACCAAATATGTAAATGTGTATATTTTCTCTCTCGCAAACCATTATGAAAACCCCACCATTTTTATTCCGAATTTCCTGAATGTCAGCAAAAAATTACATTATTTATTTTCCTAAACACGACTTGCTCTTCACTAAAGAATGAAAACAACAGCTGATGTTAGCCCTCGTAAAATATCACATAAAAGAATATAAAACCTGACAGTCATTTTAATGAAAAATAAACGCTGTTTTGCATGTATTTGTGTCCAGATGAATATACTAAAAAAGAGAAAAAAAGTGAGTCTGCATATTTTCATTTTATACCTGAGAGGTGTCATGTATTTTTTCAGCATTCATAATCTGTGTGTTGAGATGAAATGAGTTTATTTATTTGTGTATCCAGGAAAAACGTGA
>NC_051407.1:13461851-13462024 GCF_015228065.2 Penaeus monodon
TGAAGGAAAGGGCCAGCATCCTTCTTCCTCACAAGTAACAATGTAACAGATTTACGTTTGGTACATCCTTGCCTGCCTCTCTTTCGTCTTCCAGCTCCTCCTTATTTCCCCTTTTGCCTCTCCCCCTTTCTTTACATTTTTGTTATCTTTTTGTTTTCTATTTGCAAGGAGCT
>NC_051407.1:13462660-13462893 GCF_015228065.2 Penaeus monodon
TTGCATTATTAATGAAATTATGTGAAGGAAAGTTTGATTTAATGTGACACAGATGCTGTTAAGCAACAAAGATGAATCTCGTTTATGTCTGTGTGTTGTGGTAATTATGTGAGAAGGCTTAGTTGTAAAGATTCGTTTTTATGATATTTGATAGTAATGCATACTAAGTGACAGATATAACACTAAAGGAATTAACCTTGATTTATTGTTATTAGCTTTACCCACGAAGAGTA
>NC_051407.1:13463117-13463591 GCF_015228065.2 Penaeus monodon
ATCTATCTATCTTTTCTCTTTTCTTCGCTTTTTCATCTAAAGGATATATCTTAACGGGCGTTCTCGGAGGATATCAATCCTGCATTAGTACAATCTGCCTACGGGGTCGTTAAAAAGAAATTTTTAGTAGGCCTACTTTTTCGTCTCGGCCCATTACTTAAGGGCTGCATCTATAGATTATCGATAAGGCATTTTATTTTCTTCCTTTTATTTCTTTTTCGTGCTAGCTTTACTTTTGAATATATGATTAATGTTTTTTTTGTAAGCTTCAGACTTATTATACAAAGCACATTGTATCTAATTTTGTCTGTTTATTGTTGTTAGCAAGGAAAATAAACATAGAAATGTGAGCAGTATTATTGATAGTTTGAAGTAAACTTGTATTTAGTTACGCTATAATATAATTGTTGTTAATCATAATTTATAACAAGGTGATATATATACGCTTACGTGCATATATATTATTGAATATAT
>NC_051407.1:13465125-13465702 GCF_015228065.2 Penaeus monodon
ATGATTAACAGAGAATATTTACTGAAGGGACAAATGCTCAAAGACCAAAGATAATAATGCATCCACCGAGGAAAGTTTGGATAAACAGAAAAAGGCCTTCGGTACTTTCAACAACCAATCCAAGCAGGGACGCACTGACAACCACAGTAACACTCTTAATCCGCTTTCTTACCTTTCTCACCACTTCTCTTCTCATTCCACGTCTCCACTCACCCCTTCCACCACCCATTCCCGCCCTCTTTACCCCTCTACGAAAATCGAATTGCCTCGTATGCAAATGAAACGACGTAGATTCTATGGGAGAAAGATCAAAGACGAATCTTAAGACAGTGCGAGAAGTGTAAACCAGAATACTAATTTGCTAAAGTGGCTATTACTCGAAGCACCTGGGCATCTTACAAGGGAGAGAGTGAGTCAGCAGATGGGAAAGCTGTGTTTAGGAAAGTTATTTTCTTTTGGGCTGTGTATATATTTGATTTTAGTTTTTGTTTGTTTTTATATTTTTTTATCTAGAAGAATGTTTGTTTCTTTATTCATTACTAATTTATTTCACTATTCAACTTTGTTTTATTTGTAG
>NC_051407.1:13465881-13465961 GCF_015228065.2 Penaeus monodon
CACATAATTACCACAGCACACGGACATATCCGATATTCAGCATCTGTGTCACATTAAATCAAACTTTCCTTCACATAATT
>NC_051407.1:13469637-13470190 GCF_015228065.2 Penaeus monodon
ATAAAAACTCTTTTTCGGAAAGATACATCCACCAGTCCCGGTCCTCTTATTATGCAAATCGAGATTCCAGGTGCAAGGCCAATGAAGGGAGAACCGTGGGCATAGGGGAGTGGGGGGCCCCTTTTACTGATGTTTTCTTAACGCCTATAAACTTGCCTAAGCAGTATTCAGTCTAAGGATCTAAGAAAATTATGTGCATTATACAATTGTATAATATCATAAGGGATAGCAAAACACGTAGCTGTATCGGATACAAGAGCAATATGAGAAAAGTACTACCATTTATCAAATGTACTCTTCAGTTGAACCACTTTTTGGCGTTAATAGCAAGTAAGAAATAGTTAGAAATGGAAGTTATAGGTGCACTTTTAAAATAACTGCAGGATATACAGTAGTACCAACAAACGAGGTGGTGTTTCCTGGAATCTCCAAATAAAGAGCATCTATTATTCAATCTTTATATGTATACACATGAGGAAATATTCTTGCTCCACACCCTTGCTCCTTCCACTCTCCCTATTTATCTAGCCATCTAGCTATCAGTCAGATGTAT
>NC_051407.1:13471060-13471570 GCF_015228065.2 Penaeus monodon
CATGGAAGCATGGATATCATCCACTCGTTTTACATCTTCTATGAAATTGTGTATTGCAGACATTGCTTTTACTTCTTCCATACTCAGAACATTCAGGAAGACAACCTCTTCTGCTGCGATTCTCCACATTTACATATAATGTAAGACCTTTTCCCTCGCGTCAGTCTATTCCATTACAATCTATTTGCTCAAATCGGATTTCTTAAGCCCGAGTCACGTCTTGACATTGGAAATCGTCAAGTTGATGATTTTCTTTTTCAGGAAAGCCAACCAGCCAAGGTACAATTTCCACGTGTACTTTCTAAACTTGTCTCGTGTCAACAACATCTGAACTCTCATCAGCGACGGGTTGGCCTGCGCGCTTCTTCTTCGCTTAAGTATTCATGGAATCTCGAGAAGACACGACGGTTTTCCTGTTGTCCTTGATGGCCGCCGCTCCCCTTCGCTGCCTTCCGTGATTCATGTATTCATGACCGAGACTCGAACCCTTGATACGAAGCGATGGTTATT
>NC_051407.1:13471810-13471920 GCF_015228065.2 Penaeus monodon
CGATGTGATATTGCTATCGGAAGTGATTCGAATTCTTTGGAATCAATTGCTTTCAAATTGATTAATCATTGGACGAAAGAAGTTTCTTCTTCCAATCTATGTTTCTATTG
>NC_051407.1:13474484-13474892 GCF_015228065.2 Penaeus monodon
GTGGAATATACTAAAACAGGACGTATTGTCAACACTAAGAGCAATCAATTTCACTTTCTTCGTTTAGATCAAACTGCTGACTATAATTTTGGATGCAAATGAATTCGTGTCAATGTAAGTGGTTTAATACAAATACAGTTATTTGGTGTCACATAGTGGTACTAAGAGAGAAAAAAATGGAAAAAAGGCTGGCACTGACTGTATTAATTTCGTAAAAAAAAAAACTAAGTAATTCTTGTCTAAACCTGAGCTTAACGTAATGTTTCCAGAGTATATTATGAAAAAGTCTTGTCAGTGTTGTTTCACATTTTCCTCCTTTCAACTGCAATAAAGCACAGCTGGTGGAGAAGATATCTGTGCCTGGATGTTGTGGATGTAAGTTATGATATTCCTTTCTTTAATTAAAAT
>NC_051407.1:13475059-13475627 GCF_015228065.2 Penaeus monodon
TGCTCGCTCAACTCACAGTTGACCTGATCCAACCCACCCTACTAATTGCAGATAAACATTGTACACTGCCTTCATTACTATTACTTCGTGCAGAACAGTAAAATTCGATCTACTGGTATTGACTGACGAATCTTCTCTCCTTTTGCAGGACTTTGATAGGAGATGAACAAATAATGAATTTTGGTCATTTGCTAAATTTGAAAACGTAATCATGGGGAACTCAAACAAAAAGTTGGATCAGGCTTGAATAGATCTCTTGAGTCTTGTAAAGAATTCTAATGAATTTTAAAACTAAACAAAATTAAATGAAATACAACCAAGATTGTTCAAGCACGTGTTCTAAACTGTGATTATACTGGTGAAATGTTATATGTCTTTTAAGATTTACAAGCAGCCAGCATTAGAAAAAGCCCATATGATTGAGATCGTGTGCAATTTTATTGGTAAAGTAGAAAAAATGGGATTATGTGTTATAGGTCCAGAAAGTGAGAGGGAAAATACAAGTAGATTTTTTTCATACTTGCTAACAATCTGAATATACTCAAAATAAATAAAGCGATATTCATTA
>NC_051407.1:13475812-13477319 GCF_015228065.2 Penaeus monodon
CACTAACAACCATAAAATTGTAAGAAAGTTATTAGAAGTTATTAGTTCAGAAGGAAAACGAACAAGCTCATTCAGAAATTAATTATCGAGAGCGAAGGAAATCTTCAGACAGCCAGACAGGCAATTGCTTTAGTGATTTAATAAAAGCGGCACTTGCGCGGTGAGTTTAAATTAACACTAAAGGCGGATATTGCAATATCATGTATAAATCTCGCTCGGGTGGAATTTTGCCAGAGGGTTGCGTCGCTACTCTAAGCCGCCGTTTAGGGATTCCAAGTTAAAGTAATGTATGCTCTCGTTAAATCCTAAATAACAAACACGATGGAATACTCAACAAACGTCAGGCTTGAACCAAATTTGAAAACTCTGAGGAACTCGCGTGAAAAGTGACATGTCTGGCATAAAGTTTTCGAATGGAACATTGACCAGTAACAAAATTTTATACGGCATCTATGAAAAGTACACGGCTAAATGATTAGGAACATTCTATCACTAAAACATTTAAAATAGGAACACGAAACTTCACAATATTCTTTGAAAAAGAATGTAGAGGAAGTTGTGGTAGTAAGGCTAATAAAATAAGAAGAGAACGGTATGAATGAGAACAAATCCAAATTACAATACCACTGAATTATAAACAAACGCTGTTAGGAAACGGGGAATAGGTGGACAAGACTGAGACAAAAATAAACATGAAGTTTATAGGTAATGTAGAAAGACGATAGTATCGAAATGCGCCACAATAAAATACCTCCCCCCCCCCCACACACACACATACGTATGCATATATGTATGTTATTAAGGATATGCGGCAGTAACAAGAGTACATATTAAATTCTAGGAAGAAATCGCGAGGGACATTTTGAGCGTTCAATTTGGTTAAGAAAACAGGAACTGCTTCTCCAGAATGGTGAGGAAAGAGGAAAACTACAATATGAGTTGATACGTACTTTGCAAGGGAATGAATAGAATCCTAGCAAGACAAGGGAGGTTGTGAACAAGGATGTGGAAAACTAAGGAATAACTATCAAGCGCCTTCTTAAATTCGGATGAAAAACTGCCAACTGCCAACTTGACAAGGTAAAAAAAAATCTGTAATCCGCATTCTTTCTCAGGATCTGGCACTAAGGCTTACTACAAAATTGGAAAATTCATATCACAGAACCCGGGCACAGACAAGACATCAAACTGACAGAGGCAGCCACGTAGATAGCAGACTAAAGAAAAGCCTATTTTTATCTTATACTGAGGCCAAAATAATTCTTAGTAGTTAAGATGATTCAATGCCTTCAAGATCGTGTTCAAACGCTGCAGAAGAAAAGAGGGGGTCATATCATGCATTAGAATGTCGAATCACATTTCATTTCCTTGTGATAATAAGTGCCATAAGCTTTTGTTTTTAGGAAGTCTTTCCATTCCCTTAATTCCCTTCGCTTGTACTCAAATCTATTCAAAGAGATTCCAGGAGAGGCGAGTAAACGTGTCTATAATTTCGTTGTTTACCCAG
>NC_051407.1:13477424-13477507 GCF_015228065.2 Penaeus monodon
GTGCAGAATCTTTTAACCAGTCACTCTTTAGAATGATCAGATTATTGGATATTTGATAAGTTATCCAAAGTATTTAGTGATGA
>NC_051407.1:13477561-13477878 GCF_015228065.2 Penaeus monodon
ACAAAGGTATTAAAGCAATATAAAATATCTGGTTTGACAGAGAGTAATAAACTGTTCAGTGTATTAATAGCCTTTAATCAAATTTCCATGATCTGTCGTAGGAAAGCGATCTGTAATTAACCAAACCAGGGAAATCTGAAACACAGTGAAAAGAAAGAATGTAAGCAAACTGTCATATGATTTGATACCATACGATTAAGATATACGATACTTATATTTATGATAACATAACGCTAAGTTTTACTTTAGGTGCGGTATTTATTTTTTTCAGGGAAGAAACTGTTACCATAGGTGCGTTGACATTTAAAAATGTAAGG
>NC_051407.1:13478123-13478396 GCF_015228065.2 Penaeus monodon
CTTGCATTCAAAAATGTAAAGTTAGTATACTAGAGTATTATAAACTAACCATTACAACGACCACTGGGCCAGTGCATAAGAAACGAGAAAATTGCAGCACCAACGTGATGGTTACGTAAGGATGCATCTTTACAAATGTAAGCCTATGGGGGAAATATAGGCCTGCTGTAGATGATTTTTTAATGGTATGTACAAATGTTTACGTAGGCGATTGATGTGACAGTGACTCTGAAGGACGGGATGGTGGGGGGGGGGGCAGAACTGTGACTCCAG
>NC_051407.1:13478673-13478758 GCF_015228065.2 Penaeus monodon
CTGTGTATGCGTGTGCGCGTGCGCGACATTAATCTATTATACATTATCACCCAGTTTAACATCGAAATGATGTTAAATTGGGTGA
>NC_051407.1:13478870-13479222 GCF_015228065.2 Penaeus monodon
AAAATTTTGTTTTATGAATTTATGATCATATTTGGCAGAACCTATTTTAATGGCAAGCCTAACAGGTCGAAAAACCGAAAGAGGATTTGTGTCCATCGATTGTAAAACTGCACTTTTCAGTCTAGTTGCAACACATTTTTTCTTTTATTTCGCAGTGTTAGATATTGCTCCATTTTCTCTTTTTAGGGGGAGGGGAAGTTGCATTCAGAGGAGTAAGTAATAATGCCTCTTGCTGCCTGTTGAAATCTGTTTTCCTTTCTTTTCAATCCTTCTATCCATGTTTTACTTACTTTGCTCTTTTAAACGCAAATTCCTTATCGACTGTGAACATTATTTTAGTGAATATGAATTG
>NC_051407.1:13479743-13480046 GCF_015228065.2 Penaeus monodon
TTAATTGTATTATCCTTTCATATCCTCAATGCAATTGATGAATACTATATAAAACCTTTTTCCAAGACTCGTAAAATACACCAGCAATAAATCCAGGAGATGGAAGAGAGATACATTTATATTAATATGAATTCAGTTCGTGTATTCATGGTTTTGAAGGACGGGATGGGGGGGGGGGGGAGAACAGTGACTCTAGCAGAAAACATGGACGTTTTCATGTACGGGGGCTCATGAATACTAAACTCGTGTAGCTTTCCAAAGCGAGACAACAATGCAAGAGTGAGAGAGGCAGAAGGGAGGAAG
>NC_051407.1:13480682-13480935 GCF_015228065.2 Penaeus monodon
TTTATTAATCTGATTATGAATATACTGATCAGTTATAGAATGATGGTAACATCCACAATAATGACTAGAATGTTTGGGCTGTAGCATAAAAGGTTAAACTGGTCCTATTTAACCCTATTCACGTTTTACTGGCTGCGAAGGCGAACAATTAAATCATTAGTAATAACAGGTCTTCCTCCCGGTCTGAATGCTTGGGAGTTAATTTGATTTTATAAGTTATTGTGCTGCGTTTGTGCTGTCCCCCCCCCCCCCC
>NC_051407.1:13481178-13481658 GCF_015228065.2 Penaeus monodon
ATGCTGAATAGCTCCTTTTGAATTAAAGCAGGCGCTCACCTCTTCCGAAATACCCTTCCGCCATTTCTAACATCAACTCTTTCGCACGCTAAATGGAAGGCTGTGTGCGCCGGTTTTCAGGTCCGACTCCGACCACTGGCTACATTTCAGTATGAGACTGAAAAATGCTAAATAAGTCTAATTTGGGACTACCATGCCAACGTTATCATTTGGAACATTAAAGGATATGCTTGGCTTGTTTTCAATGGTTAAAACAAATAGGCAGATAGATAGATGCAGATGTAAACATAAATATATCAAATGACGTTTAACTAATGCCATCAGATTACTGAAAAGCATGCTATATTGTAAAACATAGTATAACTTCATGCTTCAATTAAAATAGAATGGCTTTTCAGACATATATTTCCCCGAAAGCCAAAATGTACTTGATATTTACTATTGACATCTAGAATCCAGAGAACCATAAGATTAATGAAT
>NC_051407.1:13482102-13482708 GCF_015228065.2 Penaeus monodon
AGCCCCAATTCAATATTTAGAAACCAATCTAGTGACTGAATGAATAAGTAATTCCAACGTCAAATCAAATTGTATTATTAAACTATTTCAGGGAGTGACTGCTTATCATAAGACTGCAATGGCCCAGACTTGAAATTAAAGGTTCAACCTTAGAAGGAAGAAAACCTTATCTAATATGGATCGCAGAGGGTAACACGTGGCCCCCATGCAAATTAGATTCTGATATGCATATATGCAAATGAACGTCAATGCGCGAGTGACGCTGGAGACTTGAACGAAGTTTAAAAATGCTTTACTGTTCGAGACAATGTCATTATCACTCTGGTTGTGAGTAGGTATACAGACTTTGGGCTTAATAGGAACAAAAAATACAAATATTCGTGTTATCCGTTGTTCCTCTCTCCACTGATTTATTCACACACACAGGCCGATATCTGTGTGTGCGATTTATATCATACTGTGAATATCTGTCTATAACTATCTGCCTCTGTGAGCAGTTACATGAATTTCTGGTTGTCCTGTTATTTTTTCTGCTATCTACGCCTATAATGCATAGGCCTTATCTTTTGTATATACAGCTTCATATGCTTACAAATAGACAGACAG
>NC_051407.1:13483101-13483613 GCF_015228065.2 Penaeus monodon
ATAAGCGTAACAATTAACACAAGTGAAACACTGCAATCGCCATCAATTTATCTCTGTTATGAATGCATGAATCAAGGAGGGGAAGGACGAACGAGAGGACAACAGGAAAACCTTTACTTCCTCTCGAGATTTCATGAATATTGAAGCGAAGAAGTGCGGAGACTACGTTGATGGGGATTTAGCTGAAATAATTGAAAATACCTTCGGAAAATATCCCATGGACGTTTTCCTCGGTTACATCACTATCGGTTACAGACGTGTAAACAGCAGCTCGAGAAATCCGTGTTTGAATTGTAATGAAACAAACTGAAACGAGGGAAACGGTTATGCATTAAGTGAAAGTGTGAGGATACTAACTACAGGCGGTAATGACCTTGCTGAAGGTAATAAAACAGAGTGTAAGGGAAGCAATAAAGGCAATGGTAGTAATACGTAGTTTATTGCGGGATATAAAGCAAGTGAAAGAGATACACACAAATACTTGCAGTGAATTCAAAGGAGCAAGGAGAGAG
>NC_051407.1:13484515-13484804 GCF_015228065.2 Penaeus monodon
CTTAGATCGATTTGCCGGAGTAACTTTTTATGTTTTAAGTCATCATGAGAAGACTCGAAAGCAAAGTAGTCTTTTAGAGAAGTAACTTGGTCTTACCGCACAGAGCACAGCAACTCCAAGCACTAATATTAACATCATTGCTCTTTCTGTCACGCCAGTGTACCTGGAAATTTCCTGATCCATGCTTTGAGCTACACCATCAAATTATTTAAAGCCCTGGGGGCTTAAATGCCCTTGCTGCAAGTGACTAAGCAAGTTCTCCACCCTAAGTCGTGGATCTGTGTCTTTT
>NC_051407.1:13484951-13486445 GCF_015228065.2 Penaeus monodon
ACATTAACATGTAGGCTTCGTTTAATTATTAGATACATCGCGATGCATCCCCATAGGTCATAGAGATTGAGGTAGAATCACAACAAGGGTTAATGACCTTAGTATTATCCCTCTTTTTCTACAAGAATTTGGCATTATATTTGGGATGAATTTTCATTACTCTAGTCTTTGGTGTCTCAGTAAGTGGTCTTTGAGAACTCTCGGACGTATGGGATTACACGATCATTACTACCCAGAATGTGGTGACAACACCCTTGAATGGTCGTGGAAAATAATGACAGACTGGCAGAATAGCATGCACTCCTCAGGCCACGTTTTCTTTATCACCCTTTGACTTACAGATCGGAGCCTGACTTCTCACTGATGTTAGATATCACAAACCGGACGATGTCACTGCCATATCATCTCAAAAAATGTGTATAACATATTCTCGACTTGCCATGGCTTATTGTTCAACATAATCGGGCTAAAGACATCCGATTGCTAGCTATATTTCTCTAGTAATCAGACTTAGCAAATGGCAACTTTTTATTACACACCTTATAAAAAGCAGTTGCAGAGTGCGTTTTGGAATACCAACTGAAAATGGAATACCATTTATTGATGTGACATTCTGCATACTCTAATGGCCTCCTCTTTTCGAAAACCATAGCTAAACTTCAAGATACTCAGTTTAGCTAAAAGTTTCAAAGAATAATATCAAACAACAAGAAAGAATGTCAAAATAAACTATTATCACTGACATCTTATGTAAAACTAATACCCAAAGTTATTAGAAGAAGTCGAAACTAGTTAAGAACAACAAAAACGTTGAAATCCATGACTTCACGAAATTGTGAATTTACGGTTGACCAATTCGGTGCAATTTTTATGAAGAAAAGCTCAAGTTAAGCATATTTCAATAAAAGGAACAAATTTAATTTATCTGTATGATGATGCATTTAATAATTCTCTCGTTTGTTTGTTTAACTAAAACACATGCATTTCGTATACAATAGTTATCATACATTAAAGTTAAATATAAAAAGTATGCTAGAAATAGCAAAATCTTCCTTTTATATCCTTTATGTGTTTAATAACATCAAAGCAGTCTCTTTTTTTCCATGCAGGTTATATTATATTTTCCCGAATTCTCCATCGCTACAACTGATTACATTCGTCCGGACGAGACAAGCAGAGCGTTTCAAAGACCGGGCCTTGGCGATGCATCAGCTTATCTCACATCAGGGAAAATAACTGCCAGCTTTATAAAGATTACTACGGTCTAATGAGCGTTAACTTAGATGGTCTTTTATAACTGCCTCATTTGATAAAACCTTTTGTGATTAGATTTTCTCCCTCTCTCTTTTTTCTCACTCTCTTATCTTAATAATATAAATGCCCTAGTTGAAGTAAGTTAAATTTGAGCTGAGAATGATTTGTAATAGTTTTTTTATATAACATATAAATAATCTACATTTATAGTTCATCGAATATATAATTGCCTTTAGTAAA
>NC_051407.1:13486655-13487497 GCF_015228065.2 Penaeus monodon
TGTAAGGAAGGAATGACGTGGGTGGGATCATAAGGTTGATTCCAGAATGGAGGTGTTGTCAATCTGAGGTTCTCTAGAATCATCGCCAACTCTTAAGAATGGAATGAGTATTGAGAAAACCTTCAGCTCAGCCCGAGGGATATCTTGCTCTGCTGAGGGAGAAAGTATTGCCCGCCTGGTCGCTTCACAAAGGATTTATTAAACATGCAAAAGATCTGGATGGTAACTTCGCGTTTTTCCGATAAACAGTGAACTTAGGTGCAATTTCTAAGGTGTGGTGCTGTCCGGTAACGGCCATTGATCGGAAAAACAATGATATTTCACACTAAGATGTTCGCATGGTGGTAACGATTGAAAATAACGAGGTCATAAGAAAATTGAATGGGTTACAATAATGCCATGCATAGATGTAAATATATGATATAACTATGTATAGTTACAGAAAAAGAAGGGGAGAGGAAAAGAAACATAGGCAGACAAGGGTAGCACCTGATCTTCTAGGATGCCAAACATTTTGTTATTCTTGATCTAATTAAAGTATATAGCTTAGCCATGTGATATCCATATTAAAAGTTATGCTGATTATTAATTATTATCTAAATCGCCGTCCAAGACCACTAACTTTTCTTTATACACAGCTCTGACATGTAGGCAGCAAAATAGATATTGCTCTGCTTCTTTCATTCAAAAGTATTGATGGAAGAGTATATTTGTTATGCCAGCGTCGTTATTATATTATCCTTGCAATCAGTATTATAATCGTTGTTTTTTATTGCCATTAACATCGTTTTATCCTTGCGATTATATGTCGTTGCTATAATATATATGTATTATTAATAATA
>NC_051407.1:13487977-13488289 GCF_015228065.2 Penaeus monodon
ACATCCTGTTGAAAAGCATTTCATGAAAACAAATTATAAGTTCGCTGATATATTATTTTTAACTTTTATGACAATGAAGTTGGTTCTTTTATGCATTCCGATTATTAGTATCATAAAATACATAAATTTTATGTGCAGTCATAATGATAATAAAAAACAAAAAAACATGAATTTTGCTGATTTTTCTATCTTCAGCCAGTTTCTTAGTTTTGAATGTATAATACCATAGCTTGAGAAAACTCTTTCAACCCCTGGTGAAGACAGTAGTAGTTGTGCTACTGAAATTACATCACTATCCAACACATTTGAATG
>NC_051407.1:13489345-13489458 GCF_015228065.2 Penaeus monodon
GTTCTACCAATCTAAATGAAGGGTTGGTTGCAAAGACCATCTTAGCGACTTCTTCAACATGGTTTTATTTTTCATAAGCTGTCTTTGTAACAAAAGTGTCCAAAGTTGTTGCT
>NC_051407.1:13490835-13491089 GCF_015228065.2 Penaeus monodon
ATTTTGCTTCATAACTTCACCTCCAATTCCCTTAAACATATGTCTCCAGCATCCTCCCGTCCGCGCACCCTTTACTCGGCCAACCAAAACCCATATCGAGCGTAGATGAAAGCGAGTACTTGAACGTATCAGGAATCGAGGAGGTAAAAATATCTTTTAGCCTTCTTTTAGTAATTTAGTAATATTAGTAATTTTAGCCTTCTTTTATTTAATCGTTTGATTTTTTAAAATCTGCTTAATCCCAGTGATAACGT
>NC_051407.1:13491296-13491502 GCF_015228065.2 Penaeus monodon
AGCACAAAAACAAAAGACACTAGATAATCCTAAATCCTAAATCCTAAATTCAGTCAGGTCAGGCACGCAATCGCTCCGTCAGTCAGGAGTTTGATGTCATGTTGGTTTACCTCTTCATCTTCGCGAGCAAGTGAGCGTGACGATCAATCTCTTTCTTGAAACAAATATAAGCCACATCGAAGCTGAGGAGGATCTACGCTGATTTA
>NC_051407.1:13493229-13493440 GCF_015228065.2 Penaeus monodon
ATTAATTGACAACATAAAGATCCATTATTAATACTCAGTATTATTCCCATGATTGCATTTGCAGAACCGTATATCGTCGATGATGCTACATGATGAGTGAATAAGCTCGTGAGTCGGTAGAAGCGATTTTGAAAATAAAATCCAGTATTTGATAAATGTCAACGTATGATTATCCTTCACCGCTAGAATAATCTAGTTTACAGTTACAGGT
>NC_051407.1:13493481-13494117 GCF_015228065.2 Penaeus monodon
TATTATTTCTATTTGACTACCTTTATAGTGACGAATTTTTGTAAAGATATCAAGTTCTTTGTTTTAATGACACTCATTATGCTATATCATTCTTTCCCTTTGCCTTTTTTATCTAGACCCTTTTGGGCATTCTTTGTTTTGCTGCCCCCTCCCCCTCATGAATTTTTCAATTTTTTGATGCAATAGTTTGATTTTCGATCGAGTATGCTTCGTTATTTTCATATTGTTTAATTCTGTTTTTGTTTCTGACACCCTCTGTCTGTTTTACAATGTAGGAGCGTATCTGTTTTATAAATCTTTATTACAACGTTTATTACATGAGCGTAGTTTACACAAGTTTACCCCCTTATTTAATTTTCCAGCACTTTTTCACATCCCGTACATCACAATCGAGTTAATTATTACATCACCTGTATACCTTGTCCTTCAGTTCCTATGTTTTCTTTATATATCGTCATGTTAGTATTTCGATATTACTCTGCTATATGTTTTCATCTCTCTCCGCTAAAAAAAAAAAAAAATCCGAGCTGACTTCTATATGATCTTATACTTTACTTTTCAGAAAGCCACTCCTGAGAATAAATATATGCTAATCCCAGCTCCGTCTCTCATTATATCGCGTACTGTATCCTTTTA
>NC_051407.1:13496546-13496800 GCF_015228065.2 Penaeus monodon
ATTTTGCTTTATAACTTCACCTCCAATTCCCTTAAACATATGTCTCCAGCATCCTCCCGTCCCCGCACCCTTTACTCGGCCAACAAAACCATATCGAGCGTAGATGAAAGCGAGTACTTGGGAAAGTATCAGGAATCGAGGAGGTAAAAATATCTTTTAGCCTTCTTTTAGTAATTTAGTAATATTAGTAATTTTAGCCTTCTTTTATTTAATCGTTTGATTTTTTAAAATCTGCTTAATCCCCGTGATAACGT
>NC_051407.1:13496992-13497239 GCF_015228065.2 Penaeus monodon
GGCTAGGAGACCAACATTCATAACAAAAAGCACAAAAACAAAAGACACTAGATAATCCTAAATCCTAAATCCTAAATTCCGTCAGGTCAGGCACGAATGCTCCGTCAGTCAGGAGTTTGATGTCATGTTGGTTTACCTCTTCATCTTCGCGAGCAAGTGAGCGTGACGATCAATCTCTTTCTTGAAACAAATATAAGCCACATCGAAGCTGAGGAGGATCTACGCTGATTTAAAAGCGTATGATGAA
>NC_051407.1:13499210-13499467 GCF_015228065.2 Penaeus monodon
TTTTAAAAGAAATACACACACGGCCAACAAATTTTTAAAGCCCCCGAAAATAATATTATTAATTGAAACATAAAGATCCTTTATTAATATATATTATCCCATGATTGCTTTTCAGAACCCATATCGTGATGATGCTACATGAGAGGGGAATAAGTTGTGGTCGGTAGAAGCGATTTTTTAAAAAAAAATCCGTATTTGATAAATGTCAACGTATGATTATCCCTTTACCCCTAGAATAATCTGTTTTCATTACAGGT
>NC_051407.1:13499508-13500157 GCF_015228065.2 Penaeus monodon
TATTATTTCTATTTGACTACCTTTATAGTGACGAATTTTTGTAAAGATATCAAGTTCTTTGTTTTAATGACACTCATTATGCTATATCATTCTTTCCTTTGCCTTTGTTATCTAGACCTTTGGACATTCTTTGTTTTGCATGCCCCCCTCCCCCTCATGAATTTCAATTTTTTGATGCAATAGTTTGATTTTCGATCGAGTATGCTTCGTTATTTTCATATTGTTTAATTCTGTTTTTGTTTTGACACCTCTCGATTTTTATAGTTAGGAGCGTATCTGTTTTATAAATCTTTATTACAACGTTTATTACATGAGCGTTAGTTTACACAAGTTTTACCCCTTTTTTAAATTTTTCCCAGCATTTTTTCACACCCCGTACATCCCCAATCGATTAATTATTACATCACCTGTATACCTTGTCCTTCAGTTCCTATGTTTTCTTTATATATCGTCATGTTAGTATTTCGATATTACTCTGCTATATGTTTTCATCTCTCTCCGCTAAAAAAAAAAAAAAATCCGAGCTGACTTCTATATGATCTTATACTTTACTTTTTAGAAAGCCACTCCTGAGAATAAATATATGCTAATCCAGCTCCGTCTTCATTATATCGGTACTGTATCCTTTTACCAAGTCCATTCCGTACCC
>NC_051407.1:13508622-13509281 GCF_015228065.2 Penaeus monodon
GGGGGGGTACGGAAGTGGACTTGGTAAAAGGATACAGTACGCGTTTATAATGAGAGACGGAGCTGGGAATTGCATATATTTATTCTCAGGAGTGGCTTTCTGAAAAGTAAAGTATAAGATCTTTATAGAAGTCAGCTCGGATTTTTTTTTTTTTTAGCGGAGAGAGATGAAAAATATAGCAGAGTAATATCGAAATACTAACATGACGATATAAAAAGAAAACAAGGAACTGAAGGAAAAGGGTATACAGGTGATGTAATAATTAACTCGATTGTGATGTACGGGATGTGAAAAAGTGCTGGAAAATTAAATAAGGGGGTAAACTTGTGTAAACTACGCTCATGTAATAAACGTTGTAATAAAGATTTATAAAACAGATACGCTCCTACATTGTAAAACAGACAGAGGGTGTCAGAAACAAAAACAGAATTAAACAATATGAAAATAACGAAGCATACTCGATCGAAAATCAAACTATTGCATCAAAAAATTGAAATTCATGAGGGGGAGGGGGGCATGCAAAACAAAGAATGTCCAAAGGTCTAGAAAAAAAAAAGGCAAAGGAAAGAATGATATAGCATAATGAGTGTCATTAAAACAAAGAACTTGATATCTTTACAAAAATTCGTCACTATAAAGGTAGTCAAATAGAAATAATA
>NC_051407.1:13509322-13509583 GCF_015228065.2 Penaeus monodon
ACCTGTAACTGTAAACTAGATTATTCTAGCGGTGAAGGATAATCATACGTTGACATTTATCAAATACTGGATTTTATTTTCAAAATCGCTTCTACCGACTCACGAGCTTATCACTCATCATGTAGCATCATCAAACGTTTATACGGTTCTGCAAATGCAATCATGGGGAATAATACTGAGTATTTAAAAATGGATCTTTTTGTTTTCAATTAATAATACTAATATTTTGGTGCATTTAAAAGATTTGTTGGCCGTGTGTCG
>NC_051407.1:13511126-13511290 GCF_015228065.2 Penaeus monodon
CGTTAAATCAGCGTAGATCCCCCTCAGCTTCGATGTGGCTTATATTTTTTTCAAGAAAGAGATTGATCGTCACGCTCACTTGCTCGCGAAGATGAAGGGGTTTAAACCAAAACAGGGACATCAAACTCCTGACTGACGGAGGATTGCGTGCCTGACCGACTAAA
>NC_051407.1:13511524-13511837 GCF_015228065.2 Penaeus monodon
TCTCAAAAATTTGTTTCTGTCATGTTCTGTAACGTTATCACTGGGATTAAGCAGTTTTTAAAAAAATCAAAACGATTAAATAAAAAAAGGGGCTAAAATTACTAATATTACTAAATTACAAAAAGAAGGCTAAAGATATTTTACCTCCTCGATTCTGATACTTTTCAAGTACTCGCTTTCATCTACGCTCGATATGGGTTTGGTTGGCGAGTAAAGGAGTGCGCGGACGGGAGGATGCTGGAGACATATGTTTAAGGGGAAATTTGGAGGGAAGTTATGAAGCAAAATTTTGTAAATGCACATATTTTAGAAT
>NC_051407.1:13513196-13513310 GCF_015228065.2 Penaeus monodon
AGCAACAACTTGGACACTTTGTTACAAAGACAGCTTATGAAAAATAAAAAACCCTGTTGAAGAAGTCGCTATGATGGTCTTTGCAACCAACGCTTCATTTAGATTGGTATAACA
>NC_051407.1:13514239-13514938 GCF_015228065.2 Penaeus monodon
TCCCGATTTTGTTCTTCGTATTGCATTGTAATTATCATGATAAAAAAATTTTACCATTTAACTTGAATTATAGAAAAAAAAACATGAAAAAACCAGCACCTTCGACACTTGATTAAAAAGCGGCTACGTAATATTTTATGCAAGAAAATTTGCTCTGTAGGCCTGAACTTAAAAAATTACAACATTTTAGCAGTTCCAAGCTACCTCGGTTTACCTACCTAGCTATAACATCAGTGAAATGTAAACCTTAGCCAACCTCAAGCCAGTAGGTTTTTTGGGGCATGTCTGACAGTAATATTTCTAGCTCTTAGAAACCCACAGCCAAGAGATAACGAAAATCTTTTATATTACATTTACTCGTAAAGTATCTAACCAATTAGATGTCATTTATAGAAAGACTTTATTTTCTTCCCTCATTTCAAATCTGTATAAAAGTCTTTGAATGTGTTACTCCTCTATTTGAGCGTAAATATGTGCCCTCTTACATATAGTGTATTTTTTTCCTGCGAGACACATTTGCATTCAGACGTTTTACGTCCTCTAGGTGTGTGCAAAAGGTACTCCAAAGAGGACTCCCGGATATTTGTGGCTAGGAATGCGAGTAAAGCAAAAAAAGGGTTAAAATGATAATTGAAATAATGTTTTTTTATTTTCCAATTTGTATCGCATCTTTTATGTGTACGAAATAATGTGCTTCTT
>NC_051407.1:13515223-13515790 GCF_015228065.2 Penaeus monodon
TCTACATAAAGCAGTAGATGACAGGTCTGCATCTAATATCATGATTTTTGAAAGTCCTTAGGGTTGAGGACTTACACAAATCGTGAGATGGTGTGGGCGTGTGTTTGTAAGCGCGTGTTTTGTCTGTGCATGCCTGAATTATATCTTTACACCAGTCAGGGATCTTAATACATCTTCTTTGCTCCCCTTGCACATAGACGAGGCTGTCAGAAACATGATTTCACAGTGAAATCCCATTTAAAAAATGTAAGTTAAATATTGTGACAATATTGTGAACTTTTTACAATCTTTGTAATGTTGGATGGAATGAGAGTAATAGCGCTTAATATAATCACATCCATTTTCATACAAACAAATTGTGAATGGCTCCCAGTAATTACAAAGGTAATGATTACCTTGATATTAATTATGATAATTTTTACAATTACATGTCCAATAAAATGAGCAGATAAACGAACAGTGATTTTCAACAACAATGGCAAGTTTAATAGTTATAGAAAAGTGTCTATCGATGTTACTGAGCCTGCCATAATCCAAGTGAAATGCAGCGTGTGGCCCCGCTTGCCT
>NC_051407.1:13515874-13516389 GCF_015228065.2 Penaeus monodon
TTAGGAGGGAGGGTGTCTTCTGTCCCAAAATTTAAATTTCAAAATTTTAACACTTCAGAAGGATCAGGTGGTTACTAAGCCTGCCATAACCCAAGTGAATTCAACTTCAGCAGGAGAGCTTCATATGTATGCCGTCTGTCTCTTAAAGATTTCTTTCTTTCTAATTAAGAGTATTAATGTATGAAGTCGTACAATACAGCGACTCATATTTTTGCATTCGGATTTGCATGAGACTAAAGTACTGTACAGATATTCATGGACAGAATATTTTCCGTCCTCCCTTCCTTCCCAAATGCGATCTTTTGAATACGTTTCTCTACCCTTCACTGGCAAATATATGCAACCTTATGATTGGTGAATATTTTCCTAAAATTACGAACACGTGTGTGCACTTTTCCCCAGATGGTGCTCTCCCCCAGGCTTGTGTGAAAGGTTCTCCCGGGACCACCTGTTTCTTTTCGCCTTGCAAATATAAACAGGTATATCATGGTTTTTATATTAACATGGCGATAATG
>NC_051407.1:13517127-13517366 GCF_015228065.2 Penaeus monodon
TCCAATTAATCGGCATAATTCTCTAACCCGTTTTATCTTTCAATCAATCCTGATCACCACTGCCGGTATTGACAGAGCTCAGGTAACAGGAATGGCTAATGAACAGCCTTTAGTAAGAGATATGGTGTTAGAGCAGTAATAGAATTTAGGGGAAAAGATGAAGATATGGACGAGGAGAAATGGGGAAAATAGATATTGGGAGGAAAACCTGATAATGGGGGGTTTGAAAAAAAGGGGAA
>NC_051407.1:13519260-13519404 GCF_015228065.2 Penaeus monodon
TCTTTTTGTCTACAGCCATAAACAAGCCTTGGCGCTGACGATAATAATCGGGTAGAGAGGACCAATACATATCGGATTTACGAGTGGCAAAGCTGGTTGCTGGAATTCGCTATGTTTGTGTGCGTAAGAGAGAGAGAGAGTGTG
>NC_051407.1:13519813-13520399 GCF_015228065.2 Penaeus monodon
CTGGGGGGTGAAGGCTGGTCTGGTAGTGCAAGGGGCCCGGTTTGACCTCAAATACATCGTCTTCATGTGAACGGCTCCTAGCCTCCTTTGATCTCTAAATCCGGCGGCAAAAAATACTCCAGAAGCAAGCCTAAAGGGTCTGCCGCAGAAATTTTGTTTATGTAAATCACTTCGATTTTGCGGCATCTTTCAAATTATATATATTTTTAATTATAGTTTTTGTAGCAAATGCATACATTGAAGTCTACTTCCCAAATACGTGATTTGGAGAAAAAAAAAGGTCTTACTGATCAAAATAAGGGTTGCTTATTAATTCTTGCGTCTGTCATTTTGTTTTCCCAAATATCAGTCCGAACAGTTTTTGATAGTTTTGCCAATGTCCATATTTCGTGTTATCAGTAATGAGGACATAAAATGGATCTCTGATGATAGAAAAACACCACATCCATCATTGCAAATAAAAAAAATTAACCAGTCATGGATAATGAATTTATGCATACGCAGTATCATATTTAGATTTGTGCGTGCATACAAACGTTTACAGTCCTTTTTTTTTTGGGGGGTGGGGGGGGGGTCTTTGATTATT
>NC_051407.1:13520539-13520929 GCF_015228065.2 Penaeus monodon
CCCTCTCTAACGTTCTTTGTATATATTTTTGAGTGTTATAAAGACAACACTCGATAAAAGCAACCCAAATCGGGTCGTTTATGAATGAACTCAGGAATTTTCCGTATGCTAGGTACACTCATGCCGAATGTTTCTTTTGAATTTACACATGAAAAAGATTTTAGCTTTTGCATATTTTTGTGATAATGAATCCTTTTTATTTACATAAACAACGCTTTGACAATCTTATTTCGATGTTTATTGATTTTTTCATATTTTCTCATAATCTTCTTTTGATACCATGAGTTCACACGAGGGATTTCATTTTTAATGTTTTATTTCGTATCCATTTTTCCTTTATATACTTGAATTGGGTCATGTTTTGAAGAAAAAGTCAAAAGGTTTCAGCCA
>NC_051407.1:13521308-13521795 GCF_015228065.2 Penaeus monodon
ATGATTACAATTTGTGATTGTTTGTCAAACAAACAAAACGAAAAACAACAAATGGAAAATTTTTAAAATTTATAGTCACTGCACATACAGTATATTGTGACTGCTTTCAAGAACGTGCGTTTTGCGTAACACTTTTCCGGAAGAGCAAATGTTTGCGTCATTTGATCATTATGAAATTGCTACCTCTAGACTGACGATAAAGACTTGCATTCTTAAGCTCCCTTTTTAAGAACTGCATATACGTAGCTTGTTTTATGAAAGTTATTGCATATATCCGATGGAACCTTAATGCATAATTGTTACGTGTTCATTTTTTTTTTTTTGCATATAGTACACAGTTAAATTCGTTTGTCTAGTTCCCTCCCCATTTTTAAAAAGTGTGTTTTGCAGAGAATAATAGGTAATCGTATTTTTGTATATATTATCCTAGCTCCGTCAAATGGGTATGCTGAGTTACGACGTCTATTTATGTTAGATAATTTCCATA
>NC_051407.1:13522072-13522239 GCF_015228065.2 Penaeus monodon
TCCATCACTCTCCATCCTTTTTCCAGTTTCTTTTCTTCCTCCTCTAATAAGACCTACATTGTTATCATCACTATCATCAGTTCTATATTTGTTATATATTTTACTATTTCTTATCATTTGAGGAGATCTGAGAATGATACGACATAAAAATATAAATAATAAGAACA
>NC_051407.1:13525407-13525630 GCF_015228065.2 Penaeus monodon
CATTTACTTGTGGTACGCTCCGAAAAGCGGCACCTGTGTCAGCCGACGAACCTTGAAAAAGATGCTTAGTATATGCCTTGAGTTTTCAATAGCAGTGAATAAAAGTGTTTTAGTGAATTCTTTACATCGCTACAGTGTCTCGCTGCTGACGCCAGCATATATATTAGGGCTCAGGTAACAATATTGCGCAGGAGAAGCTTAATGAACAGACCTAGACAACAGA
>NC_051407.1:13525660-13526828 GCF_015228065.2 Penaeus monodon
GGGGGGTGAGGGCGCCTGACAAAGAAGCAAATGAATAGTAAGAAGGGGAGGGCGAGAGAGAGGTATGGAATTGTTTGCAAATTCAATGCATATCATTTTATATCATTCATCTACGTAATGAAATTATTCAAAATTGGTATATTTTTTTGGACACCTGGATTAAAGTCAAATAAAGTCAGCAGATTAAAGGCCAAAAAAGTCAGGAGATTAGAGGCAAAAATGTCTTAAAACATTCAATCATTCGAAAAGTAATAGATCCATAGTTAAAGCTATTCACTTCACTCACTATTCTTTGTAATCTCGTATGAGTGTTTACTGTCTATTCCCACGTTTTTCCTCTTGCTGAAGGAATTTGTCTGTATATAGGGAAATGGCTTTGTTTAATCGGAAATACTTCTGCATCTCTTAAATGAATACCAGGTGATATTAGTATCCCATCGATATCTGAATTACAGAGGTTCACTGTATTTTTTTCATCTCATCGCCGGATCAGGACAATAAGGAGCAATATAAATTCAGGAACTAAGACCCGATCCACGCACCTGTAGCATTTCCCCGATTATGGAAAATACATTCCAGTGCCCTGATAATGAAAATAGAGCTCAAAGATCATTCGAGGTCGAACAATAAGTGTTTATAAAAATTATATAGACGAATTCAAATATTTCCAATCCTCCAGGTGTCGACACCAAAACAGATGAAGAAGAAAACCGAGGATCTTTTGCGGCATCACGGAACAGAATCTCCAATTATAGTTCAAAGAAGACTCAGAAATGAGAACATATGTGATCCTTTGGATGCTAAGGGCATCAACGGCTGGTATGACATCTCTAAACAGTGTTGAAAAGCATTACACACAGCGTCTACAGTCTCTTTATTTGAGCATGACCTGTCATTTCTTTTGAGGTTACCAATATCACCAAGCTATTTAAATTTCTCACCTGAGCTGTGAATATTCTTAAAGTCTGGAGGATTTCCTTCAGCCTCACTCGTAATTTTTTTGTTGAACTCCTTTTGTGATGCCACAGAATACGAACTTATATTGATGTTGGAGAATATAGCGTGTCTGTAGGTGAGAAAATGGTTATAAAATATGAATGAAAAAAATCAAGAATTATCGCCTCATTCGTGTTTCTGTTTAGAATGGCCCTTGTAATGCGATTTATTA
>NC_051407.1:13526859-13527191 GCF_015228065.2 Penaeus monodon
ATTATTGATGAACTGTCAATCTGTCACCACACACGTCTTTATTTTAGATAAGATATAATTGCGAAGATATTTTTGCTAAGAAACTGAAAATTGTTTTTGGTCCGTCGAAATCAAAATATATTTCTGATCTAAATGCATTTTCCTATCTACCTACACAGCAACATGATGTAATTAATTATAAATCACTGTTGATGCTTCGGTTTTAATGAGAGGAGAAAAAGGGGAGAAAGAGGAACGAGGAGAGACTGATATATAGATATTAAGACCTCAACAACAGCCATGCTTTTTTCAGCTTCCAAAAGGAAAAATCTACAAATAATCAACTATGAAAA
>NC_051407.1:13528988-13529462 GCF_015228065.2 Penaeus monodon
GTGTTAGTTTTTTTATTAAATTACCGTATGTTTTTTTTTCTAATCCTCTCAGTCGTTTCATTAAATAAATCATAAATGATATGCGCTTCCAAACAGCAGGATTAGAGTCAGATAAAATCAGGAGATTAAAAGCAATAGTGTGTTTTAAAAAGATGAATTTGAATAAATGCCGATAAACTAATCAGTTATTAATATCAGTTTGCAATACTTTGGAATGTTAAACAGACCATTATGCAATTAAGGTATTTTTCTTCAAATACATTTTTTTTTCTTCTTCTTCTTTTTTATGTTACCGTGTTGAATGCGTATTAAAAACACGATTTTTTTCTTCTTTAAACAATATTACTTCTTTTTAAAATATATATATTTTGCTACTTTCTTTCGTGATGACCAAGGAGGAGAAATGTAAATGTGGAATCACTTTTTCTTTCCAGCATCTTAGGCATCTTCGCTCAGCACGAATTACAGCAACGC
>NC_051407.1:13529510-13530128 GCF_015228065.2 Penaeus monodon
GTGGCATTTGAACAGTAAGTGGCGGTTCACATGCACCCCCATCCCCATCTCATACGCTCACCTTATTCGTCTGTTTTTCACCTGTTTGTAACCTCCGTTGAGATCATCGTTATAGCAATAAAGCAAGGTATATTATTCGTATACCTATGTGTTCACAGAGAAATATCTATATCATATCTTTTACCGTTCTGAGTAGAAGCGTCTTTATCTAACTGTCCAAGCATAATTTCCGGGTTTTTAGTAAAAGACCTATTGTTGGCTTGTTTTCTTTGAAGAGTTATTTTCCAGTTTAATATTAGAAAGTTAATCCCTTAATAAGAAACAAACACCACAAAAATAATCAAAATCACAATTTCTCTTGAAAAAAAAGTGAAAGTTGGACTGGCTACGGGAATTGTAACTGATAGAATATTTTATGTCAGAATATTTATATTTTTCCCTGCTTTACATGGGATTAAATGTAAAATCGGGATTAGGCAATTTAATTAAAAGTATTTTTGCCTAGGTTTTAAAGGGAATACTATTATAATAACTACATTATTAAAGTAATTCTGAAGGACTGTCTATGGTCAGGAATGAAATAATAGTTTACCATTGACGAATATTTACTATTCTTGT
>NC_051407.1:13532229-13532426 GCF_015228065.2 Penaeus monodon
TACGGAACTTTCACAGCAAAGGTCGTATCACACGGTGCCAATAAGGGGGTGTCTTTCTGCACCAAACTCATAAAAAGTGTGTTATGGCAAACTTTTTCCTTTCGTTAATTACATACTTTGACGTAGAAGGTAGAGATATATTGGTAATAACAGTTTCGCAGAGATGTGTACTTAGGATCCAATCAAGTAATTGTCGT
>NC_051407.1:13532641-13533531 GCF_015228065.2 Penaeus monodon
AGTCGGTTACAACTCGCCTCTGACGCCCCCACTTCAACTGTTAATGGCAACTGTCAGTCCAAACTAATTTTGCCATTGGAATGACACATCTGAGGATCGAGGATCTCCTACCCTATCCATGCGGCTTGGTGAGAACATTCGTTGCCCTTCAAAACTTGGCTCTATCAATAAATGGGCTTCCATCGCGGGTGGTTGTAACATTACGTCCTTTATATAAACACGGGAGGTGTAATATTAGCCCATTTAAAAAAGTGCAGGTACTGTAACATTACGTCTTTACCTACAAGGGCAGAAGTCATAATCTTACGCCCTTGATTTAAAGGGCGGGAGACGTAATTTTACGTCCGAATTTCGGTTAGTGGAAATTTGAAAGTAACCTCGCTACCCTCTGTTCGATGTTTATGCGTTAACGATGACTTTCAACTTTCAAAATGTAGGAAAACGTTAGATATTTCGGTGCAGTAAACGTCAACTTTTGTATTAATATTCAAATTAAAGGTCTTACAACAGCACTCGCTATAATTCTTTTCAATTTCAAGTCCTCTCAGTTAGTACGATACAATTTCCTTCAATGATATCGAAAATTAGGAAAAGTTAATAATGAATCATGAACGATCTGAACTATTTAAAACCATAAATCATTTGAACCATTGGTTTTATTACTGCAACAGAATATATTTTAATCTATCAAGTGTCCGCTTTTTAATTATAACTTTTCACCGATCTTTCGCCGTCTGCTTAACGAAGAAGAAATAAGATTTCGTATATTAGACTTTGTGTGAAGTTAATCCTGGCAGTATTAAGGAGAAATCTTTTTAACAAGACTGACACTTGCCTAATGAGATAGAAAATGTAAAAGGAAGAAGATATATAGATGGATAAATTAAGAA
>NC_051407.1:13533677-13534231 GCF_015228065.2 Penaeus monodon
TAGCAGGAGGGAAACCATAAAATCATTTACTGTAGATACATACATAGCAGTTAGGATTCCGATAATTGTAACCAATGATAATCATGATCAAAATATATATATGAAATAACAACAGTTATTCCCTAGCACGCTAATGCCGTTTGCCAAACTTTTCCAGAATCAGTGTCCTTATTTGGCGCATAAGGCAATCAACTAAATGTATTCACTCTCAAGAAAAGATATATATATATATATTTTTTTTTTTTTGGTGGGGGGGGGGGTCTTTTTGTTTGTTTTTTGAAGGAACTGGCAAGGCTACTTTTTGAAAAATATCATATTCACTCAATATTCAAATATTCATTCGATAAAAAAAACTTTTCTTTTTGAGTTCATGGAAAGAAAAGGTTTATTTGCTGGTTTAAATTATGTAAGTGATTCAGTTTCGGGAGAAAGCTTTTTACAAATAGATATATCATATTTAAGCAATACTGTTTTTTTCATAATGCAAGAAAAGTAAAAGATCGATTTCTCTAAAACATATATGTCGTTATTCTACCATGCACGAGCATATTTCT
>NC_051407.1:13534444-13534964 GCF_015228065.2 Penaeus monodon
ATCCTCATCTACCAAGTGAATCATCACATATCCTTGGTATGTTTATCAAAACACAAACATCAAATTTCCCAGTAGAAAAGTAAACCAGCGCGTTATCAAAGAGACCTTCCCTGATTAAATTCTTCGCGAAAGTAGGCTCATTGAGCAGACTCTGTTAGAGGGAAAGGTCCTTTAGAGTTTGACAGAGACAGCGAGAAGGAGAGGCAAAGAAAGGGAGTGAATGAGGGATATGCACAATGTGAATGGGAAGCACAATTACATTGTTTATAGTGGCAGCACTTATCGCTCCAAAGAATCGCGCGTTATTATGCATACAAAGAGACGTTGTTATGCATAAAGAAAGAGATGGAATCATGATTTTGTTGTGGAAATCCTTTCTTATTAAGACATAGTAATGAATTTCGTGGAAGGCGTGTGAGATTCAAAGAATATGCTACCTGCGGTTTTGAAGTCTGTCTATTTATACCATAAAAGTAAACCCTAGTAGTTCATTTGCTTTAATAACGGGGGTCCTAAATAT
>NC_051407.1:13535885-13536450 GCF_015228065.2 Penaeus monodon
GCTGGTTATGTTGCTGCTAATGAACAATAATAGCAACAAACATTTATAGAACGTAAAAAGAAAACTTATTAAAAAGCAAAATATGCAATCAAAGTTTTAATATTACATCATCAGAATTAGATTTTGATTACGTAATTACGCTGTTCTGACAGTTGTAATGTAATGGTAGTTGTGATGCTGAAATGCTCACAATATATCTTACGCTAATAAGTTATTAAATCTCACCCATGCCTTTTCTACAGTTGCCACAAGAAACACTGTCCTAAACTACTCTCTTCGTTAGTAAGTGAAATGAGACGCTCCAGAGATTAACTAAACTTTTGATCTTAAATTGAACAAATATTGAGTTAACGCATGGCTCGGCCTCACACACGAACAAGATCAAACGAATGAACTCATACAACAGCTGTGTTCCCTTAAGCTCATTTGCGTTCACGAATTATTTCGGTCTTAGATGTGGCTTTCGAATTGTAAACTCTAAATGATAAATTGTGCTAAAAATGTGGTTAGGTGTATGTGTTAGGGGTCGTAGTAAGAGCATGGGTCTCTTCAAAATAGTTATTTT
>NC_051407.1:13536568-13536896 GCF_015228065.2 Penaeus monodon
ATAAAAGAGATATCTGACCAAAGCAGTACTCTGAAGCTGAAAAGAAAATAAACCTTTTAAACTCTTGGTACTCTCAATTCTTCGTTGCCTGCCCCGTTATATAAAACAGAAACTACCATAAAACGTGGACCTTACAGACTTCATTTTCTTTACCTAACCTTTGCGTGGGAGAAGGTCAGAGGATAGCGACAGTCACTTTCCTGGACATGTTTACACAGAGCTGGCAAAAATAACATCCTAACAGATGACCAAAATTGCAAATATATATATATTTTTTCACTTCATTTAAAGAGAGTAATTAATTTATTTTTTCTATGTATACATTGCG
>NC_051407.1:13537015-13537426 GCF_015228065.2 Penaeus monodon
AATGTAGTAAGAGTTTTATATTTACGTTTCCTTGGTTCCTCAGACTGGTATGAATTTTTACATGGGAAGAGCGAGGAATGCTTTTTCTTGTGTTTTTTTGTTTGTCTACGAAATAAAATTGGAATCTCAGTAAACTGATTGAACAGCCAATGTTGTAATATCAGAATTTACCTGATTTTTTTCAATTATTAATATAACTTTTTGATTTGCAGATTTCAGCAATTGTTTCTGGGCACAGTTAAAAGGAGAATAATGAATTAAATGCCATTGTTCTAATTACTAGTTCCTATAAACATTGGTTATCTACAATAGAGGCTTTAGAAAGCATAATCAGCATCAAACACATTCGTTATGATACCTACCTTCATTAACTGGGCTACTAGTATTGTCCGATGACTATTGTTAACCATT
>NC_051407.1:13538234-13538311 GCF_015228065.2 Penaeus monodon
GGAGATTAAAACGATCTTAAAGGAGATATACATGCTTTCGGTGACCTAAAAGACTGAGACGTAAGCAGATAGGTAGG
>NC_051407.1:13538432-13539162 GCF_015228065.2 Penaeus monodon
AACAGACAAACAAAATGCCAGCGCTATGCTGGTCATTCATTCCAACACCCTGTACAGGAGAAACATATGCTAAAGATCTTTGTTTCGAGTTAATAAAAACTTGGATTAAGAATTGAAACTCGATTAGATATGAAATTTTTCGACTAGACACCGACCATCAGAGGATGACTCAAGAGACGAGAGAAAGAAAGAAATCCAAATAAGAAGTATTATTTAATAGATCAAGAGTTTTCATGAAGATAAAAGAATATAAATAATATAAATCTGGCTAATATTGAAATTTGTAGCGCGAGAAACACAACAAGGGATATTTACCTATTCTCCAATACGTAACTCATATCACTGCGTAAATCGTAGACAAAAGGAAAATCTGTATTTAAACTTATCTTTGGAAATTAGTTTTTCTAAACGCTGCAGAGAATTCTTATTCACTTTAAATCATTCCTACAGTAAACATGGTGTCATTTTCCACTTCTTTGTCGAGAAGTTACAAGGTAAACAGCGGTAGTAATTTTCTTTGATATGTCTGCATGCTAGAAATCTCAAGAATAAATCCCTATCATAAGGGTCAGACTTAGATAGTAATATGAAGGCACGATGATAAGTAATTAAAAGAAGGAATCGATACTGACTTTAACAGAAGTGCTTATGCATGTTTTAAAATAACTATAATCTGTGAACATGTTATATCTTATCAATTTTGTTTCCAGAACTTAGATTTTCTGTTATG
>NC_051407.1:13539191-13539995 GCF_015228065.2 Penaeus monodon
AGTTAATACGTATTTACTTTTCTTGAGACAGTTATGCATTTGATGCTAACCGCTTACCCTTTGTTTATTTACATAACATATATTGCATCTAATATGAATTAAAAGAATGATTAATTTCTGAATTAATTATGAAGATAAGATAAATAAAAATGGAATTTTTTTCTCCTAATCTTTTATTTTTGTTTGCTCGCATAATGCCAAAGCACATTATGTATGTCATGTACCTGTTCAAAGGCTAAACTTTAGCTCTGACAGTGATAGCCTAAAGGGGTAGAAACTTTGATAGGATTTGTTTAATATGAAATTTCTGGGAATCTATACAGCCATACAAGGGAAGGACGAGGACGAATAGACGTAAAACATACTTAGAAGTGGAATATAAGTAGATGTGAAGACTTACAAAGGTGGATTAAAAGTCTTCTCCCCCAACAAGAGTTGAACAAATAAAGAGTGAACAATAGAGGCAGTACAATGACGCACTGCGGGAGGGATGGGGAGGGGGGAGGGACATGTGCCCCAACCTAAAATATTTGCGCACTGATAACATGAAATCGTTTTGCCCTGATGCTTCATCAAGCAAAGAATAAAGCGTTAGGATAAACAATTTCGTTATAGGCGGCGTAAAAGGCAAAATTCCCTCTGAAATCACTCCTCCTTTCCCACCAATGCTAACCTCCCTCACCACTCGTTTCTCTCATTTCCTAAAAATCTCGCCGCGTCCTAGTGGCAGTGTGAATGCATATCATGTCATATGCATATCATACTCGAGAATGGAAGTGAAAGCTACATGACAATTTTAACTTG
>NC_051407.1:13540384-13541103 GCF_015228065.2 Penaeus monodon
TCTTCGTATTGCATTGTAATTATCATGATAAAATAATTTACCATTTAACTTGAATTATAGAAATAAAACATGAATAACCAGCACCTTCGACCACTTGATTAAAAAAGCGGCTACGTAATATTTTATGCAAGAAAATTTGCTCTGTAGGCCTGAACTTAAATAATTACAACATTTTAGCAGTTCCCAAGCTACCTCGGTTTACCTACCTAGCTATAACATCAGTGAAATGTAAACCTTAGCCAACCTCAAGCCAGTAGGTTTCTTGGGCATGTCTGACAGTAATATTTCTAGCTCTTAGATAACCCACAGCCAAGAGATAACGTAAATCTTCTTATATTACATTTACTCGTATAAGTATCTAACCAATTAGATGTCATTTATAGAAAGACTTTATTTTTCTTCCCTCATTTCAAATCTGTATGAAAGTCTTTGAATGTGTTACTCCTCTATTTGAGCAGTAAATATGTGCCCTCTTACATATAGTGTATTTTTTCCTGCGAGACACATTTGCATTCAGACGTTTTACGTCCTCTAGGTGTGTGCAAAAGGTACTCCAAAGAGGACTCCCGGATATTTGTGGCTAGGAATGGCGAGTAAAGCAAAAAGGGTTAAAATGATAATTGAAATAATGTTTTTTTTATTTTCCAATTTGTATCGCATCTTTGATGTGTACGAATATAATGTGCTTCTTCACAAAACTAAATGAGAAAGAGAAAGTG
>NC_051407.1:13541308-13541916 GCF_015228065.2 Penaeus monodon
ATGGTTTTGAAAATTACTATACAATACAAATAGTCTACATAAAGCAGTAGATGACAGGTCTGCATCTAATATCATGATTTTTGTAAGTCCTTACGGTTGAGGACTTACACAAATCGTGAGATGGTGTGGGCGTGTGTTTGTAAGCGCGTGTTTTTGTCTGTGCATGCCTGAAATTATATCTTTACACCAGTCAGGGATCATTAATACATCTTCTTTGCTCCCCTTGCACATAGACGAGGCTGTCAGAAACATGATTTCACAGTGAAATCCCATTTTAAAATAAAGGTAAGTTAAATATTGTGACAATATTGTGAACATTTTACAATCTTTGTAATGTTGGATGGAATGAGAGTAATAGCGCTTAATATAATCACATCCATTTTCATACAAACAAATTGTGAATGGCTCCCAGTAATTACAAAGGTAATGATTACCTTGATATTAATTATGATAATATTTACAATTACATTGTCCCAATCAAATGAGCAGATAAAACGAACAGTGATTTCAACAACAATGGCAAGTTTAATAGTATAGAAAAGTGTCTATCGATGTTTACTGAGCCTGCCATAATCCAAGTGAAATGCAGCGTGTGGCCCCGCTTGCCT
>NC_051407.1:13542027-13542542 GCF_015228065.2 Penaeus monodon
TTAGGAGGGAGGGTGTCTTCTGTCCCAAATTAATTACAAACTTTTAACACTTCAGAAGGATCAGGTGGTTACTAAGCCTGCCATAACCCAAGTGAAATTCAAACTTCAGCAGGAGAGCTTCATATGTATGCCGTCTGTCTCTTAAAGATTTCTTTCTTTCTAATTAAGAGTATTAATGTATGAAGTCGTACAATACAGCGACTCATATTTTTGCATTCGGATTTGCATGAGACTCAAGTACTGTACAGATATTCCATGGACAGAATATTTTCCGTCCTCCCTTCCTTCCCAAATGCGATCTTTTGAATACGTTTCTCTACCCTTCACTGGCAAATATATGCAACCTTATGATTGGTGAATATTTTCCTAAAATTACGAACACGTGTGTGCACTTTTCCCCAGATGGTGCTCTCTCCCAGGCTTGTGTGAAAGGTTCTCCCGGGACCACCTGTTTCTTTCTCGCCTTGCAAATATAAACAGGTATATCATGGTTTTATATTAACATGGCGATAATG
>NC_051407.1:13543081-13543182 GCF_015228065.2 Penaeus monodon
CCCCGTTTTATCTTTCAATCAATCCTGATCACCACTGCCGGTATTGACAGAGCTCAGGTAACAGGAATGGCTAATGAACAGCCTTTAGTAAGAGGATATGG
>NC_051407.1:13545092-13545209 GCF_015228065.2 Penaeus monodon
CTTGGCGCTGACGATAATAATCAGGTAGAGAGGACCAATACATATCGGATTTACGAGTGGCAAAGCTGGTTGCTGGAATTCGCTATGTTTGTGTGCGTAAGAGAGAGAGAGAGTGTG
>NC_051407.1:13545620-13546207 GCF_015228065.2 Penaeus monodon
CTGGGGGGTGAAGGCTGGTCTGGTAGTGCAAGCGGCCGGTTGACCTCAAATACATCGTCTGCATGTGAACGGCTCCATATGCCTCCTTTGATCTCTAAATCCTGCGGCAAAAAATACTCCTATGAAGCAAGCCTAAAGGGTCTGCCGCAGAAATTTTGTTTTATGTAAAGTCACTTCGATTTTGCGGCATCTTTTCAAATTATATATATTTTAATTATAGTTTTTGTAGCAAATGCATACATTGAAGTCTACTTACCAATACGTGATTTGGAGAAAGAAAAAAGGTCTTACTGATCAAAATAAGGGTTGCTTATTAATTCTTGCGTCTGTCATTTTGTTCCGAAATATCAGTCCGAACAGTTTTTGATAGTTTTGCCAATGTCCATATTTCGTGTTATCAGTAATGAGGACATAAAATGGATCTCTGATGATAGAAAAACACACCACATCCATCATTGCAAATAAAAAAATATTAACCAGTCATGGATAATGAATTTATGCATACGCAGTATCATATTTAGATTTGTGCGTGCATACAAACGTTTACAGTCCTTTTTTTTTTGGGGGGTGGGGGGGGGGGTCTTTGA
>NC_051407.1:13546357-13546753 GCF_015228065.2 Penaeus monodon
AAACGTTCTTTGTATATATTTTTGAGGTGTTATAAAGGACAAACACTCGATACAAAGGCAACAAAATCGATCCGTTTGATGAATGAACTCAGGAATTCTCTGTAATGCTAGGTTACACTCATGCCGAATGTTATCTTATGAAATTTACACGATGAAAAAGATTTAGGCTTTTGACATTATTTTTGTGATAATAGAATCCTTTTTATTTTACATAAACAACGCTTTGACAATCTTATTTCGATGTAATTTATTGTATTTTTTCATATTTTCTCATAAGTCTTCTTTTGATACCATGAGTTCACAACGAGGGATTTCATTTTCAATGTTTTATTTCGTAATCCATTTTTCCTTTATATACTTGGAATGTGTGTCATGTTTGAAGAAAAAGTCAAAAGG
>NC_051407.1:13547182-13547677 GCF_015228065.2 Penaeus monodon
CATGATTACAATTGTGTGATTGTTTGTCAAACAAACAAAACGAAGAACAACAAATGGCAAAATTACCATTCATAGTCACTGCACATACAGTATATTGTGACTGCTTTCAAGAACGTGCGTTTGCGTAACACTGACCGGAGAGAGCAAATGGTAGCGTCATTTGATCATTATGAAATTGCTACCTCTAGACTGACGATAAAGACTTGCATTCTTAAGCTCCCTTTTTAAGAACTGCATATACGTAGCTTGTTTTATGAAAGTTATTGCATATATCCGATGGAACCTTAATGCATAATTGTTACGTGTTCATTTTTTTTTTTTTTGCATAGTAGTACACAGTTAATTCTGTTTGTCTAGATTTCCATTCAGCATTTTTAAAAAAGTGTGTTTTGGCAGAGAATAATAGGTAATCGTATTTATGTATATAGTTATCCTAGCTCCTGTCAAATGGGTATGCTGAGTTACGACGTCTATTTATTTTAGATAATTTCCATA
>NC_051407.1:13547955-13548122 GCF_015228065.2 Penaeus monodon
TCCATCACTCTCCATCCTTTTTCCAGTTTCTTTTCTTCCTCCTCTAATAAGACCTACATTGTTATCATCACTATCATCAGTTCTATATTTGTTATATATTTTACTATTTCTTATCATTTGAGGAGATCTGAGAATGATACGACATAAAAATATAAATAATAAGAACA
>NC_051407.1:13551065-13551293 GCF_015228065.2 Penaeus monodon
ATATCAATTTACTTGTGGTACGCTCCGAAAAGCGGCACCTGTGTCAGCCGACGAACCTTGAAAAAGATGCTTAGTATATGCCTTGAGTTTTCAATAGCAGTGAATAAAAGTGTTTTAGTGAATTCTTTACATCGCTACAGTGTCTCGCTGCTGACGCCAGCATATATATTAGGGCTCAGGTAACAATATTGCGCAGGAGAAGCTTAATGAACAGACCTAGACAACAGA
>NC_051407.1:13551323-13552494 GCF_015228065.2 Penaeus monodon
GGGGGGTGAGGGCGCCTGACAAAGAAGCAAATGAATAGTAAGAAGGGGAGGCGAGAGAGAGGTATGGAATTGTTTGCAAATTCATATGCATATCATTTTATATCATTCATCTACGTAATGAAATTATTCAAAATTGGTATATTTTTTTTGGACACCTGGATTAAAGTCAAATAAAGTCAGCAGATTAAAGGCAAAAAAGTCAGGAGATTAGAGGCAAAAATGTCTTAAAACATTTCAATCATTCGAAAAGTAATAGATCCATAGTTAAAGCTATTCACTTCACTCACTATTCTTTGTAATCTCGTATGAGTGTTACTGTCTATTCCCACGTTTTTCCTCTTGCTGAAGGAATTTGTCTGTATATAGGGAAATGGCTTTGTTTAATCGGAAATACTTCTGCATCTCTTAAATGAATACCAGGTGATATTAGTAATCCCATCGATATCTGAATTACAGAGGTTCACTGTATTTTTTTCATCTCATCGCCGGATCAGGAACAATAAGGAGCAATATAAATTCAGGAACTAAGACCCGATCCACGCACCTGTAGCATTTCCCCGATTATGGAAAATACATTCCAGTGCCCTGATAATGAAAAATAGAGCTCAAAGATCATTCGAGGTCGAACAATAAGTGTTATATAAAAATTATATAGACGAATTCAAATATTTCCAATCCTCCAGGTGTCGACACCAAAACAGATGAAGAAGAAAACCGAGGATCTTTTGCGGCATCACGGAACAGAATCTCCAATTATAGTTCAAAGAAGACTCAGAAATGAGAACATATGTGATCCTTTGGATGCTAAGGGCATCAACGGCTGGTATGACATCTCTAAACAGTGTTGAAAAGCATTACACACAGCGTCTACAGTCTCTTTATTTGAGCATGACCTGTCATTTCTTTTGAGGTTACCAATATCACCAAGCTATTTAAATTTCTCACCTGAGCTGTGAATATTCTTAAAGTCTGGAGGATTTCCTTCAGCCTCACTCGTAATTTTTTGTTGAACTCCTTTTGTGATGCCACAGAATACGAACTTATATTGATGTTGGAGAATATAGCGTGTCTGTAGGTGAGAAAATGGTTATAAAATATGAATGAAAAAAATCAAGAATTATCGCCTCATTCGTGTTTCTGTTTAGAATGGCCCTTGTAATGCGATTTATTA
>NC_051407.1:13552526-13552847 GCF_015228065.2 Penaeus monodon
ATTATTGATGAACTGTCAATCTGTCACACACACGTCTTTATTTTAGATAAGATATAATTGCGAAGATATTTTGCTAAGAAACTGAAAATTGTTTTTGGTCCGTCGAAATCAAAATATATTTCTGATCTAAATGCATTTTCCTATCTACCTACACAGCAACATGATGTAATTAATTATAAATCACTGTTGATGCTTCGGTTTTAATGAGAGGAGAAAAAGGGGAGAAAGAGGAACGAGGAGAGACTGATATATAGATATTAAGACCTCAACAACAGCCATGCTTTTTCAGCTTCCGAAAGGAAAAATCTACAAATAATCAAC
>NC_051407.1:13554593-13555068 GCF_015228065.2 Penaeus monodon
GTGTTAGTTTTTTATTAAATTACCGTATGTTTTTTTTTCTAATCCTCTCAGTCGTTTCATTAAATAAATCATAAATGATATGCGCTTCCAAACAGCAGGATTAGAGTCAGATAAAATCAGGAGATTAAAAGCAATAGTGTGTTTTAAAAAGATGAATTTGAATAAATGCCGATAAACTAATCAGTTATTAATATCAGTTGCAATACTTTGGAATGTTAAACAGACCATTATGCAATTAAGGTATTTTTCTTCAAATACATTTTTTTTTCTTCTTCTTCTTTTTTATGTTACCGTGTTGAATGCGTATTAAAAACACCGATTTTTTTCTTCATTTTAAACAATATTACTTCTTTTTAAAATATATATATTTTGCTACTTTCTTTCGTGATGACCAAGGAGGAGAAATGTAAATGTGGAATCACTTTTTCTTTCCAGCATCTTAGGCATCTTCGCTCAGCACGAATTACAGCAACGC
>NC_051407.1:13555115-13555733 GCF_015228065.2 Penaeus monodon
GTGGCATTTGAACAGTAAGTGGCGGTTCACATGCACCCCCATCCCCATCTCATACGCTCACCTTATTCGTCTGTTTTTCACCTGTTTGTAACCTCCGTTGAGATCATCGTTATAGCAATAAAGCAAGGTATATTATTCGTATACCTATGTGTTCACAGAGAAATATCTATATCATATCTTTTACCGTTCTGAGTAGAAGCGTCTTTATCTAACTGTCCAAGCATAATTTCCGGGTTTTTAGTAAAAGACCTATTGTTGGCTTGTTTTCTTTGAAGAGTTATTTTCCAGTTTAATATTAGAAAGTTAATCCCTTAATAAGAAACAAACACCACAAAAATAATCAAAATCACAATTTCTCTTGAAAAAAAAGTGAAAGTTGGACTGGCTACGGGAATTGTAACTGATAGAATATTTTATGTCAGAATATTTATATTTTTCCCTGCTTTACATGGGATTAAATGTAAAATCGGGATTAGGCAATTTAATTAAAAGTATTTTTGCCTAGGTTTTAAAGGGAATACTATTATAATAACTACATTATTAAAGTAATTCTGAAGGACTGTCTATGGTCAGGAATGAAATAATAGTTTACCATTGACGAATATTTACTATTCTTGT
>NC_051407.1:13557698-13557937 GCF_015228065.2 Penaeus monodon
TTTTAAAAATTTTTAAAAGGATGCCAATAAAAACCATGGGACAAGGCCCCTAGCAAATTCTTTTCTGGCCAACCCTTACAAATTTGGGTCGGTTTTAAAAATGTGTTCCCCCCGGGCCAAAAAAAGGTGGGCAGCCTTTTTTAAGGCCCGGGAAAAAATAGGATTTAAGGGAAAGGCTTCCCCCATCGGGATTTTTAAACGGAATTTGGGCAAGGGTAAAAAACCCCCTTTTTTTTTTT
>NC_051407.1:13566193-13566261 GCF_015228065.2 Penaeus monodon
TTTTTTTTATTTTTTTAAAATATATATAAATTAATTAAATACATATATTAAAAAACAATTAAAAATTT
>NC_051407.1:13569284-13570438 GCF_015228065.2 Penaeus monodon
TCGGCGGTGCGCAGCCGTACACTACAACCCCTTCCCCGGGCAGCGCGCCTAAGAAGGGGACGGGAAAGACGAGTTCGCAGGAGAGACTCCTTAAATAACGGGGTGTGCTGCGAGGGTTTATCGTTCCATCTCTCGCGAGGTCGACGAAGACAGAAGCAAAGGGTCCCCGGAAGGTATCAGGAACCGAAAAAAAGTGGGGCTTTGACGCAGTGCAAGGGGGGCAAAAGCCCTCACGTCGGCGAACATCTAGGGCCCCCTCATCTCGGCAGGATTATCCAAAGGGGGGTCGCTTTTGTGGGGGCCGGCCCCGCCCCTCAGGGGAAAATCGGAAAGGGGGTCGTACAAATACACCCGCACACCAGTGTAGAACTAGGAAGCGGGGGCATCCGGGGGACGCGCCCCACGCCGTGCGGAATCTGGGAAGGGCGGGTGCATCATGGGGATGCGCCCGCACCCCAGTACGGAACATGGGAAGGCGGGGGCATCAGGAGGAGCGCCCGCACGCCAGTAGGGAACATGGAAGGGGGGGAAATCAGGAGGATGCGCCCAGTACGAAACATCGGAAGGCGGGGGCATCAGGAATGCGCCCGACGCCAGTAGGGAACTGGAAGGCGGGGGCATATGGAGATGCGCCCGCACACTAGTGCGGAAGATCAGCTGTTGTCGTTGTCAACTTGGCACCAGCACCTTTGAAAAAAGAGAGGGGGACGGATCGCCTCAGCCCCGAAGGGGGGCGGAACCCCTTGGAACCCTCGAAGCGTCTCCCTCCGGACAAAAGAGTGTATTAGACAATGGTTTTATTCTTTGGGCCCGGGTGTTTTTCTAATCAATGCTTTACAATGCGAGTGACACACAACCTTATGTTACTGCAAGAGAGGTCCAGTGGGGTTTCTGGCTTACAATTAATTTTAGTGGGCGTCGGGGGGAGAGAACATCCCATATGTACAATACAGCTTTCTCAGTGCGCCTGAAAAGGGGGATCATAGAGCTTACTCAAAAAGAGAACCTCCATGGAGGCTGACAAGTCATGGTTCGGTCCTGAAAAGCTCTGTAAGGTCGTTGCCCCTGGAAGCTAGTAACGAGCCTCGAGTTTAAATAGTATAAAACAATGACCTTAAGTTTTAAACCGTAAAACTAAAGAACACCTTAAGATT
>NC_051407.1:13570473-13573788 GCF_015228065.2 Penaeus monodon
CGAAAGGGGAAAGCACGCTAAAAGCTGGTGGAACTCCAATTCCCTTGGCACAGATACCCCAAAAAAAAAATACCAATAACCTAACATAAAGTTAAAATGTTAAGGCCCCAAGGCGCTGTGAGGCCAAAACCAAAAAATCTGGTGTTGACTATACTACTAGGATGAAAGGTAAGAAGAAGATTGAGAGGACGATAGAAAAGGGTGCTTTTTACAAGAAATACTCCGTAGAAAAGATGTTTCCTAAGGTCTGTACAAAGACCACCTCTACGTTCCCGTCATGGGGAAAGAGCGGTAGACCGACCTCACTCCGGGCACTGTCGTGGGGGGCGTTAATCGCCCCTAGGACTCTCGGGACTGAGCCTAAAAAAAAAGCAAATTTGGGCCCAAATTTAAAATTTGTTTTTTCTCATCTGCACGGGGTCTTGCAGAGTCCAGACATTGACGACAAAAAGTTGACCCTTCAGAGAGGTGAGAAAAAAAGAATCCCGCGTGGTTAAAGGGGCGGGTGTAAGCTATCAGCAGGATCATCCACAGGACAAAACTGGCTGCGGGGGCCCTGCTGCCGTCCACTGGAGGTGACTGAAAAGTAGAAATAGAAGAAAGAAAAAGAGAAACAGGGCGACGAATATTGTTAATTAGCGGGGGAAAAGACGGGATTAGTAATGTGTTATCGGGTTGACTATCGTCAAGACAAATCCCCGGTTTTCCAGGGCCAGGTAAGGGAAGGCTCTGAAAAAAACCTAAAAAGGTGTTGGACCCAAGCAATCAGGGTTATGTTACGGGAAAAGCTGGAAATTGACAAGTGACAGCATGAAACCGCTGGGGCTCTGAAAGAGAAAGATAATGGCGAGGGGGAATAAGGAAAGGGGTTTGCCCCTTACTCGTCCCGTCAGACCCAGGGTCCCATGGCTCATCGTCTACCCCCACCGTGACGGGGCCGAGGATTCCGAATCCAACAAAGGTCATCGCACCGGGTCTTGTAAAGGTCCCTGTCAGGCTCCCGGGTCAGGAGGGAAAATGCCGTCCAAACGGGGAAAATCGTCCGGGGGGGGACGAATTTCCCCACTTTCCCCAAACGCCAATTTATTGGGGTGCAGAGTGCTTCCGCCCATTTGAATGGGTCTCCCCACCCATAAGCCACGGGTCCGAGCTTTTTCAAAAACCCGGGCTGGCCCTAAACCCTGGGGACCCAGGGGTCGGTTCCATGACTGGGGGAGGATAACGCTACGATGCCGAAGCCCCGATCCCCCCTCGTTTACTCCCCCTTTTGAGCCCGCCGCCTTCGATCGTATCGGGGTCCAACGCTACGAGCCTTTCGGGCGGCCCACTAGCGGCCACCCGAGGCAGGAGTTTCGCTTTTGTGAGGGCAAGCATCCTTCGGGAATAGATCACTGGTTTGATCCCACAAGCGGGAAATGACTGTCCCGACCTGTGAGAAGGGACAATGGGGCGTATTTACGCTCCGGGTAGGGGGAATTGATGGAAACCCCACATAGTAATAGATCGTCCCAACCATCGGGATCATCCATTTTGGGGGCTCAGGGCGTCCCTTGACCACCGGGTTTACCCTCCCACCTACCCCTTGGCCCGGATGATAGACTTGGGGAAGGTGCTTCACCTGAAGGGGATCAGATGTCGGAAAGAAGACGGTTGCGGAATTTAAAGGGCCTTATGATAAAAAAGGTCCGGGGTGGGACCATACCCAGTACGAATTCTGCAAGGAAAACATTGCTACAGTTTGAGCGGGCCCTTAGGGCCAATGGGGAACAACCAACAAACCCCGGGGAAGGGGTAATCAGCACAAGGACGACTTTTTGCCACCGCCGAAGGGTAAGTGTGAGGATTCAGCGGAGCCCGCTCGAAGGGCTCTACACGTCGGGGCATGGGATAAGGGCGTTCGGGCGATTGCCCCCTTCTCCCGGGGATGCCGTGCATGACGCGACATACCTTCGGGAGGGCCAACATCCCGGGAAAGTAAAAGACCCGTACCGCTGATACGTCCTGGGAACCCTGATGCCCCGGCGGACGGAACGGCCATGAACCCCCCATCCCAAAACGGCGGCCGCAGCGACTTTTTTGGGTTTCGGCCCAAGCATGACCGTTCAGGGGGGACTTAACATGATATAAACTCGGTCCGAAGTTCGAATTTCGAGTGGAAGAGGGATACGCCTGGCGGAAGGCGGCCCCCCCTCAAGAATCTATGAGCTGCTGCCCCCAGGGGATCGCCCGCGATGACGCTCCCCCAAATCGGGCCTGCAGAAGGGACTATCGGGTCAGAATGGTGCGATCTGACGACTGAAGGGAAGTCGGGCTGGGGGACTCGCCCCCGGGTTATAGAGAAGCCAAAGCATAGAATGTCAGCTCGTTGCCCATCGCGTCATCCTTACCGATGGTGTTGGGTTGCGGAAGACGATACCAACGGGCTGTGATCTGTAAAGATACGAAACCGTCTTCCTACAGGTAAGGATGGTAAAAGTTAACGCTTTCGACCACAGCAAGAGCTTCCCGGTCGATGGTCGGGTCCTGGTCTCGGTCCCTTAGCTTCCGAGAAAAATAGCAACCGGGGGAGTTCTCCATCCCTTTTCAGCTGAAAGACAAGCACCGATCGCCCTGCCCCAGCATCGGTGTGAAGCTCAAAAGGGTTTCTCAAAATTTGGCTGGATTAAGCAAGGTGCGGTGGCAAGCACTTGCTTAAATCTTCAAACGCCTCCTGTTGAGGTTTGTCCCAAAAAATCTGGGATCTTTTTTCAGGGGTCGAGTCAGAGGGGGATGCGACCCTTGCATAAATTTGGGCACGGCCTGCGAAAAAACCCGTTGCCCAAGAACTGGGGAACGTGCCCTTGGTTGCGTGGTGTTTTTTGGCTTTTTTCACTGTTACTTTATCGGGGCAGGTAAAAAAACGGGCCCGGGAAACAGGTGGCCAGAAAAGAAAAGTTCGGTTGCGAAGCGACACTTGGCTAGGTTAAGCCGAACCCCCGCCCCCCGCGAGTAACTGCAAACGGCACGAGGTGGGGGTGGTGTGCTCAAACCCGCGCGTATATCACAAGTCGTCGGAAGCCCCGTGCGTGGTGGCCCAACACCGGGTTGGGAAAGGGAGCGTAGCCCTCGAAAAAATACGGAGCCGTCGTCAATCCAAAAGGGATACCAAATTGAAAGAGAGGGAGCCGTCAAAAAGGGTTTTCTTTCTCGGTCCCCTTTATCCACCTCAACGGTCCAGTTGCACTTTTTGCGTCGAGGAGCAAAACCCGGGTTTACCCCCCAGCTGTCAATGGCAAGTCCATCCGGGTATGGGGAAAGCGTCTGAAACCGTTTTCG
>NC_051407.1:13573846-13576489 GCF_015228065.2 Penaeus monodon
CACAACGGGAGAGAGCCATAAACAAGAAAACTCAACACCCCGCTTTCAAGCATTGTCGCATTCCCCACGGATTTCGCCGTACTCTCCGGGAGGCGATGTTTCACACGGGTAGGTTGGCTCCCTGGTTTTGATTCTATGCTTCTGTTGGCACCACACCCGGAGGAAACCCTTCGTTTAAAAAGATCGGGTAACGAAATTTCCTGGATGAGCGTTCACGTTGAACTATGACAGGTGAGCAAGATTTCCCGGGGAAGACAGGCCCCCCCGCTGAGAGGGGAGTTCCCCGTTCTCGAAAAAACATACCCCGGGGAAAACCCCAAACTCTCCCCGGTTGAACCAAAAGCGTTAAGTCCGTGTGTGAAATCGAACCCCGGTCCTCAAAACCGCCCCGGATACCGGGTTTGTCACCTCAAGGGGAGTCGGGGAAGCCCTGCCCAAAGCTCCCCGACTATCCCCGAAAGGGTGGCCCCCCCCTTTCCGGGTTGACGCCCGGAACCTGGTCCCCGATTCCGCGTCGTATGCAAGACAATTCGGTGAAACCCCCCCCCCACGATCGCCGATAGCCAAAGGGTGAATCCTTGCTCCGATCTCAAACCGGGCTCCCCGATCGTTTACGACCCAAACTCAACCCGGTAGGGGGGAGGTCCCCCAACGAACGAGGTCCAGGACTTGGGTGTCGCTCTCAAAAAGCCAATCCCGCCTCCCCCCCGTTTCCCGAACATGCACGAATGCCCCGCCCGAGGAGGACAAGTGACTTCCGCGCACATCTAATCGCCCCCTTTTCTCGGTCCCCCTTGCCCGACTACAGCAAAAGCATAGGGGTTGGTTCGTGATACTCAAGATACCGAGGGGCCCAGCACCAGAGGGAAGGGAAAAACGGAGCGGGCCCCGTTTAAGGTTTTCAAAACACCCCCCGGAACAGGGGGGAGATTCAAATTTAAAATAAACCTTCGCAGCAGGTCTACCCCATCAGTACCCGGCTGGAAATCTGGGTGTTGTTCGACCCCGACCCCCTGAGTGCCGGCACTTACAGGCTCGGGAAATTTAAATTCAAGGGTTTTTCCTTACCCCGGTGTCCAAAAGTGGCCCCAGAGCCCCCCCGAAGGCCACGCGGTGAGGCCCGAGAGCGAAGGTGTTGGAAACCTCCTGAAACGGACTCCTTTACCCCCGTTGCCTCACCTTCCCGAGTCAATGAAAGCTAGGGCTTTAGTCCCAGCAACCCCCCCCCAATTTAACAGCGGCCGTCCCGCCTAATCTGTCCTCGGGGAGCCCGGTTCCGTGGAACGGGCGCTCCCTTCGGCGCCCACCATCACCGTCCTGGCGGTGGTTCTTTTTGGTTGTGGTTGTGTTCTGTCGGGGGGTGTGTATGCAGTCCTGCGCGAAAAAAAAACACCGTCCGGGCCCCATGCCCTGGGGCCACACCGGGGCACTATGACCCTCCCCACCGCACGACACTCGAAGCGTCAGCGTATCACCTGAGGGGGGGGACACAGGTCGGGGGTTCTCGAGTGGTACGGGCAAAACAACCAGGGGATCAACCGGAGGGGAACCTGCCGGAGATCGACCCTCGCGAGGAGTAGAGGGGGCGAGGTTTAGGCCCTGCCTCGCTCGAGAAACTGCCAAGGGTTTCCCTTTCCCCCCCCGGGTGTGGAGGTACCAGTTTTTGGGCTGCTTCGCCACCCATAAAGCGGCTGATCCCTTTCCACAGGAGCTTTTCCCCCCATCCCGGGGGGAGTCCCGGAGAAAAATTTTTCCGCATCAGAGGTTACTGGCCCAAGTTCACCAGGATAACGCGATACCCTGGTAAACCATGGTTCTGAGGGGATGGCCCCCCTTTTTTTTTTTTTGGGGGAACTGGCGCGGGCGTACGACCCCAAAAGCCCCAAGTCTCCTCGACGAGCACGTTCCCCGGAGACTTGTCGAAGGGTCTCCTTAAAATCGTTCCAAGGCCCTATCCCTGAAGACTGGGGGTTAATGACAACTCCCCCGTCCCCCCGCAGCTAGACGGGCGGCACGGATCAGAGCCTCATCCTCCCGTAAGGATGGGCCCTGCTCAACATTGCAACCAGGGTTTTTAAATCCCGATTCCTCGAAAGGCCCGGCTGGGGTGGGACCTGCCCGGTAAGGGGGGGGATCGGGTCGCTAGGGGTTATAACCCCCGGGCCAGCGACGGGTTGACGGGTGCTCGTGAGAGAGTGGTCAGTGTGCCGCATGCACCCCCGCTTCCCCCGCGATGCAGAGGCCGCAGCTGGGGATCGAGCGGAGGTTCAGATACCCTGGGCTCCCAAAAAACCACGATATTGGCGTACGCCCTTCCAGGGTATTGAACCGGGGGATTGAGCCGCCAAATTTATCCCCCAGCTCTTCTACACGAGGCGACAGGGGTCACGGGGGCTCTAACCTTTGCCCCCAAATCAAAGACTGAGCGTTATTGCTCGAGGAAAGTCGGGGACCTCAAAGGGGGTTTTTTCAGAGGAACCCCAGGGCCTCAGTGGGTTCTCCTAGGGCGGTATTGCGTGTACGGGCATTTCCGTCCAGCATTTTCCACAACCTTTTTCTGGGCTTGCGATGGACTTGCACAAAGGCTTAACCAGACACTTTAAATGAAAACTGTTCTATCCCCCCCGCCACCCAAAAAGACAG
>NC_051407.1:13579501-13579642 GCF_015228065.2 Penaeus monodon
GTGGATGAATGTTTTATTTTATATTAGTTATACATTTTGTAAATGTAATCAGTGGTGAGGACACACCGTAACGAAATAAACATGAAAGGAAATCACCCGTGAAAGACTGTGCGCGTAATAATGTCGCTTTACCGAGGAGCA
>NC_051407.1:13579715-13579943 GCF_015228065.2 Penaeus monodon
GTCTTGCTACTCTGACAGCCAAACAGAGAGTCTGAGTCTATGAGTCTGCCCTCGTGCTTGACTGAAAATACGAAGTATTGGCTAAATACCCTTTTCCCACAAACCCTCGGTAAAGCGACCTTATTATGCGCACAGGCTTTCAGGGTGTTTTCCTTTCATGTTTTTTCGGAGGGTGTCTCACCATGTTAATTACAAAAGTAAACTAATAAAAAATAAAACTTCACCCAC
>NC_051407.1:13581415-13581549 GCF_015228065.2 Penaeus monodon
TATATAAATTTTTAATAAATAAAAATTTATATATATCTAAATTTTTAAAATATAAAATTTTCCCTTTTTTATGTGGTATGTGAAATTATATATTTTAAAATTATATAATATTTTAAAATTATATATACAAATTT
>NC_051407.1:13581620-13581706 GCF_015228065.2 Penaeus monodon
GTACATTATTATTTTTAGATATAGGAAAAAAATTATAAATGTTTTATAATACTTTACAAAAAAAATAAGTAAATAAAAAAATTAAA
>NC_051407.1:13581744-13582302 GCF_015228065.2 Penaeus monodon
GGGATGTATAATAAACATATTTTAACTTTTTATATCTATCCCTTTTCTATCTATCTATCATTTATTATCAATTTTAATGTATAATAACATTATAAATACCCACATGTTAGGGAATATAATAGAATATATATATATATATATAACAATATATATAAAATTATATAATACATTAATATATAAGAATATATAAAAATACACAAAAAATAAAAATAAAAGAAATTATATTTTATATTAAAATTATCAAATTTTATATATATATTTTATAATAAAAAACCCCTTATATATGTGTAATAGTCATTTTATGTAAGAACATATATGTTTTTTACAATAACGGGCCTTTTATCACAAGTAGGTTTTTATACGTTCCATAGTAATTCTACAGAAAACAGCTGTTCAAAAAATTTCCTTTAGAAATCCTTTCAAACTCTGGTATCAAAGGCCTTTACGTGTCAAAAAAAAGGTAATAAAAGCTTTATTAAAACCCACAAAAAACTCTTTTACCCAGGATTTTTGGGTTACCTCATGCCCTAAAAAAAAGTTTTTTAAATAATAATTTTA
>NC_051407.1:13582666-13582737 GCF_015228065.2 Penaeus monodon
AAACCACACAAAACAACATATTTTAAAAATTAATATATATTATATATTATTTTATATAAAAAATTTAGTTT
>NC_051407.1:13582898-13583519 GCF_015228065.2 Penaeus monodon
GATAGAATATATTTTTAAAAAATTTTATATATAAAAATTTTTATTTATATATATATTTTTTTATTTATTATATAGTTAATATATTTTATAGTTATAATAAATATTTTAATATAATATTTTTTAGTATTTAAAATATATAATAAAATATATAATATTTATGTTTTAATAATTATAATATAAATATATAATAAAATTATTAGTAAAAATATTTTATGTATTTAAAAATTATAATTTTAGTTAAGATTTTATATTATATATATTTTAATATTATTTTATAATATTATGATAAAAATTTTTATTTTAAATTTTTAAAATATTTTTATTAATATATAATAATATTTATTAAATATATATTATATTATATATATAATTTTATTTTTAAATATAAAGGTATATTTAGTATTATTACATATAAAATATATTATTTTAAAATTTATATATTTAATATATTTTATATATTTTTTATATATATTTTAGGACATATTTTTATGTGGTAAGTGGTAGATTAATAGTAGGGGACGACACCCATTGCGAGTGGTTTATTTGTTTTTGTTAGCATCGCGTTTAGAGAGGAGGCAAGAAATATGAATAACTAAGTGGAACTCAAGGGGGAAAGGGTTT
>NC_051407.1:13583572-13583661 GCF_015228065.2 Penaeus monodon
ATGCCGGCCAAGAACGAGGGTAACAAAAAACAAAAAATTTTTTTATTTTTTTATTTAAAAACCCAAGAGGGGAAAAGGGAAAACTTTCG
>NC_051407.1:13583760-13583827 GCF_015228065.2 Penaeus monodon
ATTCATTCATTTTTTTTTTGGGGTTTGGGGAAAAATTTAATTTATTTTTTTGGGGGGGTTTTTGGGA
>NC_051407.1:13583879-13584158 GCF_015228065.2 Penaeus monodon
CCTGGGGATGTAACAAAATCATAGAAATGAAAATGGCAAAAAAAAGGGAAATGTGAAGAGAATAACACTAAGATAGAGGAGAGGGAAGTGATATGGTGAAGGGTAATAAAACTCCCAATGGGATGTTGGGGAAACCCAAATCAAGGCAAAAGGTTTTTTAAATGTTTGGGGAAAAACTGACAACTAGGCCCGACTTTCCAAGTGGGGGGGGGAACGAAAGGAAAAGCAAAATTAAAAGCAAATTGCATTTATTTTGGTAAATAAAAAAAAGGTTTTGAT
>NC_051407.1:13584204-13584367 GCF_015228065.2 Penaeus monodon
TGGTGAACAAAGAAACAAAGGGAAGGGCAAAGTAACAAAAAACATTTTTAACGAAAATGTTAATTTAAAAAAAAAAAGCGGGTTTGGGGGGTCAGGGTTATGGGGGGTTTCCAAGAACAACAAAATTTATGATATAAATAAATTTTGAAATAAAAACATAAAA
>NC_051407.1:13584810-13584879 GCF_015228065.2 Penaeus monodon
GGTTAAATTTAAATTTATTTTTTTTTACATAGTTTTGACTGAGAAAGGGCGGAATGTTTATACTCAGGT
>NC_051407.1:13588395-13588536 GCF_015228065.2 Penaeus monodon
GTGGATGAATGTTTTATTTTATATTAGTTATACATTTTGTAAATGTAATCAGTGGTGAGGACACACCGTAACGAAATAAACATGAAAGGAAATCAACCGTGAAAGACTGTGCGCGTAATAATGTCGCTTTACCGAGGAGCA
>NC_051407.1:13588609-13588850 GCF_015228065.2 Penaeus monodon
GTCTTGCTACTCTGACAGCCAAACAGAGAGTCTGAGTCTATGAGTCTGCCCTCGTGCTTGACTGAAAATACGAAGTATTGGCTAAATACCCTTCTCCCACAAACCCTCGGTAAAGCGACCTTATTATGCGCACAGTCTTTCACGGTTGATTTCCTTTCATGTTTATTTCGTTACGGTGTGTCCTCACCACTGATTACATTTACAAAATGTATAACTAATATAAAATAAAACATTCATCCAC
>NC_051407.1:13590944-13591154 GCF_015228065.2 Penaeus monodon
ACAAGTAGGTTTATACGTTCCATAGTAATTCTACAGAACAACAGCTGTTCGAAAACTTCCTTCTGAGAAATCCTTTCAAACTCTGGTATCGAAGGCCATTACTGTGTCATAATAAGGTAATAAAAGTCATTATTAGACCCACTAAAGCTCTATTACCCAGTGATTCTCTTGGTTACCTCATGTCCTACAAAAGAATTTCTAATACTAATG
>NC_051407.1:13591784-13591978 GCF_015228065.2 Penaeus monodon
TTAATAGTAGGGGACGACACCCATTGCGAGTGGTTTATTTGTTTTTGTTAGCATCGCGTTTAGAGAGGAGCAAATTGATACTAAGTGAAATCAAGAGGAAATTTTTGATTTCACTTTTACTTTCCATTATTATTTATCTTATTTCATGCGGCAAGAACGAGTGAACAAAATTTTTTTTTTATTACAACGAAGAA
>NC_051407.1:13592192-13592361 GCF_015228065.2 Penaeus monodon
CCTAGAGATGTAACAAAATCATAGAAATGACACTGGCAAACAAATGGATGATGAAGCAGAATAACACTAAGATAGAGGATGATGAGGTGATATGGTGAATGGGTCATATAACTGCAATGGGATGTTGTGGAACCGAATCAAGTGCATAAGTTTTCATCTGTTGGGGAAC
>NC_051407.1:13592489-13592656 GCF_015228065.2 Penaeus monodon
AAAGTAATTGGTGAACAAAGAAACAAACGGAAAGCAAAGTAACTATAAACATATAACGAAAATGTTAGACTTAAAAACAAGGCTGGTTAGGGGTCAGAGGTTATGGAGGTACAAGAAGCAACATAATTATGATATAAATGAATGTGAAATAGAACATAATAAAAGGC
>NC_051407.1:13596167-13596333 GCF_015228065.2 Penaeus monodon
GAGGGGGTCCTGTGGTCGCTTTGTGGGTCTTTGCACCTTGGGTCTCACCGAGGTGTCAGGTTTGGGAGCTGTCACAGGAATGGTTTGGAGATCTAGATCATAGAAAACTGCTCCTCCAGAGTTATGTCATGAAATGACTCACCTGTGGCTTCGTAGAAGGTGACTG
>NC_051407.1:13597122-13597215 GCF_015228065.2 Penaeus monodon
CTTAAGTGCATGGGTTATTTGTGAGGAGAAGAGTTTTTGGGATTGTTCGTCGCAAGTGTCCTCCATGGAGTTTATAATACCGAAGTACCCTCC
>NC_051407.1:13599449-13599660 GCF_015228065.2 Penaeus monodon
AAAATAATAGAAACCCGGAAAATTTTTTTAAAAAATGAAAATAAAAAAAAAAGGACGAGGAGATCCCCTGGATGGTCGTTTTCATCTTTTCCCTCTTGGCTAAAAGAGAACAATTTTTCTTAAATGTTAAGAAAAAAAATTTAAAAAATAAAAAGCTATGAGGTAAAGTAATATATTGCTTTAGGGAAAAAGATTATCTAAAACTCCCCTC
>NC_051407.1:13600141-13600584 GCF_015228065.2 Penaeus monodon
CTTACAATTACTTCACAAAGTACAAGACAATATTAAATAACGTAGTAAAGCAACGATCCTGTTTACTTTGAAGACATTTGTGATGGTAGATTAGGATCTGCCAATTAATTTTGCCAACAAAATATTTGTGGTTTGGCAATGTCATTTTGTGTTATTTTTTCCTCGTTTATGATGAGTTGATCAATTGACTTTTTGCACTATGGCTGAGAAGAAGAAAAATTGAGCCATGATTTTAATTGCCAACCTTATCCTTATTTTAATAAACGAAACTGCTGCATAAGGGATAACAGAAATAATTGCCCTTAGTGGTTATTAACGTTAATTATTCGAAGAGATTCTCTTTAGGTCATTAAAGGGTTTATTGGGGTTTCATGGAAAATGTAGGAGAGGACTGATGAAGGAAAATCCCCCCTTTGAGTAGTTCTAAAGACATACTTCAGTTA
>NC_051407.1:13601333-13601720 GCF_015228065.2 Penaeus monodon
TTCCTTAGCATCATTCACAATAATTGCAACCACTGCAGTAATAATATTACATTAAGAATAGTAGAAAACAGCACCAAGCGTAAAAGCAATTAACACAATAAGATTATACAAAGCACAGCCTGGGATTGGGAAGGATAACAACTCATTAGAAAAGATCAGACGAGTAAGCGAAACTTGAAATCGTAACTTGCCTTAAACTTACTTTTTATTTATCTTTTTTTTTTTCTCTCTCTCCGCCTTCTGTTCTGGACTTTGGCTCAACTCAACATCGGCTTTTGCAGTTCAAGGGTGACTTGAGCTAGGATTAAGAACTTTACCGTAACGAGATTTCCAGGGAAGGAGTTTTGAAGAGACTTGTTTAATGGGATACGGTGTAGAGCTATGGTA
>NC_051407.1:13602704-13602806 GCF_015228065.2 Penaeus monodon
CTGTAGGAAAGGGAAAATGTGAAAGTTAAAAGGGAGGAAGTGACGGTTTATTCGTCCAAGGGAATAAAATGTCTCACTCCGTCTCTCTTTTTATCTTATTAC
>NC_051407.1:13614226-13614310 GCF_015228065.2 Penaeus monodon
AAAAATAATAATAATAACGACACACTCATCGGCCAGACACCGACTACAGAACACCTTGTTTAGACGGCTGATTTAACGTGTGTT
>NC_051407.1:13615292-13616554 GCF_015228065.2 Penaeus monodon
CAATTTCACAAACACTTTTTTTTTTAACAGACATGGCGATTGTAGTGAATTTTTTTTCCTGTAGTGTTATATTAACCTGCTGTTTTGTTTTGATTATTAACCATTAACTTTATTCCCTAAAAACGCTATTATATCCAGGGAAGCGTTTTTGTTGCGTGCGACTTTGACGGGTCTAGAGGCCTCATGGCTGCGTGCTGCTTAAAGAACGCGAGGTATAGTATCTAATGCAACGCTCATGTAACCTGTAGTATCTGTTTGCCAGTGAAATCCGCGGATCCCTTGAAACCCAATGACATTTTTATCGCTCGTTTAGAAGGGCTGTCATCATGGAAAAATAAATATTTACGAGAGTTAATTTTTTGATAATGGTGGCATTCCTAAATTGTATATTGCAAATCTTTCTCATAAATGGAGAATTTTAAGTGAATACAGGAGGTGGATTGTGCGGATTGGACGTGTTCAGTATCTGAGGTCACCCTTGCCGTTGAGGCGGTAAGCAACAATCCAGCTTGCAGGAGAGTTGGAGACGTGATAATCATTGCAAGCAACTGCCATCCTTCTCTGTCGGTCGTCTATTTTCCTCTTGCCTTCGTAGTTTATCGTCTTGCCTTTCCTGCTCCTCCGTCTGTTTTCTCTGCTCAGCTTCCGGCCATCTCGAACATTCATTGTAAGTTCTTTTTGTAATTGTGGTAATTATCATTAATATTCCTTATCTGTCTCAGAGTATTGTAATGCATTTTGCGCAATGACCAGAGTATGTGTCTCGAATTTCTGCGTATTTCAAAACAAAATCCTAGGAACATTTTGGACGATACTTTATTTTGAATGCATGCAGAGACATCTAAACCGTCAAAATTAAAATTTATTCGAAGCATTTGCGAATAACGTAATAAAAAAATGTAATAAAAAAATAAAACTAATTTCTTGTTGGCCAAAAGGTAAGAGAAATAATATTTGATGGAAATAAAATGCACCGTGTTATCAATCACAATAAGTGTCAGGCAAAAAAGGGTTTCCGTTGTTTTATTAAATTCTTGATCTTGGAACACAGGCCTCTTTTATAGGCTCTCGATAGCAAGGAAAAAATATCAAGGTTTTAGTATTCTGACAAAAATATGAAATAGAAAGTGTAAAAAGTGTATATTATCAATGATAAAACAATGAAAATAATACGCAATAAAACAAAGCAAAATTTAAAAAAATTAAAGAATAATGATGATATTGATACTGATTCTCTTCAAAATTTAATTAACTAATGCATT
>NC_051407.1:13617379-13617626 GCF_015228065.2 Penaeus monodon
TATTACTATTATCATAATCTCATTTCTCTGCAATTATAATAATGATTATCACCAATGTTGCTTCAGATCATATAAAAGAATAATCCAGATTGTTTTTCCTTCTTAACTCTTCTATATAATCTCTGCCGCATCCGCATCAAACATTCTATCGATTTTGTAGGATATCCATTTTTTTCATATTTTTGTCTGAAATACTTTTTAGTTAATAGTGCTCCTCAGATCTTTGGTCTGTCTGCTTTGCGTTTGC
>NC_051407.1:13617766-13618168 GCF_015228065.2 Penaeus monodon
CTACGTTACCATATTATAGTTCGTCTCCGCGAGCAATCCCTTTGCGATCTTGAACAGTTAGGCATGTTGTTGGGTTGGTCTCGTATTTTTGTTTACATGTAATTTCTATATTTCCTCCCGTTTAATTACGATAATTAATTACCTCGAGGCATTCAGAATTTCTGTTAAAATATATTTCAACACAATAATAAATTTTGCCGAATGAAAACCATACCTCCGACAGAGTTCCGATGATATAGGCTAAATATATGAATGCATAAACACGATATATATAAACTTCTTAGAGCTTATGGTCGTGCGCGGCAGGTTGGAAGCTAACTCACGCAGATGATTCGAGAACTTTCCTGAACGGGTGCCGGATTTTCCTACTATAGTAATGTTAACAGTTAGTAACAATGGTTA
>NC_051407.1:13618401-13618741 GCF_015228065.2 Penaeus monodon
ACTTGCCCACGCCAATAAAATCTACTGTAAATGCAGGTTTAATATCACTGAACTACATGCATTAATTCAGTACTTAAACACATTTCTTCTGTTTATTAGAAACCGGAACGACTTCTATTTTCCCTTCATTGCATGTTAGCTATGATTATTGCACCAATACATTGCAAGAAGGACAGTATTTGTAGGAATTATCTGCATGAAATGAACATTCCCGCTTTTCAGCCCTTCTATACTATCGTTTTGGGTATCACTTGGCACTGTGCAGATAATTCGTGATGCATTGTGGGTAAATCAGAGGCTCGGTGAACTTAATATTATTTTCATTTCTGACAAATTATGA
>NC_051407.1:13619056-13619542 GCF_015228065.2 Penaeus monodon
TTTCTTTCCTCTCAATATTCTGTGCGTTTAACACAAGTATTATAATTTCGTTAAAGACAAAAATAGCCTAGGAAAGGGAATCCAAATAGATTATTTACTGAGCCAGATGTTCCTTTGCGTCATATTATATCTTTCCGATATGTTAAAGAGGAATAAGAATACTTCGTTAAATATTAAAGGATTTCGTGATAATATACCATGAAACATAGTCGTGTTGTCAGTTAAAAATACGAAGAAATGAGACATATTCCAAAAATCTTCATGTACGAACTTTAATATTTTGGGTTTCATTTCGGTATTTCTATTATTTCATATTATTATCATTTTCTGGCCCAACTGTATTCGTGTTTAATCAGTGAACGTCTTCTCTTCCTCCAGTGTTTTTACTCTTTTTACGTTTTTGCCAATATGAACATTGAACCTTTGAAAGTTGATAATTGGAATACAGACATGCAACTTCGTAAAACTACCTACAGTAACTAAACA
>NC_051407.1:13619674-13619779 GCF_015228065.2 Penaeus monodon
TTATTTTTCATTATTATTCTGAACAGTATGTGAATATTTATATTAATATACCCTAATGATAAATTACATACAGGTAATGCAACACATCGCCAGGAGAGAAAATAA
>NC_051407.1:13620258-13620331 GCF_015228065.2 Penaeus monodon
CCATATATACAAACTTTTGTGTTTGTGTCTTTTTAATTGTACATTTTTTAAATATATTTTATAAAATTTTTAT
>NC_051407.1:13620376-13620454 GCF_015228065.2 Penaeus monodon
TTAATTATAATTTTAAATATTAATTGTATTTTATGTGTGTTTGGTTTTAAAGCTATTTATATTTTCTATTATTATTTT
>NC_051407.1:13623131-13623457 GCF_015228065.2 Penaeus monodon
GGGGGGGGCTTTTTCCGGGGGGGGGGGGGGCAAGCAGCGCCCCAAAAGGGGGGCCCCCCCCACAACTCTTTGGGGTTTTACACCAAACGGGGAGGGGGCCAAAAGGGGGACGGGGGAAGGGGAATTTACAAAAATTTTTTGGAGGGGGACCAAGGAGGGGGTGTTGGACCCCATTTTTTAAAATCAGGGAAAGGGGGAAGTTTGAAGGGGGGGTCACGGTTTGGGAAGGGGGCCCCCAATTTTTTGGGCCTTGGGGGGCTTTTTTTATAAAATTTTTAAAAGGGGGGGGAAAACAAAGGGAGCAATTGGGGGGGGTTTTCGGGGGG
>NC_051407.1:13624808-13626135 GCF_015228065.2 Penaeus monodon
AAATTTATTTTTATTAATTTCGTATATTTTATTTTTTAAAATTATATATTATTATATATAATTATATATATTTTTAAAATTTTATAAAATATATTTTCCGTATATTTTTAATATAAAAATATAATATATATATAATATTTTAAAATTATAAAATAGCTTTATTTTATATATTATAAATTTATATTTATATATATATATATATTATATAAAATATTAATTTGCGTATAATATATATTATTAGGCGTATATTATAAAAATTATATATAAAATTTTAAAATATAAAACTTTTTTAAAAATTATATAATATTATTATTATATTTTTATATGCGAATATATTTTAAAAATATAAAAAGAATATATATATAAAATTTTATATATATATTATAAAAATGAAATATAATATATATTATATATATATGTAAAAAAGTTTAAAATATATTTATTTTTATATCTAAAAACTAAAATTTATATTAAAATATAAATATATATTTTATATATTTTTTATTATTTTATATATATATAATATAGGGGTTGTATATAAAATATAAAATTTTTATAAAAATTATATAAAATTACCCAAAATTATTATATCATTTTTATATTTTTTATTTTATATTTTTATTTTATTTTTTATGTATTTTAATTTTGGTATATTAATTTTATTATATTTTATATATATATTATATAATTATATTATAGTTTTTAAAAAATATTATTTTATTTTAATATTTTAAAATTTATGAAATGTTTGCTTTGGTTTTAGATAATATAAAATATAAAATTATTTTATATAAAAATATATTTTTATTTTAATATATTTTAAAATTCTTTTATTTTATATACTAATATATATATAATAAAAAGAATCTTTATATATTATTTTTAATTTTAAAAATTATAATAAATATATTTTTAATATAAGATTATATAATTTTTATATGAATAAACGGAAAAAAATTTTTTAAATAAATTTTATATATAGATATATATAATTATTATATATAAAAATAAAATATATATTTAATATATATTTTATATATATATGGGTTTAATTAAATTTTTATTATACTTTTCAAAAAATTTTCTGAAACAAAAAAAAGGAAAAGACAAAAAATGTTTTTTTAAAGTGGGTTTTTATCCTAAGAGAAAAGGGACCCTAAATTCCCAACACCCTTTTCGTTTAAATTCTCGGGAAAGTCGTAATAAAAAAATTTAAAGCCCAAAGAAAGGAGAAAAAATTTTGGTACACTGTAAATATACACAAAAAATTTTTTTAGTTTTTCCTCTCTCTCTCTCCCCCCCCTCTCCAAAAAAAAATTCCCCCCCC
>NC_051407.1:13626225-13626464 GCF_015228065.2 Penaeus monodon
TATAACCCCCTTTTTTGAAGCGATAAAACGAATTTTTTTAATGTTATTGGAAATTTGGGTGTTTTTGTTTTAAATATTTTTTTGATAAATAAATATGACTGTAACATGAAAAGTTAAAAGAAAGAATACTAAATCCACTATCTATTGTTAAATTTTTTGCATTTTCAACAAACAGGGTTCTACATTCTCGGTTTTAATTCCCTTTGTCGTAAATGCCCAAACAAAGCTCTGTACCAGAA
>NC_051407.1:13626518-13626945 GCF_015228065.2 Penaeus monodon
TCTTTTATTGGGGGTTATTTTCATCACAAATACTGTTATAATAAAGGGGGGCCCTTTCATCCCCTTTGTACATCATTTTAATCAAATTCAAAATCGATTTTTTACGGGGATATCCCAAATGTGGCTTCGTTTAAAAGTTTCCCTTTTAATAATAGTGTTAAAATAGATTTCCAATAAACCCTTAACAGCTTATTTCTAATTTTATTTGGGGGTTCTTGTTCTTGGGGAAAAAATTTTTATGCATAATTTTTTCCCGGGAAAATTTGCAAAAATTTTCGATCATACCCCAAAAAAATGAAACGTGAAAAACCATAGGATAACATTTCATTTAAAGGGCATAAAATTCTTCCTTTTTTTTTGGAAAGGGGGATAAGGGAGGGGAAGAAAGGGTGGGGAGGGGGGACGAGACAGAATATATAATTTTTAT
>NC_051407.1:13627037-13627324 GCF_015228065.2 Penaeus monodon
TAGGGATTTTGACACCACACTCTCTCTCTCACTTTAGCATGTCGCTAAAGTTAGAGAGACAATAAGTGAAAACTACATAATTGTTGAAGGTAGAAGCTGAAGGAGAGAATGAAATGAACGGTGTATATATAATGTGTATGAGTGGTATAAAATATTTACCCCTTTTAATACTGCGTTACCCCTTCTGGACGGGCGGACGGGTGGAATGTGGGAAAAAATGCGGTCGTGATAAGAATGTTTCATTAAAATTTTAGGCTGTATTTTCCTGTCTTCGTACTGCTAAAGTT
>NC_051407.1:13627774-13627879 GCF_015228065.2 Penaeus monodon
CTGTTTTGTGGTTTTTGTGTGTTTGTGGTTTTTTTGTGTTTGTGGGGTTTTTTGTGTAAAATAGATAGGGGTATAAACTATACATTATATATTTGTTTGGGGTTT
>NC_051407.1:13628192-13628282 GCF_015228065.2 Penaeus monodon
GGATACTATATTTATTATGTATAAAATATAAAATTACGCTGCGATGGTCCAGTGGTTTTAAAAACTTTAAACCCCCCTTCGTGGCCTCAA
>NC_051407.1:13633527-13633639 GCF_015228065.2 Penaeus monodon
ATGACAACATCCGGAGGCCATGAAGCTCACAGTAGGTCGCCGCGCTCCCGTCTGCCTGCAGAGAGCCGTCGACGGAACTGGTGGGCCAGCGGGAACAGATGCAGACACCCTG
>NC_051407.1:13634189-13634256 GCF_015228065.2 Penaeus monodon
ATTGAGATGCATTGCTTTACTCATCTTACGATTTTTAGGGAGAAAATCTGATAAAAAAAACGCACGA
>NC_051407.1:13634906-13635199 GCF_015228065.2 Penaeus monodon
GTTATTCATATGGCCTTGTAAAAGATAATAGCAAAAAGAAAATGACTGACGACGGATCTCTCGTTTATATTCTTGTAGAGAGTATGAGTAGCATATATTTTTAAACCCTGTGTAATATAGAGGTGCCCTAGATTAATTTAAGCTGAACTGTCCCTAAAATAGTTTATAATTTATACCTGTTTTGTCGTAATCTTGGGGAAAAAAGATTTTAAATATTTTCCTTAGCAAAGTTTTTCTCTTCTTCTTTTCTTAAGTTCCTGTTCCACATTCTATAGATATTTATAATTTATAAT
>NC_051407.1:13637274-13637388 GCF_015228065.2 Penaeus monodon
ATGACAACATCCAGGAGGCCATGAAGCTCACAGTAGGTCGCCGCGCTCCCGTCTGCCTGCAGAGAGCCGTCGACGGAGACGTGGTGGGCAGCGGGAACAGATGCAGACACCCTG
>NC_051407.1:13638677-13638827 GCF_015228065.2 Penaeus monodon
GAAAATGACTGACGACGGATCTCTCGTTTATATTCTTGTAGAGAGTATGAGTAGCATATATTTTTACCATGTGTAATATAGAGGTGCCATAGATTAATTTAGCTGAACTGTCCGTAAAATAGTTTATAATTTATAGCCTGTTCGTCGTAA
>NC_051407.1:13640156-13640381 GCF_015228065.2 Penaeus monodon
CTGGAAATTAATCAAATGGAATATTTCCTATTCATATATCATTGAACTAAAGCTTAAAAGTAAGACGGCCTCCGCAGTAAAGCTTCCTCACGCATTTCCAAAATCTTCTACTAAAGTTACAATATTATTCAAATTGCGAGACGAAACCGGGCGTCATATCATGCTAACCCAGCCTTCTTCCTTCTCAGAAATTTAAAATATATCATGGAATTATAGGGTGTTAGG
>NC_051407.1:13640581-13641682 GCF_015228065.2 Penaeus monodon
CTTTCTCCAAAAGTTCGCTTTTGTGAAATACAGACATTTTCTATCGACTTAGGTTACGTATGAAATAAAAAAAAAAATTCTTAAAATTTCCATGATCATCAGTCTGAAAAGATTAAAGGTGTGCAACATATTTTCTTTTCACGTTTGATTTGTTTCTCAAAATTAAATGTTTCAAATTACCCCCTTTAATGTACAAAGTAAATCATCTGTTATATAGCATACTTTTTTTTACACATGCGTACATGTATCTCTGTTAATATGTCTATGGGCCTACATTAAACGCAAAATCTGAAAATGTTCGGTATATACATTTTCTATAACAGTTTACAAGGTCATTTCTGAAGTACCTGCATTATTCAAATTGCGAGAAGAAATCCAGCATCATATCAGGCTAATCCAAGCTTCCTCTTTGTGTTCAGGAGTTGAATATATATCTAGGGAGCCTACACTATGGGGTTAAATGTTGGGTACCTTTGTTTTGTTGATTTTGAAGTCACTGACTGGAATTTGACTACAGTATGAAAAGGGAAGGAGAGATATCCACGGGCAGTCAGACAAATAGGAAGACAGTCAGATATACAGTGTGATGGATGTAGATATAGAACTTAGTTTTACATAAGGGAAAACAGACATTCCAGACGAAAGGCTACGTTTAACTATAATCCATTTTAATTTAAGACACCGCTGTATAGGGCAACGTGACACAATTCAAGAGAGATACAGATGAATCACAGACACGATTTTTAAATGATTGTCTTTTGGAGCAACTTTCGAGCAAAGCTAAACGACAAGAAGCCATGTCTCTAGAGGCGAAAACAATACCTAGCCTGATGGAAACAACAAAGTAATCAATATTTATGGGAGCGATAAACTCTTAGAAGCTAGGTCGTTCCCCACGAGGAGTCCAGGTCGATCGCAGGACATCCGGGAACTGGCGTCACTTCTGCGGGAGGTCACGGTTGCAGCTTTGCTTCGTAAGACACAGAGCAATTAAGAATATACGACGACAGAGGCCAGGTCGGTATCCCTTTGAAGATTTATATATTCGTATGTTGATGTACTATAGATAGAAGAATTGATAAATTCGGTATTTGCGACGAG
>NC_051407.1:13642757-13642914 GCF_015228065.2 Penaeus monodon
GTTATCAATTTAAAAATAAGAGCTGGATAGTTGTATCAAAAATTGCGGAAAGTTTGCCGATAGCCTTTGCTAATTTATCTAGATTGGAAAGACGTTTACGAAATTAACTGAAATTGTCAACATGGACTAAGACACAACGACTCCAGGCACAATCGCC
>NC_051407.1:13643022-13643744 GCF_015228065.2 Penaeus monodon
TACACGCTTACATACCTTGTTTATACGGTGGAAGAAGATGAAGAAAACACACAGCTGGGTTAAGCATATCGTTTCATGTTAAATTCAATAGGTTGTTTTGGAGAGAGAAAGAGGAAGGATGAGACCCTCGAGAATCTGATGAATTACTGCAAGCTTATGTAATGCCACACATTTTTTTTTAGATTTACGCTTTGACTTATCGAAATATAAGACCCCTATCACGACAGTATAAGCGATGTACTCAAATGCGTTTGTCAGGGGATGGCCATTAACTTTTAAGATTTTGAATTACAGGACCGTACAAGTAGTCATTGCGCGATGTCGTCCAACGAGAGGGAGGATCGAAGAGAAGCGCGGCGCTAGCCACGATCGAGACATCATTGTGCTATGAACTTAGATACCGTGCTGCCAATTATTCCGTTGCGCAAACTGGCTCCCGTCCTCTGAAAGTTGAGGCAGCTAAGATCCGGGCAACTTGTTTACGAGATACAAAGCTTGGGAGGGGGGGGGGACGAGTCAGGCAGGTTATATATAAAAGTGGGCGCAAGATAATGCATTAGCAGCAACGCTTTTCTTCTTGGGCAGATTCGTAATTTTGAAGTTAAACTCTTCTAGAATATCCTTGGTGCGGGGACGAAATCTATGCGGTTCGATCACGATGAAACAGTGAGACTGATCATCCCTCCATCATAACCTAAAAGTAAAGTGTTCCGACCGTGCAT
>NC_051407.1:13643763-13644229 GCF_015228065.2 Penaeus monodon
AATGCTGGTCCAGCAAAAATCTTCCTTTTTATCTTCCTTGCATGGCGAAGGCGACTTGGGTGACGAGGAAGAGAGGATACAGAAATTCACTGAATTTAGATCTTTGATCCTAGTCTATACAGCTAACTCTAACCCTATATACATGGTCATCCTCAAAGATCGAGTCCCCAGACCCTTGCCGATCCACCGACATCGTCTCTCTCTAATTACAGCCTATTAATCTCCAGGTCGCCGTCACTCGTCCGGGTCACTGGGCTGAGGACGGAGTATTACGTGTTTCTCTTCTCCCTTCGAGTCTGACTTCCCCCCTTCTGCTACCTCTGTCTAGGGTGACAAATCATCTCGGTGCCTTAAACCAGTCAGCTAGGAGCCAGCTTCACCCATCCGAAATGACCCACTAACTTCTTGGCGTCTAAATAGCTACTTGACTTTGGATATCTCATTTTCAAATATTTATAAGTATTGC
>NC_051407.1:13644508-13644882 GCF_015228065.2 Penaeus monodon
TCTATTACATCAATAGCAAGGATAAAATCATTAACTTCATATATTAATTTCATAACTAAACAACAAAACAGTGTAATGTCTGGAGAACACATAATATCCTTACCTTTCTAAAAAGTTGGCGATAAATATTACAAATATACTTCCGGCAGTATCTTGCATGATGTTAGACTCGTAAAACATTATATTATTACAGCAAACTTTCAATGAAAAGTTTGACAAAGTTTATCTGCACGGGTCGTAATTTACTAAGAAATTTCAATGGCCAAGGGAAATAAAAGTATCTTTTATAATTTAATCTGTTCGTTTATTTTCCTTTTGAATATTGAATTTGATGTTTTAAGAATGGCATTATCCTTTTTATGAAAGTTTGAAAT
>NC_051407.1:13647204-13647376 GCF_015228065.2 Penaeus monodon
CAATAAAATAATTAATCAAGAGATATTAAATGTTTTACTTCACTTTGTGACCCATAACCGCTATAGTATTATTTTTTTTCCATATCACACATAATGTCTGTTTGTTGTGGCTTTATTCTCACTTTTTCTCACTTTTTTCATCTGTTTCTCTCTCCTCACACTCGTTCATCGT
>NC_051407.1:13647453-13647614 GCF_015228065.2 Penaeus monodon
TCGTGCGGTCTCGTACGGCACTTCTCCACTCCACACCGGAAACCCTGTCAAGTGTTATAAACCCCTACTTTATCTAGTTCTTTACTTTATTTTATGTTCTTTGTTGAGATAACTTTTTCAAAGTTTATAACAACTCACTTTCTTTACCGAGGATGTTTAAG
>NC_051407.1:13648228-13648428 GCF_015228065.2 Penaeus monodon
TCGTCATAAGCATATATCGATTGCTAGAGTCTTAGACAGATATTTTTTCTCTTACCCCTTATTACCACTTTCTCTCTCCTTTCTAATCTCTCCAATTCTTTCTCTTATCCATTGATTGCCTTCTCCCTTTTAGCACCTGTATTGTTGAGTCTGATTTAAGAAAGACATATCCTAGGTTTACTGCTGATTACCTCACTGAG
>NC_051407.1:13649137-13649451 GCF_015228065.2 Penaeus monodon
TTGCTCACTGGGTCTGTTGAAGTAACGTTTTCATACTAACACAATAGGGTCAATAACGCATTGAATTTGTCAACATAAGACACAAAACATGTTATTTGACACCATGTATAGAAGGATATGAAAAACGCTACACCACTGAACCTTATTCTAGAAAGAGATATTAGCAGACTATGCTGATTACTGATATAGTGTAAGTAACATAAATGAATTGGCTGGTTATATCTGGATTGAATTAGCGTGATGCATATTTGCTTGTGTGTGATATCTGATTGGTCACGGATCTAAATACCGTAAATGATACCGTATGAATGAAC
>NC_051407.1:13649894-13650775 GCF_015228065.2 Penaeus monodon
GAAAGTCATATTAACTATTTATCTACATACCAATAGCGGAACATATTTACCGATACTGCGTTTTAACCTTAAACAGCACAGTGCAATTTCCGTAATTTATTTTTCTCTCGAAATGCACTCTCCTTATTTCATGTTTAATCGCGTATTTTTGTAGTCGTCGTATTTGTGATAAATTGTTGGTAAACTCGATTGTCATTCATCTTTCAAAAGCATGTAAATCAAATGTTTACACTTTTATTCTAAATCATCAATAAAAAGCTCTTTAGAAAAGAAATAGTATTAGTAACAATATTTATTTTTTGTGCATTTATATGCATTTATATTTTTTGTAATATGAGATGTGATATTCGTTTGTCCTTGTCTTCTGTTTAATTGGGTGGAAAAAAATAAATCATCGTAAATGTTACTTACATTTGAGCTAAACAATTGATTCTCCCCTAATGCGATTATTGTTTATAAATGAAAAACATAGTTAATGAAAATTCGCAATACAGACTAATTAATAAAGTGTATGTTTTACTTAATAATTTATCTACCAATCTATAAGTACATAGTTATTTTATATATATAAAACGTTTGTTTTGGTGTGTTCATATTCATAAATTGAAATTCTTGAAGTCATATTTCGATACCCATTTATAAGTATACTTGTGTGCACGCGTGTATATTAGCATATTAACATTATATTCGAAGAGATAAACAAACAATGAACTTCCTTCCCTTACACTTCCCTTAGGCAGTATATAATCGATATCGCTTCTGCCATGTCGGTGATACACTGTGAGTTCAAGACCGACTTAATCACCTCTCGAGGAATACTAACCAGTTCTTGGTCGCAAATTGAAGTTCGTGAGTGTTCTTCCCCGCCCACCCCCCCCCCC
>NC_051407.1:13650813-13650928 GCF_015228065.2 Penaeus monodon
CGTCCCCCTTCTTAGCTGTAATCCGTGTTACAGCTGTCCTCGTCCGGGATCCGTATCGCCTCTTGTCAACGGTTATATAATGAACGTTGGCTACGTTGCGCAAAAACGCATGTGG
>NC_051407.1:13653017-13653296 GCF_015228065.2 Penaeus monodon
GGGAATAAGGTTTAAAGAAACTATTCTCGATAACAATGAGTTATGATATTTCTTATAGCCTTTATCATAGCATTCACTGTTGGTTTTTATAGGGTATTAAAAAGATGTTGTAAAACAAACCTTCACTTATTTTAACATTGCAGTAAAAAGAAGACTAAATTTAGGCCTTCATTCGTTTGAAAATAATATCGCTTTTCATATTTCGCATATTATGTTAATATCGAGATAAGTGTGTCCTCTGAAGCTTTAGACTCTCTATCTTTAACTCTCTTCCTCTGC
>NC_051407.1:13653457-13653796 GCF_015228065.2 Penaeus monodon
TCCTCCCCTCCCCACAGTACGCTCGGAATCCCGGAAATTAAAAGGATATACACCAGGTAACATTAAGATCAAAATCTCCGCATAAAAAAAAAACGTTTATTCAGTTTTAAGATACGGAATTATATGTATTAATAGCACTGATAAAATAAAACATATTGCATATGAGTTATATAAATATCAGAGGAACGTATAGTTATTTGAATAACCGTGAGTGCGATCATTCCTTATTCACTAATGCAGCCGAATTTACCTGATCCCTGTATATGTGTTAGTTATTGAATAGCACAACGAAATCAGTAATGAGTAATGAATAATGACCTACCACGAGGACGATGACAT
>NC_051407.1:13653829-13654078 GCF_015228065.2 Penaeus monodon
TGTAATTAGCGTTTTGATATCACTATGTATTTTTTATACTGCAGAGTAGAAAATTAATTACTTTTCTTGATATTACGGAATCATTCACTCTAATTTCTTTTATTTGTACAAGCGTATTAAGAAAAGTCACATTGACGAAGTCACAATGACGAAGTCACAATGACAGAGGAAATGATAACAGTCATGAGAACAATGATAAGAAGGAAGATCATGGTAACATTACTGTACTAACAACATATAAAGAAAAAA
>NC_051407.1:13655700-13655891 GCF_015228065.2 Penaeus monodon
CCGTTGCGTCATCATGGGAACAACCAATAAAAATCGGGTTTGTGATAACGACCTATACACTTCGGTTTGGAAATATGCCAGAGGGGAAATTTATAGAATGGAACGAGAGTACAGATTAGAGTGTCCCTTCTTCGAAAGCGCGATTGTTGGTTATTTTCATTGAGTGTGACAATCTCGGCTGTGGAATTGTA
>NC_051407.1:13656359-13656665 GCF_015228065.2 Penaeus monodon
CTTAGATGCACAGAACAGGGCTGCGACGTTTTCATTCGTTCAGTTGCGTAACGTACATAGAAGTGTGTTTTGGGTGTGAGTTGTTCATCCTCTAGAGAATATCATAACATTGGTCTAACAATATCCATGAATCACGCATTAAATATGTAGAAACGGGAGATGAAGGCAGGAGTGATGCGGAAGGGAATGGAAACTAGCGAAGCAGGAAGAGAATAAACAAGAAACAGCAAGAGAGAGAAAAAATAATGTCATACAGAGAAACACTGACGGAAAATGTAATAGAAAGAGACAATCAAACAAAGAACC
>NC_051407.1:13656700-13657363 GCF_015228065.2 Penaeus monodon
CCGCCCTAAAAAAAGGAAATTCTAGTGAAAATATCATTCTCTCCATGAATATATATTATGTTGCTCCACCACAATTCACATTTATGAGGACGTATATATAAAGGTCAAATCAAGTACACCCACTCTGCTATCCCACCTCCCAGCTGAGGCAAAGGAGCACATCAGTTTGTGAATAGGCCTAACAGACGTGGTTAAGGTGTAACTTGGCTATATCCGTGGCTGTAAAATGCTGTAAGGGACAATAGATGTATAGTTAAACCGATTTTGTGAGATATAAAAGGGGAATAAATACGGAGGATAAATTATGTGACTATAACAGATAAAATACGAAAAAAGACAAATAAAATGTGAAAAAAAAATAAAAAGAGACTGTTAAGACCAACCCTTTCGTAATAAAATGAACTTTAAGGTAACACGTTCTCACACTCAACATTACATAACACGGATAGCTTCAAAGCTGTATTGATTCTTTTGTCGACGGCAGTGAGTGATAGTGATTTTTACTCTATCGCCGCTGTGAATATGAATTAAATTTATGAGAAGATTAGGAATAATCTCCGGAACGAATAGCTATTCGAAAGGGAAAAAGGGGGAGTCGTTTATCTAAACGGAATAATTTATGTGTAAAAGGGGAAAATGTCCATGGAGTACTGATGATATTAT
>NC_051407.1:13657630-13657940 GCF_015228065.2 Penaeus monodon
GGAATTTGACTCAATAAAGTATAAAGGAATACTGTCATTTGACTTTATAAAGGAATGTGTTTTTACAGGTGATCGAATTATTATGTTCCAATAATGATAAAAAGGATGATGGTCACGAGATAACAAAATGTCCGTTACTTGTTGAATCTACAAAACAATAATTATAGAATCAGTATACTAGACCTAAGAGTTATTATAAATCTTAGTAATGATTACAAGCACGATGTTGACAGTAAGTGAGATGTTTGCCGTTTAGAGGTGGCCGCGTCGGAAAGTGTAGATTTTATCATTCATCAAATAATCTTGCAAT
>NC_051407.1:13658130-13658511 GCF_015228065.2 Penaeus monodon
ATAAAATCAACAAATTGGTTTTCGGTAAAAATCTATAGTTCACACAACTATGCTTGTGACTTATACCATCATCTCCACCACACTTTGGTTTATCACACCCAAAACCCATACTTCGTAGAGCACAACAATACGCTCGTTGACTATAACCAACGTCGTATTCAACCGCCGTCTCAAAAGTTCAAGTCGTTGATTAAGAAAAGCCTCAGGTCTCCTACATTTTTTCGCCGTTAATGATTCCCCCTTTGAGAGCCGTCCAGGTCTTGACAGAAAACGGGAAAGAGCTTCTTGATTAATCTTTTCAGGTTCTAACAATTTCTTCTGAGAGGTGGTTCAAGGTCAGCCCTGAAGCAACATATTAAATTGTTTATTTCTGTATCACGA
>NC_051407.1:13658741-13659225 GCF_015228065.2 Penaeus monodon
AATGTAATACTACAAATAAGACACATTTGTGCCTCCATATTTTACATCTATCATTAATATATGCAGACTGAAGAATATTTATTTATCTCTTCGTACCCACATTGTTCACTCCATTATCTGCCTGAGAACGGGTGACCATCGCACCAAAATGGAATCGAGTCCCTTTACACACAAGACGCGTGGGACAAAGCCCTCGGATTCCTAAACTGCTGATCCGGAAGAAGGAAGGTCCCTGACGCGGTGGACCACAACCCCGAATAGGAATTTTGGGAACACAACAGGACGGATCATCATCGTCATTTTGACTTTTTCTTTTTTTGATTTACCTCTTTATTTTATGATGTCTATATTATTACCTCATCGAAGGAAATATGTCGATGTGGATTTCATGGTAGCAGAAGCCTTGCCTAGTATAAGTAAGAATGAGGATGTCTATTATAATTTTCTTCATACTACTTGCAATGGTGACAAATATCTTGGCGTT
>NC_051407.1:13659357-13660160 GCF_015228065.2 Penaeus monodon
TTTTTTCAATACCGTGGCATTCCAGTTGGTGCCCGTGCAGTGCTTGTACACCAGCATCTTCATGCCCGTTAGAGTAATATATGATAATGAATGAAAATAGTACTTACAAAATGGAAGAAACTTTCTTTATATGTGCTACACAAAACGCATTTTATGCCATTCAAATCCTACATGCCGTAAGTCCCGTTGCTGTTATCTTGATAATATTTGAATCCCTGTTTCGGAACAGAGATCTCCACCAAGGGTTTCGGTATGTAAATATTGGGCTAACTTCCAAAGGGATCGATCCGCCATTGCAACAACGGAGGTCTGCTTAAATCCAGGGTGAAGCCTTTCTGCGTGCGTGGCTTACGTGCAGTACTGACTGCCGTTCTGTACCCCGAGGCTGGAGAGAGAGGTTCTGGTTATCTCCATCTGGAAAATAAATGTGATGGACAAGATTACAAAAATAGACACTATGGAGGCGTTCATTGTACACAGATAAGAGATTGTCTTTTACGTAACTTTCCAAGATCATCTGATGTTGACATAAATCTTTGTAAAGTCTGTTTTACAAGATTGAGATCAACCATTGACAGTATCATATTTTCTTGGGCATCTTCTAAAGGACAACTTTATTTCTGAAAGTGTTGCAACCCGTGTTTATCTCTGAAAAGCAGATACAAAAAAAGAATTTCAATCTTAATGGGTAGATGAAAACAACGATGAAAGGTTTCTTCTGAAGACATTTTTATTTCTGGTCACAGAAAAGTAAACGTTAATGATATATTTTAACATAAATTTCACTAACATAATCGCGCGCG
>NC_051407.1:13660414-13660564 GCF_015228065.2 Penaeus monodon
ATAATATGTACCTGCAGCCTCTTCTACCAAGTATTGCATCTACTATCTACGTTTCCCCACGGCTAAGTTTGTCTAATTACCAGGGCAACAGATACAAAGACATTGGCCTCCAAAGTTTCAAGTACAAATACGTTGCTCATGTTGGAAATA
>NC_051407.1:13661619-13661717 GCF_015228065.2 Penaeus monodon
CTTAATATAACTGTGAAGAGGATGATGATGAGTGTGTTTATATAAATAACACAAACTCGCATCTATCATGATGACCACATATTAGGTAAATAATTTTC
>NC_051407.1:13661756-13661883 GCF_015228065.2 Penaeus monodon
AAAGACTAACAAAGAGTGCGATTTTTTAACTTTTAAGATCCTCGGAGTTTGACACATATTTGTACTTGACAGCTGAACTTATCAGTCAGTCAAATCAGATTATAGGGAAATCACTGTAACCTCCTAC
>NC_051407.1:13662468-13662666 GCF_015228065.2 Penaeus monodon
TCAAGGCCAGTGGTTACTGACCTTTCTACTCCCTTCCCGATCCTCCGACGCATCCGCGAACCCACAACATATTTTTTTTTCTTTTTTTATGGTATGAGAGATAAAACATATAAAAGGGTACATGTAGACTCAATCAATTTTGTACAACCTTTATTTGCTTCTTATCAATACAGTATTCTTTAAGGACATGGCTTCAGA
>NC_051407.1:13664127-13664309 GCF_015228065.2 Penaeus monodon
CCTAGGGTTAAGGGAGGGCGGATGACGGCGGCAGGGAGAGGGGGATGAGAGGAGGGATTAAGGGTGGGCGGGGGACAGGAAGGGGGGGGGGATAAAGTAAGAGAATTGGATAGAAGGAGGGAGTAGCAACGGGAATTCAAGGGGGGGGGGGTGAGGAAGGGGTTGGTAGACGCCGGGAGACC
>NC_051407.1:13664403-13665412 GCF_015228065.2 Penaeus monodon
CGAATATAGTGAAGGAACGGGGTGGATGATGGTGATGGTGCCACTTGTATGAGGGTCCTTTGTGGCACTATTCCCCGACACGCCCAGCCACTTTGCGCCTTACCCTCGCCGTCTCCCGGAAGAAAAGCCGAGGCTTAGACACACCTCTGACTGGCCGTAATGGCGGCGACGGCGACGAAGACAGGCTCAGCTTTTTCTCAAGGCGAAGGTTGAGGAGAAGGCTGGAAGCTAAAGGATTTCGGAGCTTTTTTTATTTCTTATTTTCTTTCTTTTAAAATTTCTTTTATTCTTTATTTCCTTGTCGTTTTTCAAAGCAAGATATGGCTAAGGAATAATTAGTTAGGCCTAAAGAGTTTAAAGGTAGGGTCAGTTGTCTTTATTGCTTTGGGGATTATCGTTGTTTGATTCAGTTTTCGTTTTACGTATATCATCGTTTTACAAATAGCTCATCTTGCCGAACAGCCATGTATGTTCGTAGAGGAATATGAATTTCAAGCCTATTACATAACACAAATACACACACCAGCTTAGGGATAAAGTAGCTAAATTTACTTTTAGCGCACTTCTGTGACAAGAATTTTCATAAATCAACATAACGACCTTTCTAGCAACAATATTTGGCTATATTTAATTTACTTTTATTCTGAAGAGCTGCAAAGCACGACATGACAATAAACATTATACAAACAATTAGTATAAGACACATAATATTCATGTGATAGAATAGTACTTATAATTTAGTCTCCATAGATAATATTCGTCTTACATTATTAAAATTGTGGCTGATGAACCCGAGGAAGATGAGAGAATTGCTGTTCACTGAATATGTTTAATGTTTAAATTTCTTCATTTATAAATGTAAAAAACTAATGAAGGATTGTAAATATTTATACTGCATTCGACAAAAGGTGTATTCAGCTACTCAGTGGGCGGACAAAAGTGCTTCATAATTGTTTGTCCGATAATGGTGACTTTTAATGTTCAAAGGCTGTGCTGAGAGCGACTATCA
>NC_051407.1:13665630-13666563 GCF_015228065.2 Penaeus monodon
GAACCGGTCAGGTGAGGAATTTTGGAGCGGGGATATTGTTCAAGAACGACGATAAAACGTACAATGAAGTCTGTGAAAAAACTATATGATACTGTTTGGAAAAAACAATAACTCTACTGTCACTGTTTCATTTGAATGCGAATGTTGAGGAAATGTTCATACAAAGGAACATTCCAAAAGAAATGAACATTCCAAAGACCAAGTTTCGTAACAGAATGAATGTCTCGACTTTGAAAGCAATATCGATAGGATCGTGTGGTTTACGCGGTAGTCAAGCAAGTTATCATGATTCTGAATGACTTTCAAAGGATATTTGACAATCCAGAAAAATACAGAAAATTTGCTCTGCATAACCTTTCAACGTATAGCAATACCAGGAAGATGGTAAGGCTGTGACAAACTGGCTTTGGGTGCTGTATTATAGCCTTAAAATATATGAATATTGATATATCAAATTCATGATTACAACCTATGCATATCTTATTTATTGTTACAGTAATACTATAATATGTGCGGTTATTTTTATCGTCGACGTAGTGAGTACAAAAACAATACCATAAAACGTTTTCTGTGTATAGATTATTAATTTATTTGTTTAACAGTTTCAAAATATCTTTATATTTTGGCTTATGAATGAAGGTCATCTATGGGTTCGGTCACCTTTATAGTTGGAGACTATTTAGTAATTTTTACTTTTCGCTGCACTTTAGCAACAAATTAAAGTAATTTAGCAACAAACGATAATCGCGAACTGGCAACACTAATATCTTAAATGTTTGATCAGTGCAAATTACGAATAATTTGCAGAAGAAATTAAATGAAGAGCTCATTCATGCATCTTAGCTCTGTTTCATACTAATACTTAAATTCATTCAATTAGATATCAGCCAAAGTTGAGAAATCAAGCGTTGGTTTTCAATAAAGAAAAGGCAT
>NC_051407.1:13666886-13667214 GCF_015228065.2 Penaeus monodon
CTCCACTTTCACCTCCCTCTAAGACGCAGAGCCTCGTACACACATATCTATGTCTTTCCATCCGCTCACTAAACAATATATGGGGTATTTCGCCCACCTTAGATCTTTTAATTCAAAGGAGAGAGCAGCAGCCGTAATGGCCAGAATGAAGAGATGGTTGGAGCTTTTAAACAATTATTACGCACGGGAAAACAAACAACGTAGTAGTTAGGCTGTGTGAGTAACCACTACCTTTCTTCATGTTTGTTGTATTTTGGGGAAAGGAAATATTCATTTGTCTCTCTTACTCCAGGGAAAAGTGGTTTCTCTAATGTGCTTTTATAGAATG
>NC_051407.1:13667247-13667685 GCF_015228065.2 Penaeus monodon
ATTTGGTTATAAAGTATTATATTGAGAACTCGGCAGTCTATTCTTCCGGAAAGCTCACTAATATCGTACAACATACAAGCTACAAATTAAATTTTAGAAAAAAAAGGGTTTCAAGAATATAAGCAAAAATATTAATGGAAACACGTGTGATGTTCGACCCAATAAAAACTAGTTGCATGATTAACATCCTTGAACCATTGCTACAGTCACTAAAATGATCTCGTCATAATACTTTTGGTGTTCGTAACAAGAGAACAAAGGAGCCATAAAGCAAAGAGGATAATTCTGTATTGAAGTAAGCAAAGGGGTACAAAAAGAATCTCAGTCAGTGTTGTTATATATTGTCTTGGGACAGAAGCTGATAATATCAGTACATTTGATTTGGAGGTCTATTATATAGTCTCAAACTTATGAGAAGTGTATCAAGATTCGTCTATA
>NC_051407.1:13667747-13668521 GCF_015228065.2 Penaeus monodon
GTGTGTGTGGAAATTGTATGCTTTCATCAAATATATTGCTGAATGAAAGTTTAAAATATTCCAGGTTAACAACGGTTCGTGTTACGCGCAATAAGTATGTGACTATGTCATTAACCCCGTGCGATTAAAGTGGTTAATTAGAGGTATAATATTGCTCCCTCTACAAATATACCCGCCACTTCCTTGCAAATAAAAACTCTTCGGTAACTGAACATCTAAAAAGACCCTATTCAGTCATTACAGACGAGAAGATTATTCATGATCAAGGAACCGCCACGGGACGCATGGAAGACACAACATCAAGGAGACCCATGAATACAAGATCAAGACAGTTGCCAAACGCCTTGGTAGGATCTCTAATGTTCTGTTGTCAGTCAGAAGCAGATGGAATGACTAATGAAAACAAACCGGTGACGCTCGTTCGTGATGTGGTGTTTGGTTGTTATGACGGTTTACATCAAACGAACATCAGTATTTTTCAGTCCAATTTTATACCACTGAGTTGTGTTCGCATGTCAAGGTCTTAAGGTAATCTGTATTCCATGGCAATTGTTCGTGGTAATTATGCCAGATATGCATTTCGTGAAATATAATTATGCGTGATCTAAACCCAGTAGGGAGGAATTACCTTATGGTTTGGGAACATCAATGCCGAAGAGACATTGAATCTGAAATTGAAACAGATTTTCTTGTGTTTAGATGCAATGGCAGGATCAGATACATATACTCGCATGCAAGCGATATTGATTAGTGTGCGAAAGCCCATGTGATGAG
>NC_051407.1:13668989-13669323 GCF_015228065.2 Penaeus monodon
TATTCTATTAATTGTCTTCCAGCAAGGTAGATATTAGCTTCTATTTGCCTTCTCAAGTGAGATGTGCTGAAGTCGACTTTGGGGAGCGTGTGTCCCCTCTCTAACCCGCAATGTGTATATAGCCCCTATCCAAATTATAACCTCTAACTTGAAAGCAAGATATCCAGAATGATAAGTAGACATATCCAGAAGCTAATAGATACCGAGCTGCAAGGTAAGAAAGAGGGAAAGGTAATGCATTTAAAGGAGGGAGACCGGAAAAGAGGAAGCATTTTAGACACACCGCACATGTGTTTTATGCACAATATATCTTATCTTACTCGTTCATTCAATT
>NC_051407.1:13669418-13669523 GCF_015228065.2 Penaeus monodon
TCCATTGTAACTAAGGAAATAATGTGTATTAAATTTGAACTTTTTCTCTCTATCTTTTTTCATTCTGTCAAATTGAATAGATTAATTTGAATCCCCCCCCCCCTT
>NC_051407.1:13669670-13670152 GCF_015228065.2 Penaeus monodon
CTCTCCCCTCCCTTCTCCTCTCCCTCTCCCTCCTCTACCTCGCACCTCTTCACTCTACTCCTCCTATTTGCATAAAGTCATCATCAAAAGCAAAAATCACAGGATAAACATTCCATCGCAAATATTTGTTTACTTAATGCATAAATCTGACGCTGAAATCCCCCGACTTCAGAATGCCACATGAACTCAACCTCCTTGCACATGCGCGTATTGCATCACGTGTAATGAAGAAATTGGCTTTAATCTAAGAATATTGCATAAGACTTGGACGCAACTTCGGATCTCGGTTTAATGAAGGCTCGTCAGGAGGGATGTTTATAACTCACCTAAATGGCAGGTTATGTTCGATTATTTTTTATATCAGGCATTAAATATGGTTCACTTGTAGTCAAACAGGGGTACAGTCATTTCATCGACGAAGACACAATACATTTTTATAATTAAACTAAAACTACTGATATCAAATATGACTAACACCAGGA
>NC_051407.1:13670407-13670658 GCF_015228065.2 Penaeus monodon
AGATCTGGGTCACACGTGTAGACAGGCAAGAAGAGTGATTTCCGTTTCTCGCTAATGGGACTGGCCAATGCAGCCTTGCAATGACCTGAGGCTGGATCAAAGAGATTGCATGTGACCTTTGAGGACGACCGGGAAGCTTTATTTTTTTGTTCCTTATTTATGTTCTTGTGTATTCTACTTTTCGAGTCTTTACATTCATCGACTATTCATCATAATGGGTATTTCATTTTAATACTGTAGCGTGTGGCATA
>NC_051407.1:13671253-13671498 GCF_015228065.2 Penaeus monodon
CAAAATAAGTTATTTACATGCTTTTGATGAATCTGTTTTTAAAATATGCAATAAACATATTATCATAATGACAAAAAAGTGATAACATTTTACGTAAATATGGTTCCGTTCTTTCTTAGGAGAAGTGAATCAAGTTAAGTGCTGTGTCCTAGATATTTCTACCAAGAAAAACTTAATTCGTTTTTGATTTGTTCTTGCTAATGGGGAAAGGGAAGGAGGGAGAAAGGTGATATAAGAAAAAATAA
>NC_051407.1:13671870-13672172 GCF_015228065.2 Penaeus monodon
CGAGTGTGAGTGAATACACAGTTAATTACAGATTTTTGGCAGGTAATTGTGTCTATACTTCTGTGTGTGTCTTATGACATATCATTTTCACCTCCTAATTCCCTTTGATTACTTTTCATCCACCTGATAGGATACTAACAAAAAGTAATAGAATTCAAGATCCCCCTCCCCCCCTTTAGGCAAATGTCGTTCGACTTGAAAGAGAAAAGGGAGGCAAATTCTTAGATAGTTTTGGATTGCTGGGTCGGGTTTGTTGCAGTACCTAGGGTTGAGGGGAAACTGTTCGTTCTGAAGCATAATGT
>NC_051407.1:13672539-13672900 GCF_015228065.2 Penaeus monodon
CATGGCGTAATTAATTATAAAGTATGTATACATAAGAGAAATATAAACACTAATTGCATATGGCGAAGTAGGGGCTGCTAAGTATGCAGTCTGGATGTCTATGTGTATTCCTTTTCATGTGGTGTGAATATACTAAAAGAATTCGTTGAAAACATTTTAAAAAGTTATCTAGTTTAAGGAAAACAAATCAACTTATGTAATTTTTTTTACAAATCATTACATTTTTGTGGATTTGCCAATTAGTTCAAAAAAAGGGAAAACATAAACATCAGTTAACTATTCTATTTTAAAGGAAACTTTATTAAAAAAAAAAAAAAAGTGCGTTTCACTACTTTCCACCGGAAACTAAAAGGTTTCAACG
>NC_051407.1:13672936-13673083 GCF_015228065.2 Penaeus monodon
TTGTTTTGCATGTGACATGAAAAGTGTGCTCATATAAACAAATTCATCTTTTCAACACGTTTTTGAAGTCGAGTGAAGCTAATATGACGAGACAAAGAGAGGGATGGTAGAAAGCACAAAAAAAAAGTGGCGGAAAGAAAGCAAGGC
>NC_051407.1:13673205-13673538 GCF_015228065.2 Penaeus monodon
TCCAGACAAAGTCTTTCGAGGAAGCAGAGTACGGAGTGCTATACCATTGATTGCATTCTAGTTTATTAGTAGCAAAAGGAGTTTAACTCATAGTTCTGTATCCTTCTTACCATCAAACTGAAATCATCTTCTGATTCAATAAATTAATATTTTTTTCCGTTTTCAAATAATTTATCTCAAACCATAAAAATAGACACATAGCACAGATGCACATTCTCTCCCTCTCTCAAACTCATACCCACGCGCGCGATCGTGCACAGACACAAATAAATAACAGGTAGATAAATTAAGATTATTAGATATATAAAACTAATACAGACTATCCAATAGTGG
>NC_051407.1:13673818-13674279 GCF_015228065.2 Penaeus monodon
GAACATCTTGTAAAGGTTGACTAGTTTAAATTATGTGTACATATATGTATTCTAATATTTTTTACTATGTGGAAAATATCTTGTTCGATGAGGGAAATAGGTCCAGTTAGGCAAAGTTCTTTACATATTATTACTTTCTGTTTTGTAGATTTACCCAATAGTTTTGAAAAGGGAAAACAAAAACCAACTGAATTTTGAAAAGAATTGGCGACACGTTATCTAAAAATAAAGTAATTTTTTTTACTTAGCATTTTATTACCTTCCACGGAAACCAAAGAGAAAAAAAACATAAATGAGAACAAAGATTGGTTTACATGTAACATGAAAAGTAGGCGCGCGACGCATGTGCTCATATAAACAAATTGATCTTTTCAACACGCTTTTGAAGTCGAGTGAGACAAGGACAGGGACGGGAGCAAGTGAAAAAAGTGGAGAGTAGCGGAAGGAAATCTAGATAGATG
>NC_051407.1:13674315-13674442 GCF_015228065.2 Penaeus monodon
TAGATTGAAGGAAGCAAATTAGGAGTATGCGATGGACGAGAGGAGAGTGTGAAGTTGTGAGGCAAAAGTTGCCAAAGTTAGTTCCTTTCTCTCTATCTATCAACATTTAGAGCTGTTCACCCGTCTA
>NC_051407.1:13674630-13675124 GCF_015228065.2 Penaeus monodon
TACCTCTCTCTACATCTTTAATCCCAACTTGCTTGTTCTTACCATCAAACTGAATTCATCTCATTCACTAAATGAAACTATTTCCCGTTTTCAAACAATATATCTCAAAACACACAATAACAAACATACATATATTCGCTACCTCTCACATTCACATGCGTACGGCCGCGATCGCGCGCAGACTAATGAATAGATAAAAGGTAGAGAGAGAAATTAATTAAAGTTATAAGATATATATAAAACTAATACAACTATGCAACAGCGTTAGATTGTTTTGTTTTTATTTTCATATTTAAACAATGTTTACGTTGCTAACAAGCTTGTTTACTGTTTATAGCATGTAGAAGAAAAAATTTGTTAAAATAATGATTGCGTACTAAACCACACAATTTGTACCTTGGAGAAGTATAGATATCTAATGCAAACGGATGTAAAATCTAGCTAGCTATGTTAATTTGTGTGTGGAAAGAGAGGGAGAGAGCGTGCACACGCGT
>NC_051407.1:13675233-13675579 GCF_015228065.2 Penaeus monodon
CCCTTTACAGATTACTCTGCGGAGCTCCTCATCAGTTCTAAAAAGGGAACTCAGAATTCTCTGCAGCCTGTATTCTAAACAGAACTAACATAGGCCAACATATCAATGCTACGTATAGGCATATTGCATCGAATGAAGAAACTTAGAAACAAAATTATTCCCTTTCACCCAAGCTTTTCACTACTTCCCTCCGAAAACGAAAGATAAGTGATTTTAAAGACTAAAAATAAATAAATAAAATGGTTTGGATGGAGCATAAAAAGCATCAAGATGTCTGGCCACATGAGGAAATTCTTCTCAACTTTTTTCATTACCATTTTATGCCTATTTTAACTTTCCTTTGCAT
>NC_051407.1:13675618-13675914 GCF_015228065.2 Penaeus monodon
ATTCAAAGTGTGAAGCAAAGTAGGGCGGAGACAAGGGAAGGTATCACAGGAAGCGAAAACGTGAAGGGGGCTGGGAGAGGGGAAGGTCAATGATCGAGAGTGAAGGGTTGAAAAAGTAGGAAAGAGGGGGGGAGGGAGCTTCAGGAAGGTGAGGGGTGAAAAAAAAATGTGGGAAAAGGAAGCGGGTAAAAGGAAACAATTTAAAAATATAGGTTTTGAAACAAAAGAGAATGCAAAATTGAAGGGGGTAGGGGGAGTCAGCCGAGGGATAAATCAACTATTCCCCGTCCTTCCTT
>NC_051407.1:13676266-13676412 GCF_015228065.2 Penaeus monodon
GACTCCACTAACGAATACCTCTTGTAATACAATCAGGCCACAGGAAACGGTATACACGTCCAGATCGCATGTTTAGCAGCCCATCCTCTCAGTATCTATCTTTACTTTTCTATCCCACTTTTCCCTACTGTTTCTCTTTGGTTTTA
>NC_051407.1:13676503-13677367 GCF_015228065.2 Penaeus monodon
TCGTGTGTGGCTTTAGTAAATGAATACGTGCCAACTGTTAAGCTATTCCTGAGAAGTATTAAATGGCCATAAAAATCAACGCCAACGCCGGAAGCATCAGTGTTCCAAAACAATTACAGCAAAGGAAATTACATTACAATATGAATTATTATAGGAGAAATTACGGACTCGAAATGCCACTGGTGAAAATAAGCCTAATGCAAATTTCTTCCCAAAGCGGTCCTTTTAACCCTAATGGGCCTTTGGGCCAAGAACGAAGTTAAATCGTGAAGTGGAGTTTGATAAGTTAAGCAATTTATGATTCTCTGTTTTTTGACAATGTAAGTAGATGAAAACCAGAAAGGAGCGAGGGAGAGAGAGACTGTGTTTAAAGCGCCACTGCAACTACTTGTAACACTAGCGATACAAAGTACTGGGAAACGGCTTTAATTTTCATCACAACAAAACACTTCCTTCAATTTCAACGTCTTGGTACACAAAGTCACACTATATGACACCACACACATCACCTTATCAACCTTGCACTTAATAATACAATCCTCTCGCGAGCCTGAAATCTAACTGCGTTGCTATGTTTATATTCGTTACTAGTTATTCCCAATGTTTACAGTTCAGCGTTAAATATGCGGCCAAGGTGATTAGTGATAAAACGAGTTCCTGTTCAAAAGTTCGAACTTCATAACAAATTTACTTTTTTTTAATATATATATATATTTTTTTTTCTTTCTTCATTTAATCGGCTAGGTGAACGAGCAAGAATCAATTGAGTTCAGAAACTGCAAACTGCAAAAATGTTAAACGTTCAACAGTGAAAGCAAAAAGCTTCTAGTGATCGGATTTTAGATTTTCGTCGCAATACATTGG
>NC_051407.1:13677560-13677746 GCF_015228065.2 Penaeus monodon
CTTTACAAAATATATACAAAAACTATTACAAAAATGTCATGGAAAATAGATAATAACGGATATTGTTAGCTACAAAGGCAGAATTTTCAAACATCTAAAACATCACAATGAAAAGATGATAATAAAGTCATATCTCCTTGAATCCAAATATAGTGTTCAAAAAGGAGTAACCTTACAGAATATGCA
>NC_051407.1:13677767-13678558 GCF_015228065.2 Penaeus monodon
GATACATGGAATCTTAAAGGAAATCACAGCAGATTACTAATGCATGTATTCTCATATCAGAGGATTGTAAAACCTAATCTATATAATATGGCATGGTTAATTATATATACATTACAGCTAATCTTCTGCATTCACCGTTTCAGATACGAAATTTACATGCTAGAAAACATAAATATTATTTTTACTACATGGTTTGGTAAATAGGTAAACTGAACTGTAAAACGTGTGCGCTGCCAGTTTAAAAAGTATAGTACATAACATAAGAAAATTGGATAGCCCCAAGCGGTTACAATTATGTTCATCCTCAACGAAAAGAACAGGAAACGGCCTTTTCATCGCCTCATTAGTACCCATAATGGGAACTAGACAAAAGGAAGTATGAGAACTTTGAAGTTACTTTACTGATACCGGTATACAGAGTTTTTCTTCTTATTTTTACTGCAAAAGGTAAAATACGACATTTTGCTTCGTCAAAATGAAAATTAGGTAAATCTCAAAATCAGTCAATGGAACTTATGACTTTCTCCAATCCTCTAGCATTCATAGAAACACAAACTATGTTGTACCCCTCCCCTACTTAACAGGGAGTGGGAATTAATGATATCTTGGCAGTAAAGAATGTAGCCTAATTCATGCACAGAAGTTCAACAAACCATTAGTTTCAAGGAACTGCACCCATTGCGAACATCAAGCAGGGGATGCCGCATAACAACCTACATGCCTACACGTAAGAATTCACCATGGGGTCAGTCACTAAGAGGGTTAAATACTAATCTCTCTTGATGGCGCAA
>NC_051407.1:13678908-13679344 GCF_015228065.2 Penaeus monodon
GAGACAAGTAATTTTTTTTTCTTACTTGTAAGACATTCTGTGAAGTCGAGTGCGTCCCGTTGTGACGCTAATGCTATTCAAGGCTTCCCTGATTTGCCTTTATTAACATTCGGATCGAATGTTCGTTTAATCTTATTGTTACGAGGCAATAATCGGGTTAGAATGTGTCATTGATGTCAGACAAGCGTTATTTTATAGGTAATTTTCTGATTTGATATTCACGTTCCCAAACATTTCGCAGTCACACGCATACGAAGACAGCAGATGATTATGTTATTTGCAGGTCTTTCCTTTTAAAATGATAGCAAGTGAGGCAGAGGTATTGCCTTGTCACACTGTAATTTGGGCTTTCAATCTATTCCCAACAAATGTAAACACAAGAGTTTGATTTCTAGTCTCAGTTTAGTTGAATCGTTAATGCATGTTTGTAGATGAT
>NC_051407.1:13679550-13679962 GCF_015228065.2 Penaeus monodon
TTCAGACGAACCACTACCATTATACATTGCATGCTATATTTATTTCTGCGACAGCATTGCAACACACTCGTATCACAGGCTTCCATAGTGCTTTTAATAATGCCCAATGAAGACATAGTAGTATTTACTCATTGTATTTATTTTTTACACATTGACTGCCCTTTAAGTTTAAAACTTCTCTCAAAACATATGCGTACAACAAGCCAAATTATTTTCGAGGAACTGGCTCGAATTAGGAATTCATTTAACCATGAAATGTTATATAAATTGCATTATCGTGTTCAATGAGTCTTCACGGATTTTCAGTCGTGTCATTACGGTTTGCATGAACGATAAAAATTGAGGGCGACACCGTCTGATTTCGGTTTCAAAACAACTATGGATTTTAATATTCAACCATCTTGCACATATG
>NC_051407.1:13680124-13680622 GCF_015228065.2 Penaeus monodon
ATTACGCTGAGAGAGAGATAGGAAAAGAGGGTGAAGGACAGTGGCAGACAGAAAAAGATAATAACTGGATAATTCAAGAGACAGAGATGCATACCTGCGCACACACACACTTGCATGTCTCAGCGCGCGCCTTTCAGCGTATTTCGTCATTGAATCATATTAATAAATATTATCATTTAAAACGGATATCACTCGCGGACGAACGCGCTAATCATAATTCATAAGGATGATTAGGTTATGAATCACGATGAAAAGGGATTTTCAGGATCCGTCTTACATCGCTCACAACCTGGTCATCCTCTGAAACCAGGCGCTGTAACCATGGCAACGCGCTTGGTTGAGACCCTCTGCCTTTGCCTTATGAAGACAGACTGCAGGTAATAGATCTAATTTCGCAACATCTGCCGGTCATAAAGTACAACTGGTGAAAGAGATGATGAAATGCCATTAAAGCCCGCGCAAGTTTAGAGTAGTTGTATTTAAGAGTATAAGATTAAT
>NC_051407.1:13681053-13681282 GCF_015228065.2 Penaeus monodon
TATCTCCATATACTTTTCAACATTTCCCGTTCAAAATGACGCAAGTTTCTATGTTAATATCATAGCATGAAGAAATGGTTGCGCGCAACATTATCCTACCTACCGTTAGCATAGCATTTTGAACTTGCAAGAGATTATATTTAAAGTAATATAGTTTTCAGAATTCGACTTTGCAGGTTGAAAAGAGATGGAGCTTGGGAAGTTAGATGTGAATTTCTGAGGCTCTAGC
>NC_051407.1:13681392-13681607 GCF_015228065.2 Penaeus monodon
CGCGCAAGTCTTTTTTTTATTATTGATAATGAGAAAAAAAAAAACATAGGTAATTTACGAAGCGTATACAACATTCTGAGAGCAAACGATATTAGGAAATATTTACTCTAGTAATAACACACAATGAACTAGTTGCATTATCTAGTTGTATTATAAATGTACGTAAAATTACTTGAGTAACATTTGGCGTTATGTAACTCATGTTATGTTATCTA
>NC_051407.1:13681702-13681848 GCF_015228065.2 Penaeus monodon
CGCACCGGGAGGCACATTACGTGTCCGAACTCCGCAGAGGCACGGCTTCGGCTTCAGCTCTTGTCTGAATTAGGTCCAATGACGAAAAATATAAACGAAAAGTTCGATATAAGTGATCAGAAGCTATGGGACCTGCAAATATGAGA
>NC_051407.1:13681891-13682129 GCF_015228065.2 Penaeus monodon
ACATGTGCTTTATTGGTAATTTGTTTTGTAACGTGAAACATAATAAAATCTGAAAGAGAGAGAGCCAGAGAGAACGGAAATACCGGGGACTGAAAATACAAAACTGGACTGGCTTATATAAATGTATGAATTCTATATAATTTCTCCGCATTCTACACAGAGACCCTCAAGTTCAGAAATTATTTAACAACTTGTGGAATGGATGAATAATGTAAAATATACTGGACGGTCTATGAAT
>NC_051407.1:13682234-13682860 GCF_015228065.2 Penaeus monodon
ATGAGTATATACATGATTGTTTTTCTCTTATATTTAGTTTTGAAAATCTGAGTGATTATCCCCCTCATCAATATAATCATTACTCGTCTCCCCATTATCATCAGGTTAGAAAATCGTTAAATGCTATCGTTATCATTATCCTACAACTAACAAAGCACTAATTCATGTTAAGTTAACCACCTATCTTTTTTCCTTTTAGTTAATTACTATTCTAATTACAGAATGATAGGATATCGTTAGGAAATATAAAGCTAATTCATTACAATTTACTTTTTCTACCATGAATTTTAATCCATCACCTCCAGAAAGAAAAGAAATTGACTGCACCCACGAAGATAACAATAACAAATATGATGTGAGAGAGAAAGAAAGAAACAGTAATGGACCCCTGCCTGTAAATGACATGCCTATGAAAAGAGAGAAAAAAGCTTTATTTCAGCTTTGCGTAAAAAAGTAAAGAAAAGTTTCCTCGTTATATAGCCCAACAACCCAGTGAACTTCCAACTCGTATCTGCAGCTTCGTAGGAAATGCTGAATACATCGGATGTGAAAAAAGAAGTTGTGAGCATAGAAGCATAATCATTAACTCAGAAAATTTAATGTTTTTCAGTTAATATATATTTATT
>NC_051407.1:13682952-13683337 GCF_015228065.2 Penaeus monodon
AGCGTTCGTATCAATGTGGTGTGTGTTTATGCACTTGTTATGTTATGCATGCAGTTGCCATGCGCACCTTCATGACAGGTATCATGAAACTACAATACTGTAAAGTAAATAACACAGCAGATAAACACATCAACGTGAAATTCGTAGATAACTACTTGATAAGAATATTTTGTCGCCTAAACACAAACAGTGGCAGGCCCGTCTCCTTGATATGACATCGTGGATTCTGCTGACGCCACAAAGCTGTAACTCCGTATCATCATCATCTCTTTTCCAAGATCAGTTTATTACCCACATGCAAACTTCTAGCACTAACACTCTTTGATGACAGACGTCTCTGAAACTATATCGTACTTTCAGTTGAGAAATTCTGATGTTAATTATC
>NC_051407.1:13683681-13684085 GCF_015228065.2 Penaeus monodon
ACAGTAAATTTTAACATTTTTGCACGCATTTTCATCACAATGCTGCTATGAAACGCAAGAAACAAAGAGAATGAATACAAGTCATGTAAAATATGGATATTTAGATTGTCACGAGTGTTTTGATCTTGCTCCTTTATGCAATACAGAGGCTGAGAGTAAAAAACAAAAATACAAAAACTGCAACAAAAATACAAAAACTGCAACAAAAATCTCGGTTTAAAGTCTTTCATCCCATTCTGTTTGCAAAGACAAAGGATATCACTGTTGCCACTTTTCCTGCCCATTCTCTTGCACGTTATTGCTCTCCTTACCGTATTGTTTATCAAGCAACTTTCCTTCACGATTGCGAGTTCAGATTTCTCTCGGCTTCTTGTGTAAACGAAATACTTATTATGTATTGGTCT
>NC_051407.1:13684179-13684512 GCF_015228065.2 Penaeus monodon
CGCATTTGTGTTAATTTGTGTGTCCATTTGTATTTTCATTTGTAAAAGGATTTCCTAGCCGACCCATTTAGTGATCAATCATACGGAATATAAATGCTTTATTTGCCTAGCAGACATACAAGCTTCTGACCAACTGGCACATGTCCCCGGAATTTTTATCAGACACTTTTCTTGTCATCCCACGACACACAAAGCACATCAAACACTAAATCATTAGACAGTAATATAACCATTCCCTCCTTAGTTAATATGACAAAAGAAAATATGGGTCAATACGAACTTGTGATATGCGAATTATTCAAGTTAATAACAGTGATGATAAGAGGGGAACAT
>NC_051407.1:13684656-13684931 GCF_015228065.2 Penaeus monodon
AGTTTTTTTATAGCTCTTTGATAAATGTTCAATTTTCCAAACAATTCACGAAGGTCAGACTCGCTTTTTTTTACATTCATTTTTATTAGCGTAAACGTATGCCATTTATGTTTCCTCTTTTATCTAACGCAACTTATTAGGTATTATTCTGTATCGGTTTCCTTTCTTGTGCGTCAGCCAACCAAAAGCTGGCTTCGCTCTCGCTCATTTCACTGTCAATATTTCATGTCCTAACTTACTTTTGGCTACAAAGTTCATGGAACTTTAATCCATTT
>NC_051407.1:13687893-13688231 GCF_015228065.2 Penaeus monodon
CCATTATTCGTCTCCTTAAATGTGAGAGTGAAAAGTCAATCTATTCCTGGTACTGTATTTATGAACGGACAAGTTGGAAAGTGTTAGTGATAAATAGAGAAGTTGTATAAAATGGCAAAAATGTAAAAATGTAAATAATGTATTCACTAGCAAAAATTAATAATTAGAATTCATATTATGTTTAGAGAGCGTGGTAGCAGCTGCCCGTAGATAAAATGATCATTATGAAATTAATTGGTCATGTAATTATGTACAATCTGCATACAATAGAGGCAGTACACAAATGCACCTGTCCTCGTGGATACCTTAAATTGAGCGTACTTTTTTCACTGATATAA
>NC_051407.1:13689040-13689646 GCF_015228065.2 Penaeus monodon
CCCAGTGATTACAGGTTTCTCGCCCCTTCCTAAAATGAAAATAATATGACAGCAAGATAAAAATAGCATCTTTTCGTGAACTTTATGTACATATTTTTTTTAAATTATTATATTCATTCGACGCTCTCGCTTTTTTAATTCTTCTGGTGGGAAAGAGATTTTTTCAGGTTTTGTAAAACTCAGAGAGAGTGCCTAGAAATAGTATTTTCTCTTTGATAACTGCTTTTATATTTAATTTTTGTTTCCATGCAAGAGACCTCGCTTTTGCCGCATGATTCTAAATAAGGAATGAATTTGCGTAGGAAATAAAACTTCGTGTGTATTCGTGTGAAAATCAAACGTTTTGAAAGTAAATTTTGAATAAACTTAAAACAGCTAAAAGCATATAATAATAAAATATATATATGGTCTATAAAAATATGTTTAGCACCCCCGTATCGCTGATAAATCCAAAAGACAAATTGGGTTGTAAATCAAAATACAACTCTTAGTCAATTTTCTGTTTTTCTTTAGTTATTTTCATAATATAATACATTTTGATCCGTTGTTTCACCCTATCTTTATTTCCGGACGAGAAGCTCTACCAATATTACGCGCACTCGAGTG
>NC_051407.1:13689702-13689810 GCF_015228065.2 Penaeus monodon
TTATCCACTGTAAATGTGCATATGTTAATCAGGCCTAGTTTTTCATGTTTGTATTTACTAAACTTTTTAAATGCAACATTTTTTTTACATCCTTACGTGTACCCTAAA
>NC_051407.1:13689985-13690112 GCF_015228065.2 Penaeus monodon
TCTGGTAATCCCTTTCCGTTCTTTTCTTGAAACAGTGTTAATATTACAATAATCAATCAAGCTAAGATTAATTTGATAAGTAACTCGGTGAGAGAAATATTCTTCAGTGTTCCTGGAGGTAAATCTC
>NC_051407.1:13691184-13691833 GCF_015228065.2 Penaeus monodon
AACGGCTATTTTTCCTCACTCAGTGATTATCTAAATCCGTATGTAGAAAAGCCCAATTCCAGTATTCAGTTTGCTTAATAATAGTTCATATTTTGATCTGCTGTTCGCTTATATTGACTTATATTTTGAATTCCTGTTCCCGTATCTTTACTTACCCGTCAACAAGAAACTTGATTTGACTTACATTTGACTTACGATCAGTAATGTCAGCAGTGATACATTCGATGTCTGTTGTTTCAAATACATATGCTGGGATTTAAAGGCTTAGCATAGTCAATCAGGGGGCCATTTGTCGCTCCTTGGTATTAGAATACAGTATTAAATCAAGGCTCTGTAGTGTTCTGTTGCTATACCAAATTTGATTAATTTATTGCAGGGAGAATTTTAGATAAAATCACATTGCGGATGGCAGACAAGTATTTGCCTTCTAATAAGCTATCACTCTGCAAAATACAATATTAAATGTTCGTTTATTTGCTTACATTACAAAGTTAGTATATCTGTATAAATCCCAAATTATTTACAGAAATAATAGATTTTCCCCCGCATTCCAGGTATAAGCTTTGCTAATATTGCACAGTGTTATATAACAAACTAGAAACCGGGTGTTAAGTTGCACAAACTTGATATTATACTATCATGACGTAAA
>NC_051407.1:13692406-13692693 GCF_015228065.2 Penaeus monodon
AATATGAGAGGTTATTGGCTCCAATCTTCATGACTGTACTTTCAATCAACTATTTCAAAAGTAAGATTTAAGAGCATACTCACCCAAGGCTTATCAACAAGAAACACTAAGTATATCTACCACTCATCCAAGCAGACTTTCCTTCAGACAAAAGTTTGAAATGTAAACAGAAAACCTTCTGCAGCGCGTTACGTCAACAAGTTTTTTGAACTGCCAAAAGAGTGATCAAGGAAGAGGCTTCACCTTAACTCTTTACTCATGTGTGCGAAGAGCCACGGCTAAGGAAC
>NC_051407.1:13692712-13693431 GCF_015228065.2 Penaeus monodon
AACCAGTGTTTGAAAAATAATGAAAACGTATCGTTAGCGGGAGGATACGTAGTGAAAAAAACAACCATTTTTTTGTTTATTCAGTTTAATGCGGACAAAATTTTTCGCATGTTAAAATCATGTGAGAATACGCGGTTTTAGGGCCTATTGCTTAAAAAAAGGTCCTTTTTGCGAGATATGAGAAATTCAAAATAATTTCCTTTGTGTTTATGGTGCATATATAGTATGTACCTGCATATGCCTCTTATGTCAAACCAGACTTTAATGTGTTCAGATAATTAAAATTCTATAATTGTCTTGTGGGTCAACATACTGTATTCTTTTCTTGATATATCATCCATATAGGTAAGCACCATATGTCTTTATATATTGTGTTATTTGTGAACAAGATGTATATGCTTTCGATTTGCTTTCCGAGCTCGATGTTTTCTTTTCAAAATAAACGTGGACTTACACAGTATTAAAAGAGTGAAAAAAGTAAAAGAATACCAAATAATGATGAAAAATGGTTGGCTGGCTGAATGAGCTTTACGTCGCTATCTCCCTCTCAAGGGCCAAGAAGGGATTTTGTTTGGCTAGAGGAGACCATTACCCCGAGTGGATTCCTTTCTGATGCGAGTCTGTGTTAAGAAACCCTCATGGTCGACCAGCGGCGCGTGTTACATGGCCAAGTAATATGATAGATACAAATATAAATATATGTACATAAAGACAACAGT
>NC_051407.1:13693493-13693582 GCF_015228065.2 Penaeus monodon
GGGGGGGGGGGGGGCATAAAAGGAGTTCAATTCCTTATGTTGTAGTTGTAAATAAGAGAAACAAAGTCATGGATAAATCGTCGCCCATT
>NC_051407.1:13693616-13693764 GCF_015228065.2 Penaeus monodon
AGGAAATGCTGCAGTTTCCCTCTTGGTAAGATATTTTTAAGTTGTTTACACGCATTTTCTGGTGCACTTCAAAAAGGACTTTTTGACAAAGTGTAGCGAGCAGGGAATTCTTTTCTGATTCTCTAGATGCGCGTTAAAAGATGTAGCA
>NC_051407.1:13694510-13695264 GCF_015228065.2 Penaeus monodon
GAATGTGAATGCGAGTAACCTGCAGGGGTGTGATACTTTATAGATCTTTGCTTTCCAAAGTGACACTGATATTATATACCAAGAGTAATTAAATGATTTTTGTCTTTTTCCTAATCCGCGTAAATGGGTGAGATGGTCGAAGGAGTAAATTACATTATAAAAATTGGAACTATTGCTCTTTGTAAATCTACCACCGTACAAAACTATTCGCCTAGACATGGGGATACAGTATATAGTACGCTCTATAGAGTATAGACCCTTGCCAATATATATCACACGTTCAAACCCTTTAGGATATAACACTGTATGTAAGCAAGTTCTACCTGGATTTGAAGGTTACATATTTTTACCTTCTCTGACAACAATTCAATACACGCGTCACCTTCTTATCTCACTGCACTTTTCCTTCCCTTTTCGCCCCAACTGACGTGTCCAATAAAGTTTTCTGGAGACAAGACGCAACAAAATTTCGCTTTCAGAACTACATTATTATTTTGTACTTCTCACGACTGTTCTTTTCGAGGAATTTACTACTGATCTACAGATACCCTCTCTTCCCTACGTATTTTCCATGGATTTCACGGTTTGACAATTTTCGCATTTCGGAAAACTAAGAATCCGTACGATAAGACAAATCGCACAAAACACACATAACAGAAGGTGCTAAATTCAGTTATCCAGCGGGACCAATATCATGAGCACACCGAATGCGGACAAATTTATTTATATATTGCAGTATCAGAGACAGAGGCCT
>NC_051407.1:13696716-13696900 GCF_015228065.2 Penaeus monodon
TGAATGACGGAGCAGCGTCAACCACACCAGACACGCTGCTCCTTTATCACATGCTCTCGTCCTGAAATCAAGACGCAACATAAATATAAGAAGAAACGGCGGAAGCTGAGGGATACAAAGGCATCAAAGTGTTTTCCTCTTTTTATATTGGATTGTAGCCAAGGTGCTTTTTCCGTTATTGGGG
>NC_051407.1:13696934-13697124 GCF_015228065.2 Penaeus monodon
TATATGTATATCGGTTTCTATTTCTGAACTACTCGGCAGATGGTATCTATTCATGTGTATATCGATATACAGGTTTTTGAGTTTCAATTTCTCTAACAGTATTTGCTTGAAGAACCTTGTACAGTGATTGGGAAAACATAGGTCATGGTTGATATAATAAGGGCAATTTGTGAACTATGTACATCTAGGG
>NC_051407.1:13697602-13697890 GCF_015228065.2 Penaeus monodon
GAGAATATATTTTACCTTTTTTTCGGTAAAATGTTGCGGGCGCGTTGAATAAAAATTATCTGTTAATAGTTATTAAAATCAGTTTGTTAGATTAGCAAAGTTAAATGTACTTTGATTGTCATTTTATTTCTTCTTACATCATTCATATATAATATGAATCGTAAACGACTAAAACGTTAGAATTAGAAAAAAAAAAATGTTTTACACCATTCATGCATTTAGTATGAAGAGTGATTCTACAACTTTAATTTATTTTAACTAGAAAAAGAAAAAAAATAATCCTACCAT
>NC_051407.1:13697938-13698063 GCF_015228065.2 Penaeus monodon
TAATTTTCATCGACGTAGCAATGAAGGGCATTTACATTATGCTGTGTTAAGATTTTCTAGTCACACTTTTATGCAACGGTATGAAGTAAATGGTTTGTGCTTAAAATATGAGATGATAAATATTG
>NC_051407.1:13698093-13698205 GCF_015228065.2 Penaeus monodon
TTGTTCTTAACTGCATAGCGATGTAATGTCACAGAGCTTCTTCAACAAAGCCCAGACGAACATGCATAATTATGTTCTAATTACCAGCATTGTCCTAATTATAACCAGTATT
>NC_051407.1:13700538-13700654 GCF_015228065.2 Penaeus monodon
CGTGCATGGTATTAATCTATAGGAGTGACTCCATATGAGCAATTGCAGATGAAGTGATTGACTTTCAGGTTAGTTGCAGACAGGTTGTTTCAGGAGTTCACGTTCGCGTTCACGTG
>NC_051407.1:13700906-13701208 GCF_015228065.2 Penaeus monodon
GTAAACAATTTTTTACTCTCAGTACCTTAGTCCAATCACAGCTACGAAACAGAATCTTCCTTTGGGTTTTATAATACGGAGGTCGTTTCGCAAGAATATTTTACACAGGTGATGTTCGGAGACTTTTTTCGTTGAAAAGAAGGAGGAGCTGGAGGCTGCGATATCAAAGTCTTGTTGTAATGAGGCCGTAAATTTGCCTTATGCGGCTTATCGTGGTAACCCACTCGTGGTTACTCCTAGGGATGAGAAATTGTTTATTGAGAATGATTAGCGTGGGAGGTGAGAATTGCCGTGTAAGGGTG
>NC_051407.1:13701405-13701562 GCF_015228065.2 Penaeus monodon
TGGTTTATGTTTGTCTGCGTTCTTAGGAATATCAGAAGAGGAATGGAGACATAGATAAGGCATATTACTTAACATCATAGTTCTAAAAGTATCCCACTTATTGGTGAGTATTATAGTTTCATTATTCGATAACATGCAAGAAAACAAAAAACTTTTG
>NC_051407.1:13703697-13704746 GCF_015228065.2 Penaeus monodon
TCAGTATTCGGTACAGCAGTCCGGGCAACGGTGGATTTTATTGCCCAGAAGCACCTGATTAATTTCTCCATTATGAGCACATGTTTACATTTGCAAATTGTGCTGGGTTACTTTTAATCAAAACACTTCATATCCTCTCTACCTCGTATAGGAATTCATTTTACCATCCAGTCCTATGTCAACACTGGTCTTATCATTTTATAGCATACCTACAATAGATACATGTTTTTTGTAGACCATTGTGTACGTTATATAATAAACAAAGAAATTCTGTAATGGTAAGATCAGATTGTATTCAGCATACACAACTGTACAGTCACAAATGCAAAATGTAAGAAATGTATAAATGGCATTAATAGTGTTAGAATCCCAAATGTTGTGATAGATAGATTCTAGGGAAGAAAATATTATATGCTTGTTTTTAATAATTTCTATATATAGGGAATTGATCTCAATCACGAAATATTAATTCGATATTATTCTTTTGACAAAAGTAAGCATAAAGCATTCTTCTTATTATTACAAAATCACATAAAAGTACCATTTCTTTACTAGGGAATAGAAAACATTATATTTACATTGCATTATTAATTGGATCCATGTCATTGTTTGTCCATTATTAAAATATCAATGCGAGGGTCTGTGGCGGACGGTGCACATTACACATCAGCTTTTACAACTTTCTGCTAATTCCTGGCTCTGGTTTAAAGACAAAGAAAGCCAAGAGACCAGCTTCATAGCACATCGAAGGCTTGCTGTGAAAGAATGGGATATTCTTTCCAAAGTTTGGCCCAAAAAGTAGCTAATTCTTTATGCAACTTCATTATTTATCATCAGTTTAAGATCCATAGAGCTGGTAGATACTGTCATTTAACTTCAGATTTTCAAGTATGCTCAATACTTGTTGATTCTGTTGTCTGATCCACCTGTTTTTGTTGAATTGCATATGGACCTTTGAATTGCTAGTAGTCTGCTTTCTTCTTTGTGCCATGACACAATACTGCTGTTTTTAGTGGTAGGCCTATGTTATCATAGAACCCCCCCCCCTT
>NC_051407.1:13705946-13706162 GCF_015228065.2 Penaeus monodon
AGCGTGCAATTTCATGATCTGTTGCATCTAGGGTAATGTAATACAGAGCGTATATGACACGAGCCCAATTACCATATCACAACAACGTTGGTAATAGACATAAACTCGGTACCGTCTCTGACACACTAATACGTAAACACATGCCAATGCCAAACGCGTACAGATATTCCCTTACACTCCCTTTCGGACAAACACAAAGGTAAATTCGAGCGAGTG
>NC_051407.1:13706230-13706334 GCF_015228065.2 Penaeus monodon
TACGCAAACAAGCACACGAACACACACTGACTGACGTTTTCATTCTAAAATATAGCATATCTTATCTCCGTTTCATTACTATCTCCTCATTACTCCTTTCACTC
>NC_051407.1:13706506-13706767 GCF_015228065.2 Penaeus monodon
TCCTATCCCTCCCCACCTCATCTACGCATTTGTGCCCAATTTCACACCCTTTCCCCAACCTAACGCACAGTTGATCTTTGAACCTGTGTGTGTGTGTGATTACAGAGCGGAAAAATAAGAGACGTTCTCGGCTGCCCCTCACTCCCTCATGACATTACATAGAAGGAGGAAAAGTTCGTGAGATGAAAGGGCGTTATCCTCACACGGTGGAAGGAGGTCTCTGGGTGTTAGGAGGTCCTGGACTTAAGGTGAAAGGGTAAC
>NC_051407.1:13707334-13707662 GCF_015228065.2 Penaeus monodon
CTTGAATTATGAATCTTGCACCTGTAACACTACTACTTTATAATAAATGCATGAATAGTTACTGATCAATAAAAAAAAAGCTTTGTGCATATGAAGTTTTCAATGGTTTCTTGCAACAAAAGAAAAAAAATACCGTCATATGTGTTTAAAATGTGCAATTTATAAATCCACTGTTTATTTATTTTTATATTTAGACTTTTTAAAAGCTGACTACAATAGTCTCTCTGCCATTCCATTTCAACGAGTGGCATATAAAGGGATAATAAGAGAAAATTACATAACATTATTCAGCAATAGTAAAAATACAAAAATATTCTGCTGTATTTTT
>NC_051407.1:13707901-13708574 GCF_015228065.2 Penaeus monodon
GAAGAAAGAAGAAAGAAGAAGACGCATTTCTTAAGTCACCTCCTCCTAAGTTATAAATCTTACCTTAGGAAGAAGAAAACACACTCGGCCGACTTAAAAATGCAACAAGAAAAACGGTCCCTCTCTCTTTTTCATATTCTTTTTTTCTTATTCTTCTTTTTTTTATAATTCACTCTACCCGCATCCCTAATGATCTAGCACTTCATAATTCTTGAAGATAATGAGAAAGCGTCCCAAGGAAAATCTGAAAATCCTTATCTTTTCCTATTACCAAATCCTGATTCGTGAATGTTAATGAGGACTTAATTACAGAAAACAGGATGTGTGTCGGTATGATGTATAGAATTTCTGGGGTGTCTTGTGTATTTACACGTGCATTTGCTCATTATTGCAGTTTCTAAATTCCTTTTAAGATGCTCCTTCTTGAGGCAATAAAGGCCATGATCATTAGTTTCTGCTAAATAATGATAATATGAATTATTATTAGCACCACAGTTCCTGCCAGTACTGCTGCTAATATTTTTTTTCTAATTTGAATTGTGTCCGATTCTTTTGTATCAGTAAATATATAAACAATGAATAGATAAACAAATCAGTATATAGAAAGCATGTATGTAGACAAGCTTCTAAAAAATTATTGCCATTTAAAATTTAAACCACTGCTCCTTTTATT
>NC_051407.1:13708710-13708866 GCF_015228065.2 Penaeus monodon
TTCAAACGACAAAGTATTTTTTGTATTTTTACTACTGCTGAATAATGTCATGTAATTTACTCTTCCCTTTTATATGTCAGCCGGTGAAATGAAATGGCGAAGAGACTATGATAGTCAGTTTTTAAAATCCCGAATGTATAATTGATAATGGTTATC
>NC_051407.1:13708905-13709135 GCF_015228065.2 Penaeus monodon
CCATGCACAGTAGATTCCCATATATAACTTTTTCATAGCAACACTACTTTCAAATAAACCTAGACGTTATGCAACATACACAGGAAAGGCTCTTAAAAATACTTAAAGCCACGCTGGTATTTCCTCATCGCAGCCTGGTATTTTCTCATACCACTTACAGCTGACGACAAACCTTTAGGGCGCGGCAACAGTTGAAACTTGTAGTTCATGTCAGTCTTTTGAATTGCAAC
>NC_051407.1:13714178-13714260 GCF_015228065.2 Penaeus monodon
CCTGAGCATGAACAAGAACAAACACACAAAGTTGCCTAATGGGTAATTAATGTAATTCTCAAAAAAACAAAGATGAGGATAT
>NC_051407.1:13714327-13714691 GCF_015228065.2 Penaeus monodon
GCAGTCAGACAGAAAGACCCATAGAAACAGTAAAATTCGAATAAAAGAGAAAACAAGAAAGCAACAAATCCCTTGGAGAAAAAAGAAATATGATTTCTGTTTCGCTTTGTTTTGTTTCAATGTATATTCTCCCTTTGATTTATCTTCATCAGATTGTCAGCGATGCACTAGAGAGCATCGGTAAAAATGAAAAAAAAAGAATTGAGATTTATATGCGTAACTCTGATGTTTTGAATGTATCCTTGCTGCTTAACATCTGTAATTATGATAAACGAGTTTATGTACTAGAGTAAAGAATGGATAGATAAAATGTATTACATGGATGATTGATTAGACTGTTGGACAGATGGATATATGGTGAATG
>NC_051407.1:13717037-13717394 GCF_015228065.2 Penaeus monodon
TTTGATATGGAAAAAAATGGACGCAATAACCTCACATCTTTAGAGCAGAATTCCGAAATCATACAATAATCTGATGGAAATCTTGTGTCATCGACAAAGACAAGGCAAATAAAAGAGACACGGTTCCCAAGATCTCTCCACATATTTACGGTGGCGAGGACGGCAATTTCCAGTGACAGCCCTCGCACCCTTCCTTATGTACACACTTATGGGAGTGTAAACATTGGTTCTCAAGGGTGTAAAAGGGGAGCGAGAAGGAGAGGGATTGCGTGAGGAGATTGGCCACGGCAGAAGGGGGACAGGAGAAATGCTTACAGTTCGTGTGAGAGTGGGTGCATGCAGACATACACATATATA
>NC_051407.1:13717558-13717877 GCF_015228065.2 Penaeus monodon
CATACATATATTCTCATGTATCAAATACGAAAGACAGAGATATACTCGTGCAATTCACATTTGTACATTACTGAATATGTTTCATATATGCAGTATCCAGGAATATTCCAGTACTTGGAGTCTACTTCCCACATTACTCCCTTTTCTGTGTAACAAAATCCATCGGGAAGCCACTTGGTGCTGTGACTGACAGGCGAGGAGCCGCGTGTCAAATAAGCGCTTCTCCATTACAGTTTATTCAATTAGTATAGTACCTTAAAGTGCTATAATCGGGAATGTTCTTGGAAACTTAGCTACTCTTTACATACGTTAGTTATCT
>NC_051407.1:13718736-13719167 GCF_015228065.2 Penaeus monodon
AGGAGGCGGCCGGGAACGATCTGATGATCTGGCCACTTGCTGAGCGGATTGCAGTCGTCTATGAGGAGGCCTCGGTGTTCAGCTTATTCAGGCCTTGGAAGGCAGGATGAAGGTTCTGCCTACCAAGTTCTGCCGTATAATTACACCAACACCAGAAGAAAATGGTGTTTATCTAGAATTAAATATCCAACGTAGCATTGATTTCCTTTCATGGGAACTTCACGGCGACGGTGCGAAAAATCATTGAACTACATCTGCGCTCGCTTGATAGTAGTGTGTCCTTCGCTATTCCCATTCATTCATTCGTTCATTGTACTCCGTGTTCCTTTATGTTTAGTTTATTTGTTTAACTGTTTAGATTATTCAGCATATTGAACATGCTTCTCATTTAAATTCATAATCTGCAGTTGGATGACGGTAATCTGAGGTGC
>NC_051407.1:13719472-13724330 GCF_015228065.2 Penaeus monodon
TGTCCTGTCATTCCACAGAACATGTAGCAATATTTCAGTTCCGTGTCTCATAAACAATATTATTTATACACTTGAATGAAAAATTACACTTGAATGAAAAATAACACATTTTCAACATAGAATATCTTATACATATTTTTTTCGCATACAAAAGTTAGAGAACCATATCGAACAAACTACCAAGAGCAAGCACACCGCTTGTCAAGGAAAACGGGAATCCATCTGCCTAACGTAAACTATTTTAGATAATTGTCACATCTCCCTCCTACAAATAGAAACACGTAGTGTTTTTATTTAAGCACTTAATCAATCAATGAATTAAAAAAAAAAAAATCAATGAAGTCTGAGTGTATCAGTGATAACACCGACTTTTTTGTGTTTAATAATCAAATTGTAAGTGAAGCGCCAGACACCATGTCAATTGTTGATTTCGGTTTTTCATTATTGTTACAAATGTTAGAGGGTTATGGTCACAGTACACTTTTATCTACTGACCAGTGTTTTCTAAATATACTTTAAATTTCTCCATGAGCAAAGATGCAGCCTCTTTCTCAGTTGTAGAATAATTACTTTAGTGAGGTTTAAATTTGGTGGACACACAAGATGGAGCACATCATCTCCTTTTTGAAGAAAAACTGCCTCAGTTGCAATGTCACTTGCATCTATCTGCAAAATGAAAGATTTTGAGAAATCAGGACCTTTCGAAGATGCGGCTGAAGACTAGAATGGCTTTATTTTTTTTCAAAAGTCTCCTAGCAGGCCCCTGTACACACCATATCTCTTTTTGGACTGACCAAATTTAGAATTGCGCTGACTACATTCGAGAAATTATGGCAGAATCTCCTATAATAATCTGACATTCCTAAGAACCTCTTTACGAATGCTTGGTACAGGCATTCTACTTTAGCATTACCAAGCGCATTTTATCCGGCTCAAACACTATGTCCAAGAAATGCCAAAATAGCATGCCCTATTTCACTTCTTACTAAATTTACTGTGAGTTTGGCTTAAACAGTGCTTTGAGTGTAAAGACATGAGTTTCCCAGTTTTCTGAATACACAATTAAGTCATCAATATACGCCTTCACACCCTCCATTTCTGAGATGACAACAGATATCAATCGTTGAAACGTACTGGGCGCATTTCTAAGCCCAAAAGACCTTACATTATATTAATAAATACCATCTGGCGTAAAAAATCACTTACTTGATGTGCTTTATCACTTATCGGGACTTGGTAACATCCCTTTAACAGGTCAGTCTTTGAAATAAATTTTGAATTGACAATTGAATCTATTAAATCATCAACTGTAGCAATTGCAAATGAATCTGGTTTAATCAGTATATTTACCCGCCGATAGTCGGTACACATTCCCATGCCCCCATCTGATTTTGGTGCTAAAATACACGGCGAGGCCCACTCATATTCAGTTCTGTCAAACCATGCTTGAGCAGATACCGAACTTCCTCTTTCAAAATATGTCTCTTCTGGGGTGAACTACGACATGCCTGACGGGCCTTGCATCATCAACTAATTCCATTTCATGACGAACCCCTGTGAATTAATGTGGAAAATCAGAAAGTATGTCATTATACAGACTGAATAACGTAATTATTTGTTCCTGTCGTTCTTTGCGTAGATGACCTAGCTTAGCCTCTAGGCTGGAAAACTCATCAGAATTTTTTTGTTTAACATCTATATCGAGATAAACTTTAAAATTATCAGCATAAGAGTATGTCTTTCCTTCTGTTGTAACATTATTCACACTACATACAGATGGCACCACCATTGCTTCACCGTCGTTTATATCATCCTGCCTCTGACAGTACTCTTTGATAGGCTTTACATGGACCAGACGTTTATCTTTCTTGCGATCAGAAGTTGCTAATGCATATTTAAGATCACTGATATTTTAGTTATCTTATAGGGGCCTTGATACCTAGTTTGAAGAGGTTACTTTCTGCCAGGGAGGAATAAAAGTACTTTATTCCCTTCATCAATCTTTTTGTTTATAAAGTTCTGGTCATAATATTTCATTTTCTTTAGTGAATTATTCAAATTCACTATGGCAATATCCAAAGTGCTTTATATCCTATCCTTTAGCCTCACATAATTTAACATTATTCACATTTAACACCTTCAAATTGTTTAACATTACATCTCTCCATCCAGCTCTCATAAAGAAATTTCACTGGCCCTCTGATGTTTCTACTAAACAATAATTCATTAGGTGAATAACTAAGGCTTTCCTGTTTAGTACTTCTGACTGCAAAGAGAAGCAATCTGCTGGAACCTTTCCAAAGCGCCTTGACTTTCAGGTAGTAAGCTGATGTCAGATATTGCTTAATGCCCAATATAGCCATGATTTGTTTAAACAGCTTGGATGTACAGTTTGAGCCCTGGTCAGACGGACTGCATGAAGAAGTCCAAACTATGTATATAACCTAACCAAAGGAGGGATGATTGTCCTTGCCGTGATGCGCCTTAAGGGGAGTGTCTCTGCATATCAAGTAGTGCTGCACATCACCATTAACAAATATTGATAGCCGTTTTCGTTCTCAGGAGAGGCCCAACACAGTCAAGTATTACCTTTGAAAACGGCTCTTCTACAGCTGGAACAGCATGTAAAGATGCCGGCAGAATCACGTGGCATGGCTTTCCAGTAATATGACAAGTATGGCAAGTTTTGCAAAACTCTGTTAACATCTGAAAAAAAAACAGGCCAATAAAACTATCCGAGAATTTTAGCCAAGGTCTTTTTAACACCCAGTGCCCTCCTATGTGATCATGAGTCATAATATTTAGAGACTACTATCTTAAAGAACACATTCCAAGGTTCATCACTTAGCGCATCTGCAGGTCTATACTTCCTCATGAGAACACCTGACCTTACATAATAACACACCGACTCTTTTCCAATCTCTGTCTCACTGACAGCTTTATTGAACAATGGTACTAAACCAAGATCAGATTTATGAGCTGCTAACATTTCGTGCATTATGGGAATATCACTATAGTCTTTATAACTGCCTTTCAACTCAGTCTTACGTATACCACTGGCTGGAGTCGCTAGAACACTAGGAGTCAACTTCGCACTGTTGTCATCTACATTTTCGCTAAACAAACTCAAACCATTTCCCAACTCAGCATCTCCAGCCTCATCTTGGTCCGCCTCTGGCATTTTCTGTGACTCGCTCCGAGTGACGGCAAAAGCTCGAAACAAAAAACGGAAACTGGTTCTTCGTCTCAGCAGCTGGTCCTCATCCACAGGTTCAGAACATACAATAGGATCAGGCACATGTGAAAGGATACTCCAGAAATAGACAAAGTTTCCTTTACAGCAACAATAACTGGCCCAGAATGTAAATCAGAATTCAAGTACAAACGGCACAAGGGCACAGTAACCGATCCACCAGTGCTCCTTATAACACTATTCTCCCCAGTGCAAGTCTTTTTCAGAAAAGGAACAGAATCCTTTAAAATTTCACTGCAAGAAGCACCTGTATCACGCAGGATACTCACAGGAACCATCGCACTATCCTCAGACACAGACACAAAACCGTCGAACCTAAATGGTTGGAAACACGACTGATATCCATTTCTTGCATTCTCTTGTCATCACACAATATATTTATCATCTGCTGAGACAAAAGCAACATTAGCAAAGTTTTAATTTCCTTGGCTCCTAACTTTGGGCATTTTGCAATGAAGTGGCCCGGCTTTTTACAGTAATGAAAATATTAACTTTATCAGACCCCACAAAACTCTTCCCTGAACTTAACTGATTAACCTGAAGGCTTAACACCCTGACGCTGAGAATTGACCTTAACTGTAGGCTTATCATGAACTTTCTTTTTATTAAATAGTTTTAATTAGTTTTAAATAATAGTTCTCAGACGGAGTAGCAGCTCTTCCAAGTGTAATAACTTCTCTCTCGCAAAGGTAATTTCTAATATCGGAAGGTATATCTCTCAAAAATTGCTCCAACACAAGTACTTCACACAATTGATCATACGCTCTCAAAGCTTAAGGAGAGAATGTGAATATTCGACAAAGCTTTGATTTTGTTCTTTATACATGTTTCGAAACTTCGATGTATAAAATTCTGGAGTAGTCTGATGGGCCTTGAGAACTGCCTCCTTAGCAAGTTCGTAATTATTCTGCTGTTCATGTAACATTGCAACATAAGTAGATCTCGCTTTCCCTTTAGGTACACTCCGTACAAGTAAAGACCAAGAATCCCTGGCCAAGACAAACCTGTAGCCACTTTTTCAAACTGAAGAAAAAATTCTTCTGTTCATTAAAAACAGGAATAAGCGTTGTTACTGTAGGTATATCAAATTTATTTGCTACTTCCCTTTCTCTTAACTGAGCTTGTCTCTCGAGAAACTTATGAAAATTCCTTTCCTTCTCTCTCCCTCTCAACTTCTCTCTTTCTGATTCCATTTCCATAATTTTAATATTCGTATTAGATTCTATCTCAAACAACTCGTCAAGTGCCTCAGCACTTATAATGTCGCCATCAGCAAGAGCTTTGATTACAATTTAATATCTGTTTTTTTTCCAAGATACAGAAACATGTAGATCATAGCGGTCAGCAAGTTGCATCCAATCTTTTTTCTTCAGTGTATAAGTCTTCAATAATTGAATAGATGACATAGCAACAAATTTTTCAACATTAAACTCAGACTTTTTTAATAACCAGTACAAATTTAAATATCATACATATGACCAATTGCATTTTCAGTGATTATCCTTTATTCACTGTAACCTCTTTAATCAAGAAGTATACTATCAAGAAGTATATTTACTCAATCACTATCCACTACCCAACAGACACAATCAATTAATAAATTCA
>NC_051407.1:13725263-13725620 GCF_015228065.2 Penaeus monodon
ACTCAGCCTGGATACACTTGAAAACGAAAACCGTATTGCGTTTATTATACTTATTCTATGCATTGGAATCGCATGACAGTAATTCCGTTTACATGAAGTCATTCAATTCCGAGATTCAATCAGAACAAGTGCATCCTGATCACTGCATAAATTATTTCTAGATTTTGCAAATACTATCATCTCAGTTAACTTTTTATGGAATTCATGATTTCATCAGAATTACATTGGCCATGCTTGTTCATGAAATTTGCTTTTTCTCTTTAATAAACTTGTGAATTTTTTATAAAAAAAAATTAAGGCAACGTTATGGGTATTGATGACATAAGCAAAGAGGATATGATTTGTGAAATGTATTGG
>NC_051407.1:13726144-13727269 GCF_015228065.2 Penaeus monodon
ATAGTTTCAATATTTGATCAGTATATTCTACCAAGTCAAAGGCAACATCACCAGGGTTTTCAGTGTACCAGCACAACACAACGCTTCATTCAACGTGTGAAAGAGACTGGTTTTGATGTGATGTGATGTTTTGATGCCTCTTGCTCGGTAGCATTCTACTCAAAGTCGTTTTTTTAAGGGGATGTAATTTACGGTCTTGAGAAAATACTTCTGTATTGCCTGTGCGCCTTGAATCTTGTTTCTGCTAACGAAGATCATTTCCTTTAAGGTGTTAACGCCATTGCTTTGGGGAGCAATATGAACCCAGAGTACACAAGCATAAGCATATCCAAATGCGCGACTGTTGGAATAAATGTTCTAAGCTCGAGGCCAGCAATGGGTAAACATTAAGAAAGCAGTTTCTAATCAAGCTCGAGAAATTGAATTACCTTCTTTCGTAATTCCCGTGTACTTAGACATGCGAAGACAAACACGTTCACTCCAGAGAGCGTCGTCTGTAATAATGAGGTCGTAACTCGCAGTATAGTGCCAAAAGTGTAGTATTATACACTCACCGTTGAGAAAACAAGCAAATTAAGACGAAATGAAATCTAAAACACGATACAGTACAGTGTATCATCAGAAATTTATTCCATTTTAGCCCGCAATCTGGAACGCTTGCTAAAACAGACGAGTTACACGTGGAAATCATATTTAGCTATCAATATTACAAAACGATTTATCGAACTAGAATTTCAAGAAGGGAATTCTTGATTAAGGATACGTACCTGTGAAAAGGCCGAGCGAACTTCATAGGTTAGGGGGTCAAGGGTCAGTGGTTCCAAGCGCTCGTAGAGGGGAGGGTCATGAAAGTGGGTATAATAAAAGGGCAAATTGTGGTGTTTGGGGAATGGCTGAGGAGTGGAGGACAAAGACTTAAGGCGATCGAGGTGAGGAGGCATAATCTAATAAAGACCAAAATATTTTATCATCGAAAAGGGAGTTGCTACTTACTGAGTGACTTGTAGATTTTTTTTTTCGTTTTCTCCAGTTTGGAATGACTTTTTCGCCGAGACAATATGTGCCTTTATTTTGAATTACTTAAAAATAGGGACTATTCCAATCTTGAATTAAAGTGCATTTGTA
>NC_051407.1:13727527-13728576 GCF_015228065.2 Penaeus monodon
AACGCGCGCAAAAAAAAAATCACACATCTTATCCTAAGTCCGCCAATCATTCATTCCTTTTGACGTCGTTTTCCCAACTGAAGATTCTGCACGCTAACCCGATACGCTTAGCCATCCATATCTTTTTAATGGAATGTAGACTCGAGCAACTGCTAGGGCCAGCCACTGTATCCAATTTCCTGCCGTACTATCAGATATATTAGAAATACGGATAATAGTGAAGAGAAACCGTTCTACATTTCGTTAAAGGGAATGGTATTTTGTGAATAACTGTGAATATCTGATGTAGATAATAATGCCCATCACTACTCCCGTTGTATAGAATTCTGTCGCCACTCTGATCATATAAACTCTCTCCCTTATAAAGGTTTGCCATTTTACGACATTAAAAATCTTTTTTATGCGTGTTATATCGTCCCTGTGAAGGCTGTTCTGTTCTATAACGTGATACCATAATAGCTGTAATGTTCTAATTAAGTTTCAAACATCGTTAAACTCCTGCAATGACATATTCTTCCCTTAATGATAAAGTAAGAGATACGTACATAATATTACTGTTACATATATTAAACTTGTAATGCCAATGTCTATATTGACATCTGATCTATTTGTTTCCTTTAAATAAACTGCAAATACTGAACCTTGTAAAAGCGGTAAAGGACATAACTTATATTGTCGTGGTCTAACAAGGTTACTAACTGATTATCACGCAAACGACAACGACCTCATCAGCCTATTCTATGATGAAAGAAATAACCAGTTCAACCAGTAATGGCATTTCACCCATGGATAACGACCCTATTAAACATTCGCTAGGACGACACTCGATAGTTGGTTGGATATACAGCAGCATCCATTATGAATATCGGTAATGATGTACGTTGCAGTAGATGGAAGAGCAAATATATTCATTCACACAAACGATAGCGCGAGAGAATTTGTGCAACTGTATTCCCTTAATTTCCGGTCGTTCGATTTAATAGCGTGATACGTCAGGCATTTTCTTACGACGTAGCGAACTACGATAATTTAAATCGCCATTAAGGCTT
>NC_051407.1:13729039-13729314 GCF_015228065.2 Penaeus monodon
ATCCCCACACCTTAACCATGTGTATCTTACCACAACACTCCTTGGCCCCTCTTCTATGGTGATCCCTCCTTCTCCCCTCAGCTTTATCCTTTCCCCTTATCGCTGTCCACACTCATAACTAGCTCCTTCTATCCCCAGGAGGGCGTCGTAGGGATCAGCTACGCAAGGAACCAAAGGAAGCTTGGAAAAAGGGGAGAGAGGAGGAAGAATACACAGTAGTGCAATGTATGGTGTACGTCAGTGTGTGATATGTGACCAAATATAACGTAACCAGC
>NC_051407.1:13729743-13730181 GCF_015228065.2 Penaeus monodon
TTAATAAGCGGAAGAACAGCAACAAGAAGAACTTTGTCTTTTCCAGTTCCTTGACCTAGTCACATGTTTCTCCAGTGCCAGTACCTACTGCAACTTTTTTCCTCGGCAAGTTGCTACACCTAGTCACAGTGAACACTTTTCTTATATCTTGAGATTTCCTACATTTTTGCCTGAAGGACCCCCATAACCATCCTCAGCACTCAGCATCCACTTCACTAAACGTATCCTTCTGCTGCCTAGTTCCTTCCCCGGGCGTCGTCATAACGGAGAGGCCACTTTAAAAGTTTCACAAGAGTTGTATAGAAGGGTCTTAAGAGGCGCCGGTGCTTCGAGACCACTTAACTGTCTCAGCCTGATGACACGTCCCCTTCCTCAACAGACGCTAGCTTCTTCACTGGGTCTTTCGAGCAAACTTTGTGGATTTATTTGTAGGAGGTT
>NC_051407.1:13730422-13730778 GCF_015228065.2 Penaeus monodon
GGGAAGAGGAGGTGTGTTCGGCTGTTTTCGCAGTCAACATATTTGGCATTCATTACAGCTCCACGTGAGGCCTCGAATACCAATCCATCTACCATTATCTGGTTCCTTTTCAAGTACCTTCGATGAATCGAGCAGCTGAAACGCTTACAATCTCTTTATTCCACCGAAGCCTTTTTTTTTTCTTTGTGTCATCTGGTCAGGCCTTCTGAGTGCGCAAGTGCATGTGCTTGTGGCATAAGTAAGTTTCGCATTTTTAAAATTTTAATTATTCAATACACCTCTTCTCAGAAAGTCTCAAAATGGCACTTGGAATTTTATCTGCCAAGTGGCTTATTAACTTAAGGAGGGAGTTTTCC
>NC_051407.1:13731207-13731685 GCF_015228065.2 Penaeus monodon
CATTACGAAGAAGCATCGTTTAGCAATTGGTCTGTGTGTATAATCGATAATGATAAATTAAAAGTATCTATTTCCATTATATGTTCTCCGCTCTTTGGGAACCCAACCTTCCCTTTCCGATTCCTCATCCCTTTGCAACGAATCATGATTTACCATGCATTTAGCAATCGTTACCTTATAGCATTTAAATATAATTTGCGGGCTCTAATGTTTGCCTGAGCAATTCTTCAGCTGCAGTTTGTGTCCATCCATCCCCCCCCCCCCCCTCTAACTTCCTACTTTTCAGTGTCCCGTTTAGATTTCATTCGGATTTTCAATTTTCTCTTGTTATTGACTTTTTATTACTTTCTCATGGGGACCGTAATGCAGTATATTTGGCTGGTATTACAAGAAATGGTGGAAAAGGAAGAGCTTAAACAGCAAGAAGACAGTGATCGAGAAACAATTAAAATGTCCACCGTGCGAAAGGCAAGTCGCC
>NC_051407.1:13733868-13734297 GCF_015228065.2 Penaeus monodon
CATTAATTTAGTGTCTGATGCAGTTACAAACGAACATCATAATTGACTAAATTGATAGTTATTCTGTATGGTATTTACGGCAACTGTCTAGTGATAACAAATATCCCATAAATAATATTAAAGTATATTTCAAATCCCTAACCTACATTAATATTACATCATTCCACACACAGTCATATTTCCTGACTGTAAACCCTGAAGTCAATTTGCTTAGTTCCGTATGACGAATACTAAGTAATTATTTCCGTTTTATTTCATTGCAACACTTGACATAATGCAAACGTTTCATCTCTGCCTTTGCGTTGGCTGAGTAGTTACACCGGTGTCTGTGTAGAGGTCTGCAAACAGCTGACTGGGCCATATTTCTTACAAAGTAGCAGCTGTGATGCTCTGATTCTCAAATATGATTCGTGAGTTTACAGAGCGCCT
>NC_051407.1:13735594-13735793 GCF_015228065.2 Penaeus monodon
GTTTTCTTTTACAAAAGGAAACAAATGAATTTTTCTGCATACATTTCATATGTTAAGGATAACTTAATTTACGATGATTATGAATAACTGGTTACAAAATAGACCTAAATTTTAATGCATAAAAAATGAGGGAGCGGTATTTAAATTTTAGAAACAAGATACTGTAGCTTATAAATAACCTGGGCCCCCCCCCCCCCCC
>NC_051407.1:13736028-13736512 GCF_015228065.2 Penaeus monodon
ATCATTACTGACAGTATCTAATTCATTCTTGTTGCTCTTATAACTATTGGTAATATCACTGCGCTTTTTAACTGAGAAGCAAGAGGGATCACAAAGTAAATTAATAACAACGGAGGGATATCTACTGAGCATATAGGAACGTGAAGCGAAATCAGATCCTATGGACGAGAGCTTTTCAACTTTATACAGAATTCGAACTCAGAGTCTTTCGGGACACACAGTGAGAATGGGGTGGAGGGGAAAATATAGAAAGACATGTAATAAAAGGAAATGATAAAGGGGGAGATAGAAGAGATGACAATGAAGGCATTTAGGAAGGGTAGATGACTACAGGGGAAAGATTTTGACTCAGAATCTCTCCTCGTGGATGACAGGTCGTGAAGGTGATTGCCAGTAATTGTGCACTTTTCTTTGTCCTTTTCTTATTACGAGACTTCCCTTTGTGTTTTTCCTTCTCCTCCCTCCCCTCTAGCTCCAACTCTAA
>NC_051407.1:13736613-13737000 GCF_015228065.2 Penaeus monodon
GAGAGAGAGCACACCTGTCGAATTACATTTGTTAAAACTGACCGGTATTACGAGAACAAAAGCTTAGCTCATTGTAGTTACCCATGATTTTCCTCAACAATTGGTGTTATTAATAACCCAGGCCTAATGAAATAATACGTAACTCATGACTTCGCAAAAAAAAAACGACATTATGTATATCTGATGGAACATTGCGTTATACACAAATGTAAAGAGATTATAATGATACGAATAATTCATACATGATTTCGATATATAAGCGGCAAGGTAGACAAGGTAGCTAATGTTAGGGTACACTGATTATTCTGTCTCATTCGTGACTGTTTACAGAAAACGCTTGGTTGTTTACCTGTGTCTTCGGTTTAAAGCTGCTTCAAGATTTTCCTC
>NC_051407.1:13738661-13738913 GCF_015228065.2 Penaeus monodon
AAAACAGGGAGAGTTTTTAGATCCCTTTTTGAAGATTGGACAAAAGTTAAAAGAGACTGAGGATAGTTAAAAAAAAAAAAAACTTGGGTTATCCGAGATGAACTATGGAGAGACAAATCGTAAGCCAGAAAAAAATGAAAGAATAGTGATTGCCGACACAATTGTCACAATAATTGACAATATGATAAAGAATATAGACAATCATATGACAACAATTCGAGCTTTTTTTTAGGTCCGTTCATCAAGGCTGAC
>NC_051407.1:13740934-13741228 GCF_015228065.2 Penaeus monodon
TCCTGACTCTATTTTTTAGAAATACCAGGAAAACCTGTGGGATATTTCCCCGGAAAAAAGTGTATACACATTCGGGGGAGTGTGAGAAACCCCTCCTCGCCTCTCATGACTCCGAGGAATTTACGCCATTCTTTCATCAGACTACGAACGTTCCTGGAAACCTTACGAGGAGTTGCTTGCTTCTTGACATGGAGAACTTATTCACCTGTGGCACCGCCTTACGCCCGCTGAACACCAGGAGAAACTCATTAACTGCGACGAGACAATAGGTTTATGTCTACCTATCTATCTATC
>NC_051407.1:13743062-13743558 GCF_015228065.2 Penaeus monodon
GACTGCTAGATAGCCGCAATATTAGCATTACTACCATAAAATATATTTGGAAACAAAGTAGATATATTACATGAAACACCCAGAAAAATCATTCCCCTGTGTCTATTAATTCATGCTACTTGAAGCCTTGAAATCAATCATGAATCGCGAACAATTTCGTAAAGTATAAATCCTCTTTCTACATGTACTATACTAACACACCGAGTCAACACGAGAGAGGGTACTCCAGACTTTGATTAAACAGTTAAGTGATCTATTAACCCAGCGGAGATCTCCATTGGCTAAATATATATGGCTATTTCTGGCTGACATTATCCGAACATCAAACAGAAAGCTGAAATTAGGGTGGTATGAAGCGTCCGTCCATTTACGGGTAAGTACTGACCTGGGATGTAATTTGGGTCATAATGACATAGGGCAAATCTTGAGGCGTTTCGAGGATGTCTTGGAGAAGTACTCTCGTATATGTTGGATTAGAGATATTTAACATTTCTGG
>NC_051407.1:13744148-13744402 GCF_015228065.2 Penaeus monodon
TAGGCCATGATCTTATGAAGAAGAAAACCTATCGATATTAATAAGGAAGAAAGCAACATGCATATGCAAGCAAAATCCTGCAACACTGAAGAAGGAAAGAGGGGAAAGACTGACATGCAAGAGGGTTTAACAGAGGGAAAGCTATATTGGCCATGAACTATCATGATTTTTTCGGAGATAACGTCAGGCTGTGCAGATGAAGCCCCGCCTCGCAAAAGACAGGGAAAAGGAGAGTGATTGGCACTAATTGTAAG
>NC_051407.1:13744431-13744917 GCF_015228065.2 Penaeus monodon
CTTAACTCCCAGTCATTTCTGGCCGAAGGATACTCCATCTTCGTTTCAGTTATGTCTGTTTCTTCTATTTATCCTCCCTGTCTTTGTCTCTTTCCCTCTTCTTCCGTTTTGTAAAATATACAGACACACACAAGCGTATCAAGACGATGTCTATAAATAGAAATACGTTTTTCCTCGTGTAGAAAACCGTACAAGTAAGGCTATGCGACGATTGATATTTCGTGAAGTCAGTTGCTTGCTCTGATGTCAAAGAAGGTGAGACATCCATCATATGAGAACAATATGTGTACATCTCGTTCATCATTGATCAGTAGTAATACCAGTGACATCCTAATATTAATGGCTGGTAAGCTATCTTGTTACCTGAAGGGAAGAAGCTCGCAGGATTACTATTATCCTTACTTATTCTAAACATCAAATTTCACAATGTTGAAACTATACGATTCCGAAGTAAGTAAATCACCAAAGACTGCAGATTGCAACACA
>NC_051407.1:13745383-13745564 GCF_015228065.2 Penaeus monodon
CTTGAACTTTGCCTGTAATTGTCGTGACTATTTAATAATAACGTGAATGTCAAGCACAAAGTAGGTCTACTGGCCAATGGAATCCACAGAGTATAACTTTTTCTTTTGGGATTTTTGATAAGGAAAGTCACACAAAAATATAAAAATTTATGTATACATCCGTATACACAAACATGTCTAT
>NC_051407.1:13745798-13746055 GCF_015228065.2 Penaeus monodon
GTCGCATACACGTGTTTTAAGAGCGCGTAAACCTAAAATGTGCATCTGTAATATACTGATCTCTCATATATATTGTCTCTTAAAAATATAGAACTTAAATTTCCAGTATCAAATACTTCCCGTCCAGTATTTCACGCGTCGGCAGAGTACAGAAAGAAATACTTTTTTTCGGTAGCCCAGATATTTCCGGTTTGTGCTTTTGAAACTCTTCAACTTCCTTTCTGGTTGCATTTTTTTTTTAAATGTTACATACTTTC
>NC_051407.1:13746167-13746244 GCF_015228065.2 Penaeus monodon
TTTATTAGTTATTCAGTTGGTAAATGCTAATGAAAATGTTTATAAGATTGATGACACCGAGAGTTAGAGTTAACCTA
>NC_051407.1:13746843-13747051 GCF_015228065.2 Penaeus monodon
TGAACGAGCGAAGATTACGGCACTTTTCTCTCCTTTGCCCAAAAACCCTGAGTTCCCACGCGCTTCCCAGGTCATATTAAAGGCTAGTGAGGGGAGTCGTTATGGCGAGTCGAGTAAAATGTGAACAAAACTTTGTGATATGTTTAAAAGATACGTAACAAAACCTTTGACTTCCTTGGGGTTATTTCGTTGATGAGCAGTTATATCA
>NC_051407.1:13747634-13747812 GCF_015228065.2 Penaeus monodon
CAAATTCCCTCAGGAAATACCGAAATCAAACAATATGAAGATATCTAGTATCAACGACAAAAGTTAATTTGATCATCATTAACAAAATCAATGTCATATCTACATCGATTTATATGGGTTTCATACCACACTCAAGCTGGAATATCTTAATTGGCTTCATATGCATTATGATTTGTTC
>NC_051407.1:13747943-13748108 GCF_015228065.2 Penaeus monodon
TCAAATTCATTAGTTTGAAAATATAATTGTAAGTTTTTCATTCTTCTTTTTTGGTCCAAGTCACATATTTTACATACCTATCATTTACCCTCTGAAATATTGTGATGTGACAAATCAGACAACGATATTTGGAATATATTGAGACGTGATGCGCTAGTATGTAAC
>NC_051407.1:13748150-13748264 GCF_015228065.2 Penaeus monodon
GACAATGATTTATCCGAATTAAAAAGATTATATTTTGATATTTCTCATAGATCAAGAATAATCTACATACAATTCTTGCTTTGTATAATTCGAAGAAAGTGTATAGAAGTTTAG
>NC_051407.1:13751580-13751815 GCF_015228065.2 Penaeus monodon
CTTAAGGCCAAAGAATATTGGTTATTATGGAATACAAAACTTATACGGAACTAATTATAAGAGATTAATTTGATAAGCTGGGAAATCGTAGATGAGTTTCCGAGTACTAATATTGCAGAAGGGGAATTGGTAATTTTTTTACAATATTAGGTATAGCAGTTGTTGATTTTATCATCACCAATAGTTTTCTTCTTAGTACAGTTAAATTACAGGCATGGTGTTAGGTATATAACCA
>NC_051407.1:13758892-13759514 GCF_015228065.2 Penaeus monodon
AGTAAGTGAATCAGCACGTGTTTTATGCAGCCACAATGTACTCGTGATGATTTTTCCTCATACATATTCATCAATACTCTTTTTTTATTAACATTTTGACAAATATAGCTACAAACGACAAACAAAGTGTTTAAAAATGTATAAATGGTAAATACTTTGATATTCAATAAACTGAACACAGTATTAAAATCGTTATTGTTAATTCTTGCAATTGTCTAGCAATAAATATATATGATTAGTACTATTTTCATACTTTGAATTATGATCATAAGAAAAATGTGATTATCTTTTCATATCTACATATATCAAAAATAAAAAGGAAATATGTAACAGGTAGCCAATCACGCCATGATCAATGTTACATTTGTGGACAACGCTGTGATAATGAAAAACATGTTTCTTCTGCTATTGAAATAACAATACTATTTAAATCAATCTGCAGTGAAACAGAATGGCTCAATTTACCATTAATCCTACGAACACTGGAATAAGTATTTTTGCAATGATGGAACCCACTGAGTCTTGCGCGCGTGCGCTAATGTATAAAAACACGAATACATCTAGATTGGCAGATAGATTCATCCTTCCATTCATCCATTCATCGAATGAATGAATTATTGAA
>NC_051407.1:13759668-13760976 GCF_015228065.2 Penaeus monodon
TTTAATAAAGTTGGGTTTGGCCTAAGACACAGAGTTGGCAAAAGACAGACTGTAACATGAATGGAGACGTAACAACAAACGATGACAAAGACGTTTTTATCCGATTAACAGATTTCTTTCCGCACATATTTTGCCACAGAAGAAAGCGGAAAAGTTCCCAAAGAAATAATAAATTGCCATCAAAACAATAGCGAAATGCAGAGTACATATTGAGGTCTAAGAAATCCTGTTTTCATTTAAATCATCATCAGTTCATATTTCTTGTGATATTATTAACATAGAAAAAGTACAGAATATCGTGTTCTTATAGATACACATTAGTATGTGAATTAGTCTGCTCTCAGCACTAGAAATATCTCCTTTATAATTTCAAAATAGTTTTATTGTTTATTTTTTTTTCAAAGACGGAGTCATTGTTTCTTTTCTTAGTTTCAAATGAGGCGATGTTCTCGTTTTGCGGATTTTTTCTCTTACCTGTATTTAGATTACCTCCGTGAATTTTAACTTTTGAGATTTGGTGACCTTTTTAAAGTTTGCTTTTCGAGTTCTCTTTTTGGTTTTGTAATTCTTCGATTTCTCCGTAAATTTCAACCTTGGAGAATCTAGACTGTTTCTTTTTAAATTTGTTTTTTGTGTTTATTTTATTGTGATATTCTGATTAACTTCTAATTACTCTTATTGCTATTGTTCCTTTTTATCAATAATGGATTTAGCAGAGGTATTTTTGCCATTTATTTCTAGTGCTGAGAGCATACTAATTCATATGAAGGTAAACTCTCCTATTCTGTATTTTTTCTATGTTAATAATACCACAAGGAATAGGAACTGATGATGATTTAGATGAAAACAGTATAGTTCCTGCAGTAATAATTATTACTTCCAGGAAGCTGTGCGGAAAATGAAGTGCTTGGCACATTTTGCCATTCTGAAACAATAGCAAGCTTCAAGGGGTAACTTGCAAGTTTTCTCCAGGTTCCTCTCCAGGTAGTCCACTACAGTTTCACAAGGTTGTGCGCCTCGTCTTCTCTGAAAGGAGAAACACAAAAGACTGAATATACACACAAGCTTCTTTTAGAGAACCAAGCCTTCGGTGAGTTTCACAGGAAATGTTTTGGGGGGTGAACTGTGGGAAAGACTAGATCTTAAATAAATCTCGAATTCTTCTAATTATTTGCAATACATGTTTCTAATGTTGAGAGCATATTGATTTTGCAAATGCGCTACTGATGTAGCGCATTTGTATCTATTCTGTATTTTTACTATGTTAATATCACAAAACATATGGTTCCTGTAGTAATAGTAATTATT
>NC_051407.1:13761033-13761183 GCF_015228065.2 Penaeus monodon
GCACGTGTGTGTGTGTGTTAAGTAATAAAAAATTATGTTAAGTAAAAAAAAAAAAAAAATCTTACCAAAATCCGTTGAGGATCCTGGTGCCAGGTCCGCCTTGGTCGTAACTTTCCTTTTTTTCTTGCCTTTTTTGCCCTTCCTTGTTTC
>NC_051407.1:13763232-13763595 GCF_015228065.2 Penaeus monodon
CACTACGTAGCACCTATCATAAATTTTAAAGCAAACTTCAATGGAATCTGCCAAAATATCTTCTTGCAAAACGCGTAAACACCCTCAAGGACTGCTTCAAAGGAATCTAAATTACTTGCTTCTTGATATGCTAAGAGTCGTCGATTCATTCGATGACTCACAGAAAAAAAAATCAAGGAAGTTCAGAGGAATTTTGTTTGCTGAATTTCCTGAAGACAAGGACTCGTGACTGAACACTTAGGAAAAGGCGCCATTTCATTCCATAATCATCTCTGAGTTTACTAATGATTGATTAATGCCTCCCGGGAAATCATAAAAATGGTTCACTGGATTTATATGTAAAGAGTATAATGATTCATATCT
>NC_051407.1:13763682-13763815 GCF_015228065.2 Penaeus monodon
ATGACAGTATATAAAATACATCGTGAATAGATATACATGTTAAATGCCAATGACGAAAAGGTAGTTCTGACAACCATAAACGTGTATTTTAAGAACATAACTCAAATACGTTTTTAATATATAAAGGAGAATG
>NC_051407.1:13764814-13765160 GCF_015228065.2 Penaeus monodon
ATAAAATTTTAAAGAAACTTCAATGGAATCTGCCAAAATGTTCTCTTGCAAAACGCGTAAACACCCTCAAGGACTGCTTCAAAGGAATCTAAATTACTTGCTTCTTGACATGCTAAAAGTCGTCGATTCACTCGCTGATACAAAAAAGAAAAAAAAAAGGCAGTCCAGAGGAATTTAGTTTGCTAAATTTCCTGAAGACAAGGACTCGTGGCTGAACACTTAGGAAAAGGCTCTAGTTTCATTCCGTTATCATCTCTGAGTTTACTAATCATTAATTAATGCCTCCTGTGAAATTACAAAAATGGTTCACTGGATTTATGTGTAAAGGTCAAAGCGATTCATATCT
>NC_051407.1:13765265-13765506 GCF_015228065.2 Penaeus monodon
ATGTCAGTATATAAAATCTATCGTGTATTGATATGCATGTTAAATAACAATGGTAAAAATAGTTGATTATTAGATTCTTTTTTTCTTCAGTCATGTTTTTATACTTGATAACGGAGTTATAGTAAATGCAAAGTATCATATTAATATTGGCAATAATAGAAACATCTTTAATTAATAGTGTAAAAATTTCTGATTGCCTGTATAAATCCTTGTGTTTCAATATACCTACCTGCAGTCAATG
>NC_051407.1:13765537-13765946 GCF_015228065.2 Penaeus monodon
CTTATACATATATCTTCTTAATAACACATTGAAAGTTCTTATCTATGGACAGATATCGGTTTACACCCATGTGAGTCTGGTCAGGAAAAAAATATTTTGAAAGTAGAGAAAAAGTTCATATACAAACTTTAAGTGAAAAATACCAATGCGATTGAATATTTAGTACGACAGTGATAGAACATCCAACAGCTATCTAATAAGTGTGTATATTGATAATAAATTAATGAGCAATTGAGATGCTAACTTTAATTTATGTTCCATATCAGAATTATTTTGATGATTCCATATATTCCTCCTGACAACAACAGACTTTCTTCTCTGTCTTGGTGTTTCTCCATTTCCATTCGCTTTTCTGTTTGGGGTTATTAAACGGAACAGGCAATTTTAATTTGAATACTTCGTCTGAGAA
>NC_051407.1:13768929-13769042 GCF_015228065.2 Penaeus monodon
ACAATAGCCAGAGCTGTTAGATTACGCACACAACATTTGCATATAGGACGAAAAAAGTAATGAATTAAAAAAGTAATGACTCTCTGCAGAGGACTATTTTTTTATTTTTTTAC
>NC_051407.1:13769199-13769487 GCF_015228065.2 Penaeus monodon
TTGCATGCGGATCATATTTTTTCTTTAACATGACCAATTATAATATGCTGAAATATACATTTTGGCATTTTCATCCTCATAATTAATATATTCATTGGAATTTTTGACATTTAGAATCTTCAAACAAGGTATTCAAGGCAGAAACAAATAGAAATAAGTTGGGATCATATTCCCTCCAACTTGTTTTCTTATATAGTAATCTGTTGCCATAAATGTCACTTTAATAATTTTATGTACAAGAACATTCAAAATGTGAATGTAACTCTCAGACACAGAAACGTACATATA
>NC_051407.1:13769642-13770053 GCF_015228065.2 Penaeus monodon
GTCTTCTACTGGCTTCAATCCCGAGCTAGTCAAGGTCTCCTCTACACAGATCTCTCCTTTGAATCTATTTGTTGCACAGCTCGCTCTTTCATCTTCCTTCACGCGGTCCATCTATCTGGTTCTAGGCCTACCTCTTGCTCTTGTTCGTACCCTTAGATTCATCATTCTTTAGCCCACATATTTTTTTCCACACCAAACCAAACCAATGCACGCAATCTGCAACCAGGTTCTAATATTTTCATGTCCTTTCTTGCTTCTTTATTTCTCACCCTGTCCAATAATGTAATCCTTTTGGCCCATTGCAGGTTTTTCATCCTACCAACTTCCAGCCTTTTTGTTAATATTTCGTAAGTGCAACTGTCTCAGCATCATAGAGCATAGCTCGGTTTACATCTTGTTCGAATACTTTTG
>NC_051407.1:13770235-13770432 GCF_015228065.2 Penaeus monodon
GCATTTTTTTCTTGTTTTCACTTCCACTATAGAACAACTTGAAATCATTTCCTATCTCTCTGGCCTTGTTCCCTTTCCTTCTTGTTTCTTGAATACACAGAATGTTGGTCTTCCTCCATTACATCATATCCACTATTTCTACATTTCCACCTGTCACATTAAGTGTTGCAACTCGCAAGCTCTTGCACAATTCCGTT
>NC_051407.1:13770623-13770713 GCF_015228065.2 Penaeus monodon
CTCCCCGTGACGGAGGAGGCTCCCCAAGCCCATCTACTGGCTTGCAGTGGGCCTAATGGGTGGGCTTCTAACCTTGAGCGAAGCACCGCT
>NC_051407.1:13771681-13771876 GCF_015228065.2 Penaeus monodon
GTGCGCGCGCGCGCGCGCAGAAATAACATTAATACACACATGTCAAAAATAATCGCAAAATAGCGCATCGCAAATACTGTCATTAATAACACTAAAAGTAAAATTCCTTTCCTGCACATCAATTCATCACATCCAATGTGAAAATTTCTACCAAACAGAAATTAACTATAACTGATAACTGATGATGTGTAAATG
>NC_051407.1:13771956-13772271 GCF_015228065.2 Penaeus monodon
TTAAACAGAGACGGACGGGGAATGGGATCGAAAGATAGAAAAAATAAATAAATAAAAGTTGAAAATTTACTTCTTTTCTCCTTGTTGTATGTATCAAATATAACTTTGATATAATTTTTAACAACAAACCTGATATATAAATGAGGTTTTGAAATATGCATGCCAATGTTTTTAAGAATTTCCCTCCCCGATTTGCTTTTAATTTTCTTGAGTTGACATAACCATCACAAATATTATTATATTTAGCAAACGTCTCCTGAGTTCAGTGGTACGAACAGAATAATCTGACAGGAAACGTAAGACATTATTATTCAT
>NC_051407.1:13772306-13772662 GCF_015228065.2 Penaeus monodon
AGACTGAATGATCTCGATGAGATACCTTTCATAGACATTTTGTGTTTGTAGTTTCCATCACTTATAAACTAGTCGAGAGAACAGTAGAGAGGTTATTACAGTTAACAAAAGGCAGAAAAACACAACTGTTTACAAAATAACTGACCCTGCACAGGCGAGATATGGTCCCGGGGCTGGGGAGCGAGCATTAAAGAGCAGTGAGATGGCAAAGTGGTATACGATGTACGTTTTTGTATAAAGCTATACTATGAATTAAGAAGGAATGCGTAATTATTAAATTCATATGTTGTGTATGTACGCACAAACACACTTGTGTGTAGCAAGTTCAAAAGATTGAAAATAGTGGAATCTAATGC
>NC_051407.1:13773267-13773655 GCF_015228065.2 Penaeus monodon
CACACGCCATCATGAGTCTTGCGTTATCTATCTGGTAATAATAATCATATAAATGTATCTCAATTAAAGCAGTTTCTTATAGAGTTTACATTAATTTGCTGAATGAATAACATCCTTGTGTAATCTCAGTGCAAACCGTAAATTCCTTTGTAAATGCGAGGCAGGAGATAACAAATTGTTCTGTGAAATAGGAGAGAAAAAAAGTGAGGAGAAGAGATTGGAATGAAAATGGGAAGTGGAGAAGACGCCAACTGGTTTTATTTATTGTTAGGAGCAAAAGTTTTATCATAGGTTAAGATTATTAGAGCTAGTGACGTAAGCATTTCCATTCGTGTATTTGTTTTGCCATCGGAAAAGTGTTATCTAAATCATTATTTTTTTTTCATGT
>NC_051407.1:13774436-13775170 GCF_015228065.2 Penaeus monodon
AGGAAATATATATTATCTAAGTCATCGTACGTTGCAATATTTTCAGACAGTATAAAATTTAAAGCAAATGAAAGTGAAATAAGCTGCAAATAGGAGCAATTACTCCAACTACACAATATTTCCATATATGGTATACATGTAATAAAATTTAAACACTGCAAAGGCATGAAATATTAATATGATTTTCGGCAACAAAGATGTAAGTAAAATTAATTTTCTCAAGGGAGGATAAAAGGGGAGCAAAACCGAAATCTGCACTAAGGTTGACGTGGCAATGTAATATTCAGGAATTGTTATATATATATGCATTTGTCTGTATCATATTGACCGTAATATTATTGCTATCATTTGTTCTACTGTTCTATCTGAATTACAATAAGGTAATTCATATTTGGAGCTACGTATCTGATCAATATAATCATACTTTGTGGTCTAGCACCTTATAACACAGTTGCCTTTGATGAAATAAACAGTTACAAGTCACGTGATGCATGATATGACAGTGGTTTCTTAGAAAATACAAACAACACAACAATACTTTTGAATAAAGGATTTGTTTACATTTCATCATCACAACACAAATATACATTTTTGTGTGGGATCTTCAATATGAAGTATCATGCAACCGCTGCGGACGCTGAAAGTATAAGCAGTCGTCTTTTCCTGACTGTAGGCGCCACCTCCCTTAAAGGCAATTTGCGGGTACATGGGTACACAAGGTTTTCCGATCATAG
>NC_051407.1:13775478-13775827 GCF_015228065.2 Penaeus monodon
TCCTTTTTCGAGGAAAACATACATCTGAATATATGGAACAGCGAGACTTGCTTTAAAATATCGTCTATCTGTCAGAGAATATTAGTAAAACAGCCTTGAATGAACATACACAAAAAAAGAATTATATAAAGAAAATGAATCAGCTAATATTCGAACATACACAGAACGCAATAAACCGAAGAACCAGGATGAAACCTTTGATGGAACTTTCGTGTTTGCATATTTTCGCTTTAGTATACACTAGGACAATCGAGAAAAATAACGAACATTGCACAGGCGTGGGACGAGATATTGGGCCAGCGGCAGGGGGAGTGGACGTATGGGCACAGGGAAATAGCAAAGTGATATT
>NC_051407.1:13777693-13777971 GCF_015228065.2 Penaeus monodon
AAAGTATTGCTTCTTTTTTTTCGCGCTCATAACCTGAGATTTTCAATTCTCTGTTACAGATATTGACGGTGTGACAGGTCTAATAAATTAACCCCCGTCATGGATTTGCGTCACAAGCATAGATGCATCATTGAATTCCTCCAAAAAAGTGGAGCCAATGGACATTCTTCGGTGTCTGGTGAACGTTTACGGAGCCGAGGCAGTTGATATTAGCGTGGACAGCTGGGTTCTTCGATTTTGGAGTGGCGACCGAGATGTGAGTGACAAACCGCGTTCCT
>NC_051407.1:13778796-13779006 GCF_015228065.2 Penaeus monodon
TATTTACTGATTCAATGAAACATATATAAAATATACACTAATTCAAGAGCACTACATGATAATTTCATGTTTGGAGACCTGTTCACATGAAGCAGATATATGGTAGTAATAGTGTGAAATAGAAGAAGAAAAAATGGAAGTGATGAGAGAGAAAACCAGTAAGCAATGAAACGGAATAATTTATAATAATCTATACATAATGTATGAAAT
>NC_051407.1:13779076-13779670 GCF_015228065.2 Penaeus monodon
GATGATATAGTATTGATTGTGATGATTATGAGATTAGATGTGTATATTCTCGTGTCGTGTTGTGTGTGTGTATTGGCATAAAACTATAAAATATCCCTATAGCACACACAGAAACAGGGCATTGACTTTATGAACGAAGTGGAAGAAAAGGAAGTAAGAAGAATCGGATAGAAAATGGAGATAAATGATGGCTGAACGGAATGCAAAGAAAGGGAATATAAAATCTAAGCTATGCGAATAAATAGACATAAATTATTATTTTTTTGACATAAACATAAATAAAGAGATAAAAAATAATGATTTGTGTAATTCTTGTGTTAATCTAGCTTGTCTGTTCGCTAATGGTGTTTGCATGCATAAAACTAAATTCATAACACATTAAACACGATATACGCTACTGATAAAAAAGAAAAAGGGAAAAAGAAGTATAATAAATATGGAGAAATGCTCGCATTCATGGTACGTAAGCTTGAATAACACTAAAATTAATTCAATTGGCCAAAAATCAAGGTCACTGCTCAAAGCAATGTTTGTGTATTTCAAAAGTAAGAGAAGAAATAAATAAATGATAATGTAAAATCTATTTCCCCGAGG
>NC_051407.1:13779723-13779872 GCF_015228065.2 Penaeus monodon
AGGAAAAGTATAGTATTTCAAATGTGATGAAGTGTGTGTTGCATTTAGAGTCGATCTATAATCCTCATATCACAAATACATCCTTGGCAAATAACAACCACTGCTGGAAAAGGATGTTTTAATTTAAGTGATCGATAAAGATTATAATA
>NC_051407.1:13781934-13782111 GCF_015228065.2 Penaeus monodon
ACAACCAGCACTGTTGTTCACGTTTATTAATGTAAATCCAGGCTGCTGCAGTCACAGTAATAGAATTTAAACTGCTACGGAACATGAGCTTCTGGCTGCTATTATTGTAAAATATTCTTGGTAAGGTGAAAAAACAGACGAATAAATAAGTTACATAGAAAGAGGAATGCAGTATGT
>NC_051407.1:13782338-13782593 GCF_015228065.2 Penaeus monodon
GCACGCACACATTTTATTTCATTTGTCTTCAAATTGAAGAAAAATGAATTAATTAAGTATCTACATCTTCGCGCATTCTGTTATGTACTCTACATTAATATCTACATTCTGAATTATTCAGTACGTGTATGAAAAACAGCAAACATGATTATAAAGAATCTTTTGGCATTATAATCTAATCTACTTAATTTAATCTCATTATACTGCCATTTGCCAAAGTCAAAATTAATCACGTCAGAACCAACATTTTAATCA
>NC_051407.1:13784185-13784361 GCF_015228065.2 Penaeus monodon
CATTGATTATATTGAGGTAAATGGCAAATCTATGACGCTACAACTGCAGTGAAAGTAATACAGATCGAAGGAGAAATTCCTTCGACTACCAATATCGGAGACAGGGAGAGTTGGAGGCTAAGAGAGCAGTGGTTTCCCGTTCCATTCTCAAGAAACCTTTTTATGGTTTAGCTTCT
>NC_051407.1:13784613-13784866 GCF_015228065.2 Penaeus monodon
TCTCTTGACCTGTAATTTTTAACAAGAAGTATTAATCCGTTCGTACCCCTCCAATTCTATTCGGTATTTGAGAGGCAAATAAAGGGGGGTATCACGAACGGAGGGTATATCTCTAGCTTTTTATCGCGAGTCATTAGACATTTTAGACATTTAACTTATCTAGCGGAAGAGGTGGTTCGGTGGACTGCTATATTGGTAATCATGTATGTTTGGCTATAGACATATGTATTCACATACATATGCCCATACAGAA
>NC_051407.1:13784937-13785119 GCF_015228065.2 Penaeus monodon
AACAAACAGGGTTAATTACCAACCTCGACTTATGTCTGAAAACGTGCTTTGAAGCTGTTCAAACCCTAGGCTCAACACTCACTGTTCATTTTGAGTGCGACAGCGTTAATCATGCATGACCCCCACTGCTATAGGAGTTGCTCGTCTCCGTGTTGTAATCAGGAAACGACTTTCTGCTTCAG
>NC_051407.1:13787062-13787320 GCF_015228065.2 Penaeus monodon
ACACCCATAGCTTGCATTCTCTGTCATAAAAAAAGATAAGATAAAGTAAAGAAACAGTTGATTATTAGCATATATTAATAACGCGACTTGCAAGTTAAGAAATTAACATCATACTGACAATTACATAATTTTACATCTGGCAGCTGGCACATGCAAAGATAATCAATATTCACTTAACCGGTTTTCTAATAGCGAAGCTGAGTCATGCATTTGTTGCAAACTATACTGAACTTTACGTGGATATAGATTCATTCCTGC
>NC_051407.1:13787571-13787866 GCF_015228065.2 Penaeus monodon
ATTAGAAACACTTTCCCTCTCTCCTTTCATCAGAAAATAAATCATGTATATACATGTTGTATTCTTAGTCTGTCTCCCTCTCTTTATTAGGAGGTAAACGTATTCTGACATTACAGATTAATATCACTTGCCCAGAAAATCAGATCACTTCCATTTCAGAGGACAATTTCGAATGATTCCTCTTACATTTTGAGTCGAACACGAATGCATTTGAGACGTCCGATATTACCTGTGAGTACGGAGCTTCACGTAGTAAGAATCTCAATATACCGTGGCAGATTCGTTATTAAATGCG
>NC_051407.1:13788075-13789014 GCF_015228065.2 Penaeus monodon
TAATCCATAAGCAGATTCTCAACTCACGCTTGATCAATAACAAGCTCCAGCATTGTTTGGTGTCCACGATTTGTACGTATCATATTACCATCTATTCAACACTTGTTAACCACTATTGATTGTGTAGGTTATTTCATTAGCGTAAGGTCAGACAGGTGCCAGTATAATGATTTTCTGAAACACCGATTTTTTTTTCGAACTAATGAAGCCATTGTAATTTGCAATATCCACATACAATATAGGACGTGGTATTGGCACAGGCATGCTTACAATTAACAATCAAAGTCAAATCTCTATTCCAAACATCAAAGAATTTCACATAACTGAGGTTCAGCACGAACTTTTATCAAGGATTCAGTTATGCTGGAACATTCGGTGATTCATAAATGTATTTGTTAGTCTCTAATTTTGAGTACGTACAGTTAGAGGAAGCAGTTCATTAACAGTCGAAACATGAACGTTGAGAAAAGCTGTCAACTTTGGAAATATGAAAGAAATGTCAGTGGAGATAGTCACGTGATTTTTTTTTATATAAATATATAAAAGTTTTCAAGCAAATTAATAATAGGAAGTTTAACATTTTCTAATTCCTAAAAGAATTTCTTTTGTTCCAGAATTTAGGGTTATAATATGAGTATATGTAATATAGGTAACATAAGTACAATTTTAATTCATCTTGAATATTTCCATCTCGCAATTCACATAAGCTATTCATTTTAAAACTTATTTTGAAGCAAATATTCATTTATCATTATCTGCAACCAATAAGAACAAAACATCATGCAAATATCATATGTCACTTTATTGAACATTCACAGATAATCTACTTGAGTTAATTACGTTATCCACTTTCTATCAATTTTCCAAAGCCGAAACTAATCATATTACAGTAATTTAGTAAATGCAAGATTTGGACAGTACACACAGACGCACACATGC
>NC_051407.1:13789429-13789632 GCF_015228065.2 Penaeus monodon
CTCTCTTCCCTTTAGTCCACTGTAGATATTCAAGAGAGGTTCGGTATGTATGCTTTATCTGCCAAAACCCAGCGGTGTCGACTGTTTTATAGAATCTGATCTCGTTCTCTTAATCAACTTCTAGACTGTAATGCATGCGAATGCTATCTGATGCTAACGGTTTCCAAGATAACATTTTAACGAATACGCAAACATACTTTTTT
>NC_051407.1:13790847-13791381 GCF_015228065.2 Penaeus monodon
TCAAAGGAATAAATATCATATGGGATGTCCTTTAGCTTCCCCGAAAATCTATTTTTAATGCTTTGTGTTACTAAATCTTGATCGTAATATCGAAGCGTATTTTACATTAATAACCGCCGGGAAGCTTATATTCCGCACCCGCATAATTTCTATTAACTTAATTACAACAGCTTCAGTCGGATGGGTCCGTTCTTGCACTAACAAATTTTGGTTGCAAATGTTGGATTCATGTAAATAACTGAAAAAAAAACTTCAGTCATTTACATGAATCACAAGATTGACATGGAAGAGTCAGAGGAAAGTTCAATTTTCGATACTTTTTTTTCCAGCTATTGTTTTCATTTACTTAACGCAGATTTTTTTTTCCTGTCTGAAGCACAGTGCCGATTTAAGCACATCAAGAGTATGTCATGCGTGAATAAATGGGAGACATTTCTGTTTTAACAGCAACTTATTTTAAAAACAGTGATTTTTAATGAATCTATCTGACATTTTCATTATATTGGCAGTGTCTTTCGCAAAGTGGAATGAATT
>NC_051407.1:13793321-13793889 GCF_015228065.2 Penaeus monodon
TTTAAGAATGAGCTACAGTTGGGATGAACAAAATTAATGATGTTATTTATTTTGGTTCACTGTTTTTATTTTAAAGGATTTGAATCTTTACCTGACCTTGAAATAATACTTCAGGATTGTTTTTCATTTATTTTTATTTTTTTTACTTCATGTATGGTTTTCGTGGCTCTGCAGGGTAAGGGCACGAAAGATAGCAAATGATGAAACGAAGAATAATCTGACGATTACCAAAGTTTACAGACGCCATACCATTCTACCACCTTGACGAATTAATGTCATTCCAGTTTATATGAAACATACAGCCATACGAAATTTCCTATTGATATGTCAGGGACTGTAGATTGCCATATCAATATTCGATATTCAGTTTGTATCCCATAATTTACAGATGAAACTGCTTTGTTCATGCATTATGAACAAAGTCTATTATTGGTTTAGAGTCGCTTTGTAACGCTTTCCAGATAAGCTAATATTCTGTTTCTCAACCACCAGATGACTCTAGTTACAAGGTGCAGTTATCTCAGGTTATATATTTTTAATAATAACATCTTCGATGTTTATGCATCAA
>NC_051407.1:13794057-13794132 GCF_015228065.2 Penaeus monodon
CGTGCGCGCGCGCGCGAAGTATATCCAGGTGGTAGGTTTTTATACTAATAATCGTGTGTTGTTTGGGTTGATATT
>NC_051407.1:13794252-13795529 GCF_015228065.2 Penaeus monodon
AGATATGGAACGATCCAGCATCTTCATCTACTACTAGATCATGCAGGGTAAGGGCATACCTAAACCAACTGCTTCATGACTTTCCTGAATCTTCACTTTTGAATAAACATGAGCCCACTCACTTCAGGCGGGGGGGGGGGGGCTACTTGACCTCTCCTTCATATCTACAGAACTTCTTCCATTTTCAAGCTGGACCCTTCACCTATACTTAGCTTCCGATAATTTTGCTTCTATTATGCTATGCCACATATACAACGTTCGCCTACTCTCAGGTGCAATCTAAAGCGAGCAAACTGGCATCTTTTTACCGATCTCCTCGAATCTAGTGTAGCTGCTGCCTTACACACGGCAGCACATCAAGCCACACCACTAATGTCTCCTGCTTCCCACTTTCGCAAGAACCATTGTTACTACAACAATTGAGTAAGAGAACTCTAACATCGTCTCTTAATTCTACAAAAGGCTTTAACGAGGTCCTTGCGAATTTCAGAGCTACCAGCAAAGTCATCGAGAAGGAAATCTGGAGATAAAAACCTCCACGTGGCTCGATCGGTGTGAACCCCTAAATGTCCACACCTCGCTATCAGATCTCTGGAGGAGATTGAATATAGTCACCGGCAAGTTTAAGAGACAACCATGTCACCCAGAGCCGAAGCAAGACGCTGATGCAGTAGCCATGATGTTCAAGACAAGGAGTAACACATCACAGCTCCCACCCCCAGCTAGAAATCGCCTTACAGCCCTATTCAGGCATTTGGCATACTCCATTAATTAATCAATAGATCTCTCAAAGCTGGCCGTCTCCTAGCAAGCTGGAAGATTGCAGCCATCCAGCCGATTCCCAAGGCAGGTCTCAGTAGATTCTATAGTCCCATATAGTCTCTTCTGTCTTGTATAGGAAACACTATGGAACATGCTATCCTTGCCAGACTATCATTCTAGATACTGTATCCCCATCAACACATCTATACATACACCAAGGGACTTAGCACTATGGACAATCTCGCCACTATCTACTTATTCACAGATGGATTAGAAAGCATCATCATGTTTCTTGACATTGAGAAGGAATTTGAATTAGCAAACTGTACAGCAGTTATCAGCAAGTTCCGTAGTTGAATATACGACAACGTCCAGGACAGGAAAGCCTAGGTCCGGTTTCTACACAGGGAGTCTCACCTAGTCCCATTAGCTACGAGAATTCAGCAGATTGTAGTGGGTTTTGTTAGCAGGGTCGTCGCACGAGAAGACAGTGGTCCAGTAGTCCAGTCTATAAG
>NC_051407.1:13796009-13796800 GCF_015228065.2 Penaeus monodon
CATAAGGAAGGATATGCTACTCCCACAAGACAATCCCCACCATCACCAGGCCTGGCACAGAGGCATTTTGCCTTTCTCGACGCACTAAATCTCCTTCCTGCCATAAGACAGAGAGGCTTAGACGATAATCATCCCACATACATCAAGGTTAGACCTTGGGGTCCACTTCCAGCTCACTTTCAAATAGATATCCTACCCAAGCCTAAGGCGCAGTGCAGTCTCAACACTGATGAATCCTTTTACCAACATGTAGTGAGAGCAGGATTAGCATTTGTATGTGATGACTACACATATACCAGCCGAATCTCCGATAACTCATCCATCTTACAGGCTGAGATCTTTGCCATCAAAGGGGCACTTACTCATGCACTCAATCTACATATTAACTGATTCCCTATCAGCCATCCATATTTTCCAGAAGCTTCCTCCTAGTGACAACATACATCTCATTACTACAGCCTTCTACAGGCTCCAGCAACTCCACAAACAAGGGAAGGCTATTAAGTTAGTGTGGATACCCAGTCATGTTGGAATAGAGGGGAATGAACTATCAGAAAGTGTAGCAAAGGAGAGCTCTACAACCTAGCATTAGTTATGTCAAGAAACTAGCACTCCATGAAAAGGAAAGATGCAGCTACTCTCCACTGCCTTCATTTGGGTTATCAATGTCACTGGGAGATTGACGGGCGTGTTCCCAGAGAATTCCAGCACTGCCAGACAATTATTGAGCAGCCTCTCCTACACTATTTTTTTTCTGCCCTATACTAGATAGTATCAGGCTGGCTCACGGG
>NC_051407.1:13798495-13799854 GCF_015228065.2 Penaeus monodon
TACTACAATATTTCTGAATTAATACCTTTTTGTTCTACAATTTCACTGGTGTACTTACAATACGGGGGCAGAGTTACTGGTGCTGCGTAGTTAGTCCTTTCAGTCAGTGCTCTCATTTTAAAGTGACTATTCTTGTAATTGTAAACTATTGCTTGATATGAAAAGAGAAGAAGAAGAAAAAAAAGTGTAATAATGACTATGTTCTCATAAACGGAGAAGTCGTGCCCCTCTTCGATACAAATAAGCTGACTGATTCACGGAGTGTTCGCATCGCTGTCCATTTACTCGCAATATATGTTGAGACATACTGTGTGTACTAAAGTTAAACCTGGCCGATTCAGTATATTATTGTTTCGTAGGGAATGCAAGTGAAACGGAAACAAATGATTCTCGTAAGAGTACGTTAGGTAGTAAATTACTGTTTGTATAGTCAAGATGAATACCATATTTTTCTGTGTGGTTATTCCCCTTGATTGCTTTATTATAGTATAGTATATATCTAGCCTATAGAAACCGCAATAGATTGCCTGTTGTACTGTAAGATCATTGTCATTTGTTTGTGAAATTTCTATTTACCATAAAACACGAAAATAATGGGACGACTTCATTCCAAAGAGATGCCCATCCTGACCGTTTTTAATCTATCTTTTATCTATTTTATAATGCTTAAAAACAATGGTATATTTATAATCCCAACTATAACATTACTATTCAGAAGATTTGGTCTAACTGCAAATTGTGAACACGGACAATGCATATGAACTTTTTCTGAAAACTTTCGTATTAAGCTTATGAATAAATCCTTGCCCGAGTAAACGCTAATGCCCAATAAACCGGTTTAAAAAGTACAGAGAGCTCACCAAACTTATTGACAAGCCATACACCCACGTAATAACAGAGGCCACCGGGTCTTCCAAAAACGTTATTTGTGATCAACAACGTTACAGCTGAATTCCGTTAGTTTCGTCTTCCTTTACCACACGTTTAGATTACACTGGATCACAATACATCGTTTAGACGTACACAATTCAACTTAAATACGAATCATATATCATAACCCAAACATACAATGAGTTACGAAGAAGGCAAGGAAGGGATTTACATCAGGCAAAGAAGCACAGATTCATCAAAGGCTTAAAAACGCGGTGAAAAAAAGATAGAGGAATTATCACATTACCAGGAACCTCAGGCCATTGGTTCTGGATACTGAAACTTTTCAAGAGAGTTCAAAAAATGATACGATTGCGGAGCTAGAGAGCAGATTAATTAAACAAACCGTAATCATTTCCTAACAATTCAACCTCGATTGGAATAATTTTCATTCATATCATTCTTAAATTGCATGATATGATTTAATCA
>NC_051407.1:13800629-13801071 GCF_015228065.2 Penaeus monodon
AGATGGGTCTGGCAATAACAGTGAATCTGCTAATTTAACTACCAATTTTGTCTTTAGAACTAAGAGTATGAATAAATGATTGAAACTCAGTACAGCTTGAAGTGCAAAATTGCATTCAAATGACAAGGTTTAGTTTCCTTTCCTTTATATTGTTTTCATACTACGGTTCACAAATAAAAAAGATAGAAATTTATATCATATGAAAGCTACACTGTGAATCAATCAATGCAATATATCACAATGATAAATATCATGGTAATGTGGATTATTTTTGGCATTAGAAAAACAAAAAGCTTAAATTACAATATTGCAAGATCCTTTATATAACAACATCCAATCATTCAAAGCTTCTCACCATGAAACTGCATTGCTAACTTACTTATAGTTCTATTACGAAAGTCACACGCCTACGAAAGTTTGATCTGGTGCTAAGCAGGATTCC
>NC_051407.1:13801352-13801643 GCF_015228065.2 Penaeus monodon
CTCAACGTATACTTTAGAGAAAAATGCAGGGTCAACACATTACAAATCTATTTTCTTTGATGGTAAATGAACCTTAATCACGTACCAAGTAAAATATCTCTAATATGATAAAGGAAAGGAGATATCAAAATACCTCAAGTGTCGTAGTAAAGATGAGGGTACTGAAGGAAAAAGTGGATATGCGGCTCTGGCAGGCAATCTGAACCTATTGTGAGGGCGACATGAGAAGAGCTGCAAGACGAAGAGGTAATTAGAGAACTTTGTTAAACGGGAGATGGACGCAGACAGGCC
>NC_051407.1:13801741-13802172 GCF_015228065.2 Penaeus monodon
TACGAAGGTCTGAACAAAAGATGAGAGAATAAATAGAGAGGTAAATCACTTAAGTAAAATGACTCATAGAGATTCAAAAACATTAGATGAAGGAAAAAGAAGAAGAAATAAAGATAGAATAGATTTGTAAAATGAAAGCAGATAATGAGGGCAGACAGACACAGATATAGAGCGTGCGAGAGGAACAGAGAGATTAGCAAAACCCAGCTGTCCGTTGATTAAATAACCTCACATTTCTTCAGATAACTGTAATTCGATAACTTGGATAGAACCGGAACATGAATTGTAATGAACACACACACAGGACAAAGACAAAGGAAATTATTTCAGCCAAGGGAAAAAGTGGTAAGAAAAATATGCACAAAAAATTCAATTCCAAAAATGGACCTAACAAATATTTCTCCCGTTCGTTCGTATTCCCCCCACCCCTC
>NC_051407.1:13802529-13802780 GCF_015228065.2 Penaeus monodon
CTATCTCAAGAACGTCACTATATCAGCCAAAGGCACAGTCAGTGGAGGCACGTAGGTAGCCAAACTCCTGCGAATAATTTCCTTGGCACTATCCCTACACGTTCCCCGAGATTTTGGTGATGGAATCGAGTCACCGTAATGAAGTTCTTCGAATCTCTTCTAATTTGGGTAGTGCCGCTTTCCCTTTGTGAGACCTGCGTGATTTCGCGATTGATAGGAAAAGAGGACGGAGAGAGGGAGGGGAAAGATAA
>NC_051407.1:13802867-13803956 GCF_015228065.2 Penaeus monodon
TTGATGGTGTAACATGTGCGTTTGTTACTATAAAATACCTATGCTTTATTGCCTTCTAAACATAGCCAAAACATGAAGTAAAGGAACTGACCATAAATGATAACCACGGTACTAATATCCACAATGAAAATATATAAAACAGATGATTACTAAACAAAAACAATCAGAAAAAAATTCTGAAGAAGATTTTTTTGATAAATAAAGACTCTTTGCCACCTTACACTTAACCTTCTGTTCTAAGACGATGATTATCTCCAAACCGCCACGAAAACGCAGACTTCTTGCTTTCCCGCAGCCAAGATTTTAAGGCCGCCACCCATTCTTGTTCCCATGGCATTAGTGTCGTCACCTCTTCCCGCTACCGTGGCCTTAATGTTATTAGAATCTCTTGCTATTATGGTCGCAATGGGAGTTCTCTATCGCCAAATAACCTTTCATTAATTTAATGGAAGTATTATTTACTTACAGCTGAACTTGTTAAGGTATATACATATGACTGTATATTTTCTCTCTCTTATTTTCAGGGGAGACATAATGCTCATATAACTTTGAAGAAAATGTTCAGCGTTCGAGCGAAATAGAACGGTATATCGGCGACCTAATTTGCAATAACTTCTATGCCTTAGACTCTCATTGCGTTGTGTCCCCAGGTGAAAAGAGACATTAACATTCATGAGCAACAGTACACGGGGTAAGTGTCAGCTTATGCATGGTAGCATGAACCCAAGTCAGACTGGCTGTCAGGAATCCGCTTTGAGAAAATGTTGCATGGAGGAAGAGGAAGAGAAAGAGAGGGTGAATCAAATGGTACTTTTAATATTTTGAATAAAGGAGCTTATTTAGCGTAAACTGGGAATAAAAGGCACGAGCTAAATGCTACTTTTTACGTTGTGAATAAAGGGTGCTTATTCATTGTGAAGAGGGCAAGAGTTTGGAACCCAGAAGACAAGGAAAAATGTCCAGATGAGAAAATCTGAATCATCACAGATATGTTTTACGCTCAAAACACGACTGATATTCTCCAGTCTGCTGCGAAAACTGGGTCTTGTTTCTTCTACTAAATCTATCTTCCTCGGGAGCTTGCTATGG
>NC_051407.1:13803979-13804219 GCF_015228065.2 Penaeus monodon
AGGCGTGGTTATCCAAAAACATTGACACTATAGCGTGAGGAGGGCGAGCGGAGACGGTGCGGGTAAGGGACGTTACAGTAACTCATTTTTAGGAAAGGAAAATATATATATTAGAGAAACATAAATATTTCAGTCTATAATCATTATCTAAATTTATATGTTTTATTATTTCTCTGTTTATGTATCTATATTAATATATCTACCTACCTATCTATATGTATACTTATATCTAACTGTACC
>NC_051407.1:13805526-13805828 GCF_015228065.2 Penaeus monodon
AAAAAATTCTTTAATTTCAGGAAATTGTATCAACAGACTTCAGTATCTGAGAAGCAACTTTCAAAAACATCTATGAAAAATTTGAAACACACCTATTGACTCTGGTGGTGAGGGAGCATCCAATTAGGATTTTTTTCCTGCATGTTCATTCCTGCAGCCAATTTATGAAATAAATACTTACACACCTAGATTTGAAATACATCAGAACAATATGGCAATTATTTTCTTTAGTACTATACATATTTTGTAAATGTAGACTAGTTGAATAAAACTGTAGAATAGCTACGTTGTTGATAATACCT
>NC_051407.1:13806350-13807874 GCF_015228065.2 Penaeus monodon
AAAGAAATCTACCTTTTAAGGAAATTGTAGATAACATACTAATTTGGAAATAATTCTAAAATTACAGGTTCCAGAAGTGTCTAGTGGCGAGACACTGCTGACCCTTGGTTGATGACCCTCCTCTTATGGTCAATTCGAATCGTGGGTCAGTACCAACAAGGAACAGCTCACCTGCATCAGTACCACCTCTTTTATCACCCTCAACAGATGACTGGTCAACTCCTAATTCTGATGAATTAGGGAAAATAGCACCTATACTCATTATACACATATATATTAAAGCCAATTTCAGTGTAAATTAGCCATCCTCTCTTGCCAAGAAACGAATCCCTTACTTACAAAATAGTCCTTCAAAGTGTTTCTTACACATTTAGCTTCATTTGAGTGGCCACGTGCTGTTGGTTATTTTCCATGGCATTTGGTACTGCCTACAAATCACTTGGAATCCAAATACTTTTTCCATGGCCTTCCCTCATGAGGATTTCACGTCGGACAGGCTTCCCACTCTTGACTCGCAAAAAATTATGCAGCACTACAGTTTCAAAAATGTTTATTTTCTACAAACTCTGGCTGCGATTCAGTTGGTTGCAGCAACACTCGAAATTTGGAGGCATTTTCAGAAACACGCCGTGTCCTATAATTGAATATTCTTTGCTCATTGGTAAGGCTTCATTAAGTAGCACTTTAGAGGAAATACGTCATCACCTACTATTACATAAGGCAGTCTGATATTGATAAGGGGGTATGACTTGGTTTGAGGAATCTGTAGTTGCTGATTCTCAATGCAGTCTCTGAGAGTACATTTATCCCACACCCCAGCATCAATAGCACGTCCTTTGCCTCCAATGTCGACATACAAGAATTTATAATTGGCATCCACCAAGGCTAACATTAGGCTATGGTGGGTTTTGTAATGAAAATACTCAGACCCCTCATTAGCACTCATTTGCCATCCAAAGCCCCCAACAAAAGGGGAAATTCCGCATATCATGGAGGACAGATGCTACAGCTTGCCATTCAGCTGATGTCGTTTGTAGTTTGAGGTATGTATCTCTTAACACAGTATAAATAGCCTTGCAGACTTCAGGAATTATAGCCGATATAAGGTTGTGGCTGATTCGGTACGACCATGCTAATGAATGCCATGACTGTCCTATGGAATAAAGAAAAAGATTTTAATTAATATGATGGTATTACATTAATAACCTGTTTAACCATTTTAAAACCATTAATTATTGTTAATTGATAAGAGACAATATGCTTGATTATTATGTTTAGCTATGAGGGCTTAGCCCCAGATGTATATCAGATGACCTTATTACCTTTTTCAGCATGGCAGATCAAGACTATTAAATTGCAGGCCTACTAGCTTACTATGACTGTAATCCTATAAGCATGATTTTGGAAGTAGGCAGTAACACTGGTGCAGAATTTCAAATTCTCATTTTTTAGCTTACCTGTGGCCAGATAGAAGAGTGTTACAGACAATCGGGTGAAATTTGTGTGACCTACGCTATAACAAAA
>NC_051407.1:13808186-13808541 GCF_015228065.2 Penaeus monodon
CGGAAACAAATAGACAAATATGAAAAAAAAATAATAATGAAAGGAGCAAACACTGCAGCCGACTTCCCATACGACAGGAGAGTGAAATCAAACATCAGATTCACAACGTGGAACGGAAAACAAATCGTGATCACATCAGAACAGGATGAATCCAATCAGCTGACACGGCTTGCAAAACGGGATGACTAGCTGACAAGCTTGACTGACAAGAGGGTCAGGGGTTGTCAGATTCAACACGGTCCTTTAACCTTCTGTAGATATACACTACACATGTATACTTCATCTCTGAAACGACTTCTCGGATGGGGTGATGCTGAAGATCTTTTTTCTATTATATGTCGAGAGCTGTGGAATT
>NC_051407.1:13810385-13810626 GCF_015228065.2 Penaeus monodon
GATTCATCATCTTCATTTACTTGAGTATTTATTTATCCAAATATATCAGGGTAAAATATAATATGCGAAAAACGAGAAAAACCAAATTATACGTTAATAAGAAAACGAAAGAGGTGTACAACAGCTCGTAATTTCGTTGACACTAAGAATTTTAACTTCTTGCACGGAAGGTGATAATAAAAATGTTTCTTATGAGCTATTCAAAAATACTATTTCAAAAGCTATACTCTTCGAGATATAC
>NC_051407.1:13810722-13811423 GCF_015228065.2 Penaeus monodon
ATGCGTTATCCAGCGTTACTAACTGACCTTAGAGATACTCCTAAATTAATGAGACACGAACAAGCATCAGATACCTGTAAATCAAAACAACCAAGAAAATGCCCTACCTGTTTATATATTCAGTAGAGTAAAATCCCATCGCAAAGGGTATATGAAGCTAACGTGCTCCAGGTAACCCTAACCCAACCTTTAATATCACCACCGCCGTTTCGAGGAAATATGACGTGCTGAACCAACTAATCTTCTGTAAGGAGGTATATGTCAATAGCAACGAGAAAATATATTTCCGGAAATATTTCTTCCACTTCACTACGCCTCGCGTGATTGAAATATATATTCCTACCTGATGTTTACCTTTTTCACGACGGCACTAGTCTCGCGAATCAGTAGATTAATGAAGATTGTGTTTATGATCTTTCGCGATTTGCTTTCGTAACGTGACTGAAGGAATTCTTATTGACGCGTGTGATAAGCATTTAATATTTTCATTTTTCTAAGTAATTTGTAACATCAGTTCTGACGGTATTTTTGGTTTCAATATAACAAACAGAGAAACAGAAGTAGACATAAATAGATATACTGAGGAGTCACCTAAAGAGCGAAGATCTCCATTATTATTTCTAATCTGCCTCCATTTTTCTACTCACAAAATGTGTAACCTGCCTCTGAAAGCTTCGAATACAACGACAGTAAATCCTGAC
>NC_051407.1:13811477-13811769 GCF_015228065.2 Penaeus monodon
TTGTCAGACACAATATATGTAGGTTATATTTTTCCTTTCAATATTTAATAACGTAACAGACGGCTTATGTTTTATATCTTTTGTTACAGACCGTATAAACAAATGCTCTAGGGGACTTGTAACGCAGAGGAAAGAAATGAAACGTCAAACGAAGCTCTGTTAAGGATTATATATTTACTCAGAATAATTTGTATGAATCATTTATTATTAAGTTTCGTATGTGCATTATTGGTGTATTGTTTGAAGCTGACATTGCAACCTAAGAAAAATAATTATTAATAAATAAATAAAA
>NC_051407.1:13811805-13811906 GCF_015228065.2 Penaeus monodon
CTGTCAAGGATAAAAGCAAACAAAAAGTCTTGATTATTTACAGTTCCAACGTAAAATGCTTAAATTTTATATTTTCAAAAAGATTACATAACAGTACAACC
>NC_051407.1:13811971-13812387 GCF_015228065.2 Penaeus monodon
AGTCAAACCAAAAAAAGTCTGATCATTTACAGTTTTAGCGTAAAATACTTACATTTTATATTTAAAAAAAGAAACTATTTCAGATAAGCTTTTAAAAGCAGCTGAATTCAAAGCAGTCCTGAGAAACTAAAATTCTAATAAAGCTTGTGGATGAGAAATGAAAGATATCACAGTCGGACTCGAAAAAACGGTATTTCTTTGCTTTATCATTTTTCGTCCTTGCACCTCAATAGAAATCTAACATGGGGAAAAAAAAACTATGATTTTTAATTTTACCTGTTTACTTATTTTTTCTCTGATGTGAAAGATTTTTAAAAAGAAGAAAGGAAAATTCTTTTTTGCCTATACCATTCTTGTATCCTGCACTAAAAAAATGAAAAAAGAAGACAGTCGGACTCTTTTGGCGCCTCTGCATG
>NC_051407.1:13814088-13814206 GCF_015228065.2 Penaeus monodon
GAGTATTCGAATATACTAACTAGATAATGTATTCTGTCAATAGTAACTCTTTAGTACAACATAACAGTGAACGTGGGTGACCGCACCTGTCCTCACTGCCTTGTTCGTTGGCTCACGA
>NC_051407.1:13814320-13814998 GCF_015228065.2 Penaeus monodon
TATTAAAGTGGAAAAAAGAGAGAGAAAACTTCCAAAATCTATTTCCACATGGCATTATTATTCATGGGCTTATCCTTGCCAAAGGTTTGCATATTATCAGCGAATGTAACAAACAACAGAGTCATTGTGCTTAATTACTCCATGGACGAATCAATTGCCTAGTTGCTCAACAGCCAGTAAAGGTAATTGCCTGGACTGTTACCGTTGCGTAGAAAGAGGAGGGGGGAGTACCGCGTGTTCTCCCAACGTATGATTCATGATTTCCGGAAGCCACGTGGATTAAATTACCGCTTCTAAGAAAAGTCATCCCTGAAAGGACTCATTTCTATAAGAGCCTTAATTATCATATTTCCAATATCTCCGGAATCATTATAATTGAAGAACATGAATTATGAATGTAAATACAAGACTACTTAACAAGAGGCTCTTTTTTATTTATGTTCAATTAAAATCATTCCCATTATAACTTTACATTTTGTAAAGAATAAGCTCTAAGTGAACATTTCATTGGTAATTATATCTATCCGAGTTGTTCTAATGCCCTATTTCAATGAAAAAAAAGGGTTAGAGAACAGCAAATAACTAAGATTATATGAATCTCTCATCTCCATCGGTGCGGAACGTTAAGACTGGCCATAAAAATGACAATTACGGTGATACCATCAGATTAAATCTCAA
>NC_051407.1:13815039-13815170 GCF_015228065.2 Penaeus monodon
TTAATAGTGAGTGAGTGATTAACTGTGAGTGAAAGAGAGAAACAGATTTACACTAAGTGAAAGAAAGAGTGGGTGGGTGAGATTGAAATAAGAATGACTGAGCTATTTCGAGATAGGAGACCAGACAGACG
>NC_051407.1:13815252-13816039 GCF_015228065.2 Penaeus monodon
CAAGGTATCAGGTACCAGATTTCATGTTGTGAAAGCCATTCTACGTAATTAACCGGAAACCTTTGGTAAATGCATTGTTTCAGGGTGGGTTTCTAAACTGTTAAACACACTAGCACTTATTCAGTCAATTTTTGCGATTATATTTGATTCTGAGTCTTTCTCTTTACACATTTATATTTATTCAAACTATTGTAGTATGTAAGAGGGTGCGCGTGTGATTGCTGTGACCTAACCCTGGTGGAGCTATGTTTGTTTCTATGGGCACTATGTTTGTTGACTTAAGAGTAGTGGTACTCTGCCAGTTTGATAAGGTCGGACCATCTGCCTGTGGAAAGTTCACACGGAAACGCATATATTGACGGAAAAAGTGCCAGTATGGTACGAGTAGTGGCAGAGGTTAATCATCCATTGTTTCAAGATTATTACAGCGCCTTTGCTATATATATAGATTAAAAGTGTTTCTCCCTCCCTTATACCCTGAGGCATAAATGTGCATACTTGAGCTCTGTTATAAATAAAGCAAAATGAATAGTTAGATGATACAACAAAATAACAGAAGAATGATGGATACGTTATACGATCTGGATTTGCCAATATACAAGCAAATGTACAATCACAACACATGGCATCAATTTTAGTTACATGATACATATTGACTTGATCGTCATACAAAAATGTCTGAGCAAACCTCTCTCACCTCGGCATCTCCATATGGAGTAACTATGTCACGTGTGCACTTATTTTCTGATGTGTGCCGCATCCTCACTTTTATTCACATGGACTTTTA
>NC_051407.1:13816085-13816239 GCF_015228065.2 Penaeus monodon
TCTTTATCCTTGAGCACTAATTATGTATATTCTGTGATAAATACCAAATAGCATATGAATTGAGCAAATGTTAAACAACGTATCCTAATTAATTATAATAAATTTTCTTGGTATTTTTTATGGAAATGGATTAACTTAATGTTTGTCCTATAAG
>NC_051407.1:13816259-13816854 GCF_015228065.2 Penaeus monodon
AAGAACCATTTACCCTTTGATAAGCACTGTCTTAAATGTCTTAATGAAAGTGTTAGTATTAAGCAATAACGAGTAAGGAAACGTAGTAATAAAAAAGAAGAAAACAGTACATCTTATCATTCACATGATTTGTTTAGTTCGAAGAGATTTGCTTAGAATTTAAATAGTCACTGACAATGCATTCTGAGAATTCGTGTAAAAGTACAGTAGTTGATGTTTCTAATGAAATACTAAGGGATTAGCAGAACAAGAAAAGTAATGACCATCATGTGATAAAGGATGAAATACAAAAATAACCAACCTAATAGTTATTTAGTCGATAATAAACCTGCACAAACGAGTAAAATATTTTCATATCCCTCCGGGCAGAAGTAGCTGATGAAGGTTCTCATCAAAAGATGGCAGCGCAAGTGTGATGAGAGCTTTACAGAGAAAGAAATTCTAGAGCGCTCCAGGGGGAAATTAGAGAGAAAAAAAGTTGGAGTTATAAGAGAGTGGAGGGGCTAGTGCTCCATTATTCTCGCTTGGGTCTCTGGTGGACAAAAAAAAGTAAAAACAAGAGTGGAAAAGCTGCATTATGTGAAAATTAAGTGGG
>NC_051407.1:13818598-13818871 GCF_015228065.2 Penaeus monodon
GACATATGCTTCAACAAGCACATAAAATGAAACGAGGAGAGACAAATTGTAATTATCATTCACCTCAATTTCCATTTCTATGTAATTTAGAAAATATATCTCTAAACTAAACAAGAACAAGTACTTAAATTTAATCATGAACTTAGCTCACGCCCGTTCAGAGTAATCCTCTACGCCTGCAAAGTGCGTGCACTGCTGTTGCATATAAAACTACCCTCTCCCTTTCTTCATCTTAATTTCCAAGAGAAAAATTAATTAGCTCAGTGAAAATCT
>NC_051407.1:13820649-13820784 GCF_015228065.2 Penaeus monodon
GCTCAGACTTATTGGAAATCTAGTTAGCGTTAACTAGGTACGATGAAAGTGTCTGAGAAAAAGAAATGTCCTATGGTTGGACACGGGATCAATTCCTATTCTTATTTTTATATTTTCGAAAAAGTAATGTAAGAT
>NC_051407.1:13821037-13822060 GCF_015228065.2 Penaeus monodon
CTCAAAGATATTTATTGATTTGCATATCTGTTCCTCTTGTTTTGTGTCAATTTTATTAAATGCAGTTATCTGTATATCCAATGATTTATATTTGAATATACATAGACTTTAATGTGTCATATTTCAGTTAAAAGGGGCTTGTAATATCTCCTTTACTTTCTTGAATAAATAAAAGATTTGCATTTGCATATTTGCATATGTGTAGCCTATCTATACATTATATTAATAACTCTGATGAAGCTAAAAAAGCAAAAGCTTCCTTCCTTTCCTTTTGTAATATTCCACTACTTGTATATCACACCCATATAAGCACTCAAGCTTCACTCTGACCAATGCAAGTTAAGATCCCAATCCTTCACTATACTATATCGCTATAAAATGTAGACAAGTAATCGTCTGTGATTATTTAATAGAGCAACACTGATTCCTTAGCAGGACTTAAAAAAAGATTATCGTAATCATACGACGAGAAAATTATGATTGTGCTAGTAATCTTTAGTAGCAAATGTCATACCCTTTCTTTTTCATTATTCATAAATTTATTTCATAGTTAGACGATTTCAAATAAGGATAGTGTGGATGTAGCCTCTTTTCTCTGGTAGGAGACACAAGGCCGATATCTAGTGAGACTTTGGCCAAGTGTATCACTGTATTACTTTGTATCAAAACAACAAAACAAAACTTTCCTTTGTTTGCTAACATGTACTTGCCTTTCATCGTGAAATTTACAGCAGAATAAATATCATAATTACGTATGAAAATATTGTGGAAATAAGAGAGGTTTATGTAAATAATGAACTAGATTAGTACTGAGATTATATCAACAATTATTATATGATAATGGTACTACAAAAACCTAGGTGGTACCAGAAGACATATTTCATCTGGTATAAGGATGAAGACATCGGGGAAGATCGTCGTATCCATAATCATAACAATGACAGCAGTGGGATAATATAAGCAAAAAATAACGATGATAAAGAAACCAAACAACCAAAATTAAACGGGTCAGCAAATAATCCT
>NC_051407.1:13822097-13823228 GCF_015228065.2 Penaeus monodon
CCACCGCACGACAAGAGCCAAGCAATGCTACAGCGTCCGACCTCTAGCTGATTAAAGTTGAAGTGTGAGCCTCGTGGCATCAGGAAATATTTACTCACGGAGATTTCCAAGGAGAAAGTCCAGTAGTACGAGTGCACCAAGGAGAGTATAAAGCAGAACACAACCTGCTGGGAAGTAGAGAAGGCTGGTATTTCAACACGTACAGCAGTTTTCATAAGAGGTCCAGAGGGAAATTCGCAAGAGTTGCCACTATAATAATGCTTGTAAGAGGTGGGGTGGGGGGAGGTTCATTGTTATGCTTGATTTCAGCCACTGGAGGACGCTATGATTACTCGAAATTATGTACTGTTTTATACGTAGTTCATGTGGAATGCTGAAATGAGCCAGTAATGTTCGAAAATGTAACAAGGACTTATGTGAGTACAGTAGAGAGACAAACTAAATATGTGTACTAGTTGGAACAGGCATGGTGGGATAACATGCGCATACTGATACATCAAAGATTTTTTTTTTTCTTCTTCTCATATATCTCTACCCCCTACTCATTATTCATCTATTAAAATTTGATTTAGGGTTTAATATTAGTAAATCTGTTAACACAGGTTCGCTAAATAAGATATTTTGTAAAGTTGTATAACAGCACTCCATGGATTAATACTTTCACGTAATGTTTAAGCCAAACACTGTGAGGAAACTCTTATATCGACTTTTCTTCCTCGTTTTATCTTCATTTAAATAAGAAATAACCCCTTACCTTTAAGTACATATGCATGTATACATAGTAATGAATCAAACATGCAGTACTTACGAATAGAACGTAGGTTCACAAACACACCTTTCAGTTTATGGACGTCTTGAGGGAAAATAAAAAAGCCTCATTATATCTCATGAATGTCAGAGTGGATGAAACCCTCTGCTCCCAGTTGAGGAAGATATTTAAAGACAGAGACAGAACATTTCCTTACATGTTATATAATACGATTTCAAAATAGTACATTAAATACTAATATTACGGTACGCATGTCTACCATATATTTCCTTAATCAAATCCAAGTCGACATTCTTGGATTGTGGAATACAAAGCTTAGCAACAGTTATCAAAGCGGAATGTATAGCCGCGTCCTCAAGTCG
>NC_051407.1:13824249-13824876 GCF_015228065.2 Penaeus monodon
TCTGATACAGTTGGTACAGTCTGTAGCGAACCAACCGCTCCCTAAGAATTTTCCTCTATTCTATCCTATTCTTTATTTCTTCAACAACTTAAGCAATTTCTCTGCATGTTTTCCTCTTTCTGTTCAGAGTTCAATACCCGATTTAGTGATAGGGGAATTTTATTTCAAGACCACTTCTATAATACTGTGAAAATACTGGAAACAAATCCCATTTTCTTTAATTCTTTCACTGCTGCCATTGAATAAAGGCTCTTAATATATAACAAAAGCTCGAACAGAACAAGATTCACTTGAATTCAGAATTCCTCTTTGGCAACTTTCTTCCGCTGTTTATGACCTTCTGAGATAAACAAAAACATCTTATCGTTGAGGGTGTATCTCTTGGAAGTTCTAGCCGTGAGATACACACCCCAGGAAACATTTTGAAATGCAAATGAACCGCGGGTTGGAGGACAACTGAACAAGAGAAACAAGTGAGCAACGCTTGGAGTAAAGGAACAACTTTCCTAAAACTCTGATAGAGGATTTAAGTTTAGTTGCTGTATTCTGTAAGAGTCTTTGTCTAGTCTGAATGCATCTAGATGTACGTGGATATATACAAAGAGGGAGTGGCAACTGGAGAGTGGG
>NC_051407.1:13825063-13825151 GCF_015228065.2 Penaeus monodon
TCTATTGTATTCGGATTAACATCACTCAAACCATATCTGAAGACCAAAACGAAAGTCATGCATGATATGTCATATATGTTGCAAACAT
>NC_051407.1:13826909-13827409 GCF_015228065.2 Penaeus monodon
TGTGACATATACGTTTTTTTCCATTTACATTTCGGGGCAGGTAATATGACCTAATAACTTAATAAAGCGATTTCACGGATACCGCTTCCTATCCACAGCTGAGCGCTCCATTCCCAGCCTTACTCCCGCGGTCCCTTCCTATAGTTCGCCTGGATAAGATACCCAAGGCAGGGTTACACTGGGCTGTCCATCTAATGTGACTCGGCATTGGCCTCGGATGCTGTGGTCCCCCAATAGCTGGAGATCCAAGTCTGAGAATTTCAATGTTCACTCGGTCCAGTATTCTCAAGTGTGAGATCCAGTATCAGTTCAATTTAGCGAGGTTGAGTCCCCGCTTGATTAAAATGGACCGCCTATCAGCGTTGTTTAATTGGTTTTGACGTGGATCTCTGTTATGCAGGAGCTGGTTCGCGTGTCCTTAAGGGTTCGTGTGCATTACCCTAAGGCATTTTGATGAGTTTGATTTCGTGACGGTGGTTGTCTTTTGATGTATTACTTGT
>NC_051407.1:13830022-13830397 GCF_015228065.2 Penaeus monodon
GCATCCAGGAAATCTTCAATAACCCGGCCCATTTCCCAGTTCAATTGCTCAAATCGTATTACCCGACAAGCACTCTTGCAGCATCCACTTGCTTTCACGAGTTTGAAGAAAAATTCGGAGCATGTTCCTCTTCTTCCGCCTTCGCTTTCCCCCCCCTCACCCTCCTGCCTTCCTTACCCCCTTACCTACCCCACCCTCCAGCCTTCCCTACCCTCCTATCTATCTCGCCCTTCTGCCTTCCTTACCTTCTTACCTGCCCTAATCTTCCGTTTTGCCTTCCCCCTTACCTACCCCATTCCTTCCTATTTCCTTACCCTTTTACCTATCCGCCTTTCCGCTTTCCCTGCCTTAAGGCTAACCCCAGGCTTTTCTTAT
>NC_051407.1:13830446-13831005 GCF_015228065.2 Penaeus monodon
AATCCCATTCGACCCCCCAAAAAGAAAATGAGAATAATTCTATGGGAAACTTTTACAATTCTCTGTCGGTAAACATGTTAGAAGATTGCAAATAGCATTCTCCCAACGTTTCTTGTCTTAGCTTAACATTCTTGGGAAACTTTCCTTCCTTTTAAATTTTGTTTTGCCTTTTATCTACCGACTCAAGACCTGTATCTCTGGACCCAATATATTTCTTTTAGTTAACTTTGTCTGCCTCTATTTTATTCGCCTGCTCTCCTGAAAAGTGCCTTATTTTATGTGAATACTTATTCTGAAAAGTTCACTGTTATCTTAATTTCCTTGTGAATATTGCATAATAGAATGGTTGTTTCGAGCCGAGTTCTGTAAGTGAAAAGTTTTCGTCAACATTTTTGGATGTTTATTAGCTCATAAAACGAATAGAATTTTGTGCCTTCCACTCCATATGTTCTAAAAGTTTTAGGCTCAGCATGTTTATCTGTGAATTAGTTAAGAACATACAGATTATACAATATGCATATATAAGTTTACATATCTACTTATTGGTGAGTGTGCGCGC
>NC_051407.1:13831266-13831647 GCF_015228065.2 Penaeus monodon
AGACAAAAAAAAGGGAAAGCGTTAGTTATTCCCGCTATGAATTTCAAACCCTCTGTAAAATCACTTCTCGCAATAAACCGCTGGTTTTATTTCATAAGCTTCCTCTCATACCATTTGCATTTTGTGTGCTAACACCGATACATTCCATAGTAATATGTGGGGAATCGCCCTGTTCAGCAGTTGCAGAATTTTCGAATCGTGTTTTATTCGTTAAGCATAACCTACAATGCCCGCTATAATTTCGGATATCTCAGCGAGTGTAAATTCAATACGAAAAGCACAGCTGACGACTGGGCATGCAAAATTACGTGTACGAGACACGAGCCTTGTTGGACTTACATTCCTCTTGAGTTAAAGATTGGGGAAATTTAATAATATAAG
>NC_051407.1:13832264-13832663 GCF_015228065.2 Penaeus monodon
TATTAAAGTGAAATAAATAGATCAATCGTTATTAATTTTATAACTAATATTACCTAGAATTATTAATTTTAATTTAACCATACATTCAATATGAAGCCACTGTGGGCGAATTAATCATATTTACAATTTCAAAAATAGAGATATCATCTGCTATAAACCGATTTCATTAAATTACTGAATGTAATTAGATATATGGGTATGTAAGTCTACGGGCAAATAACCAGTAATATTTTAATATGGTTACAATTTCATGCTGATGCAGCCGTTTCAGCATCATTGGTTACTATATTATTTACTGGTTGATGCATTTTATAACAGGTACAAATAGAGTAATATTTGAAAGTGGTACATTGTATATGAGAGACGTCTATGTAGTATAAATTGACTTTCTTGTTACTA
>NC_051407.1:13834332-13834468 GCF_015228065.2 Penaeus monodon
ACGCAAATAATATACTATTCTAGGAAAACAGGCAGCAATGTATTACAAGATGCAAAGGTGCTGCCAACCGATGCCGGAGCCAGACAGCACAGAATATCGGTAGCGGATACTGTCAATGATGTGAATAAAAATCGCA
>NC_051407.1:13834551-13834818 GCF_015228065.2 Penaeus monodon
CACCGAGAAATTGTGATTGTTTTTGCAAAAATTTAGGGAAAAGGAAAGGCAAGTGAGGTAATTTCGAATGCAGCGCGATGATAAAAATTTTAACGGAGGCAGCAATGGAGGTGTGTAGGAAAACCAGATGTGAAGGAATATATAATAACATGCAAAGTAATGACTAAACCTAAACAATGGAGGGTATACAAAAAAATATAAAAAAGGGACAAAGGGAAGGGTCAGAAAAAAGATGGAAGGCGTGCCAGATAAAACCTGAAACTTTGC
>NC_051407.1:13834852-13835574 GCF_015228065.2 Penaeus monodon
TGCATCGTACTAGTTACAAAATTAAATTATAAAGAGGTAAAGATACTGGTAGGGGAAGATGTAATTTAAGGCATGCAGGGAGAATATTCAATTTGGAAAAAAAAGAGGCACGTGGACAATTGGTGAGATAAATGAGAAGTCATTAGAATCCCCAGGGAATGTAGTGGTGCATTTCAGGAATCTGAGCACCGTTCGTATAGCCTGTGGTTGACAAAGAGCAGCCAAGATGAGGGGATGGGGAGAGAATGTACCCGTTTCTAGTATGTGATTTGCTAAAGCACGTAATTTTGATCTTTAGCTTTGGATATATTCAAAATAAATCTAAGTGTCTCAAAATGATACCAACATTGTTTCCAAGTATTCTCCCTTCAGATATAAGGGTTCACCACGCTCATTTGCCACCACATGTATGCACCCCTTCCCAGAAACGTGGCTCTGTCTCTGATCAATCTCAACAGATCTATACTGAGGGAGGAGATACCCTCAGACTCCAATGTAAGATACATGACCCTGAGAGACAAGGAAGATTAAACCGGAGTGCAAAAAAATACAGGCGGTTGAAACTTCTAGAACATGGCCTTAAGATGTAGAAACAAATACATAAGAAGAGATTGAGGGTGATGTTAAAGACTGACTGAGCATTCACAGTTTCATAACACGGAATATGAAAGAGACCACTGTCATCTTCAACGTAAGTGATGGAGACATATATAAGAGGCCTG
>NC_051407.1:13843800-13844172 GCF_015228065.2 Penaeus monodon
CTTCCGAGTTCACAGATCAAAGAGAAGGTGTTCCCATACAATGAACAAAAAATAATTCCCTTGAGCACGGCCGAGCCCCAAATCCATAAACCCTGTATTCCTGCATCTTCCACGTGCATCAACCACTTTCAAGAGTTGCGCAGTGCAGTGTCAAATGGCTACTTCATACTAATATGCCGTGCCCCATCTATGTCCCCCTGCTAACGGCTAAGTCACTCGAGATAACGAGATTGCCAGTAATGAGTTCTGCTCCGGCATGTCACCGGATTCGGAAAGATCAAAGAGAGTCAGTTGTTAATGAGGGGTAGTTTTAGACTTGCTTGTGCTGATGTTCATTAAGTAAGTTCTTTGATATGCTTTATGGTGTTACTA
>NC_051407.1:13844934-13845009 GCF_015228065.2 Penaeus monodon
ATAACTGCATATTCCTCTGCCTATGCTGTATCTTTGTCTAGTTGTCATTGATATTCATGCTGCGATCTTCTTTAA
>NC_051407.1:13845339-13846398 GCF_015228065.2 Penaeus monodon
GAGAAAAGAAAGGAAGAGCCCTATCACATCGAGAAACACAATGCCAACACTTCTAGGAAAGGCCACCTAAACACAAAACAAAAATAAACAAAGCCAATAATCATTAGGCAAAAGAGTGCCAGACAGCCTTCGCGAGGAGGAGACATTCCACCAAGACGTCGATCACGGACATCATGAACGTCAAGAGCACGACATCCTGAGATCGAAATACGACATCCTATCCGTGTTAATTACCCTTATCCATGGCAAATTCATGTCTTTATTGCCGCCGCGAGAAGCGTGAAGAGGCTTCTATCTTACAGTCTGGCACTTTTCCAGCATCACCGTGAGATGAGGAAAAAAAGATTTCAGTGACGTGGGTTGCCGCTGACGCAGGTTTGTCTTCATTTATATTTTATTTCTGCCACTTGTGTAATTACGAAATGAGTAAGTAGAATATTGGGATGAATTGTCTGAGGGAGAGTCGGAGAGAGAAGAGCGATAGATAGGTAGACAGAGGATGTGACGAATGAGCGAGAGAGATGATAATAAATAATAAGATTAGGATGGAGAAAGGAAGAGGAAAGCGAGAGAGAGAGATGGGAAAATAGGAGGCGACAGAGAGGGGAAAATGGAGCTATGAAAGGATGGGTAGGAGAGAAAGGGAAGGGAAATGGTGAAGGTAAAAGAAAAATGGGAAAGTGAGGACAATAAACAGACAGAGAATAATAGAAAAATGAAACTAGCACACAATATATAATCTCCTCCTGATGTAAATTTCAACAAATTTGTCCATTTCTATTTCAACCCATAATAAATCTAAAGCTTCATTAACGAAACCAAGAAATCCAGTGTCCAGCCTTAAAAAAGGGTCATTAATCAAATGAAGCAATTAACCGTTCAATCAGGCTGCCAAACTGTTAAATACACAACAGACTAATGAAGTCAATGGCTCCAACAAAGTAAATGGCTGCTCATTACCATAATCTAATTAACCAACTGATCAAGCACCAGGGGACATCGGCGAAATTTTCTCTCTCTTTTTCGCTGAATATATATTTTTTTTACATTTCTCAATTT
>NC_051407.1:13846791-13847108 GCF_015228065.2 Penaeus monodon
TAATATACCGAATAACCTAGCTACCCTTTATACTGGCACCATCTCTCTGGGACAATACCTACACACACATCTCCTTCACCAGTCAAGAGCCAGCCTGAATATGCACCGATAGATCACAGGACCAAAAGGGTAAACAAACATCAGTGACTCATCTCACACTCCATTACACTCGCCTAGTATATCGCTGTCTACTCAGCACAAAGGGTAAACGCTGTGCATATATAAGGATCATCAACATGCTGTATGGCAGGATCAGAGACGCCTATTCTCCTCTTATGTATTCTAGGAAAGCTCACAGCTATATGAGGCTGACGTAG
>NC_051407.1:13847307-13847397 GCF_015228065.2 Penaeus monodon
TAAATCAATAATTCTTGAGTTATTTAAACCTTGATATCTCTAGATACATCTTCAAGCCCACATAAATGGCCTACTACTCCCATTTTATAG
>NC_051407.1:13848452-13848771 GCF_015228065.2 Penaeus monodon
TACTTTTCACAAGAAAATACATTTCAGCTGAAGGTGGAAAAGCTGGAGCAACCAAATAGGGTATAGACGATGTTTGGGGTTTCCGAAACACACTTCATAACTAGAGATGTGTCGGTGAAGGGCTTCGGCAAACAGGTAAAAGGGGATTTCTTCATCGACCCCAACGAAACGCTTCCGATAATCGGGATGGAGCTCATCTCCGGAGCGATTATAACGTTCTTCGAGAACGGTGACTGTGATTTGGTCCTCCCCGCCCGAGCGTAGTGACGAGCGAGCAGCCCCTCCGCCTCTCCCAAGGTGGCCGTTTGTGCATTGTGGG
>NC_051407.1:13848831-13849053 GCF_015228065.2 Penaeus monodon
GAATTTATTCCTTGGGCTGACCAGCCGTGGCATCCCAACCCAATCGCCTCCAAATGACACGTCGTGCGCCCTTCTGACTAACTGAATCCCGCTCCTTCCTTGGCAACCCGCGCGACGGACGATGCGGTAGTTGGTTCTATCTCGTCGTGGATTCCTATCGGGATGTGGTCAGGAGCCACCAAGGAAGCACAGTAAAGGCCCCGAGTGCTTGTGGTTGTTTGT
>NC_051407.1:13850319-13850424 GCF_015228065.2 Penaeus monodon
CTGAGGATGGTTGACAACTGGGCACTTTTAATGGTACTAGACTGACCCAACTTCCAGGCCACCAAGGAAACACAGTAAAGGCCCCGAGTGCTTGTGGTTGTTTGT
>NC_051407.1:13851140-13851404 GCF_015228065.2 Penaeus monodon
TTCTTACCAAAAATACCCTGTAAAAGTAAGAGCTTAACCCAAATCCAACTTCCTTTGCCTCGGACCGTGAAAACCAATATCACATTTTTTGACTAATTATCTTAAAATCAAGGAAAGTAAATATTATTTAACTTGCTGTTGCCAACTATTTTACTTGCTGTTCTTTGAAACAAGACAAATGGATAGATCTATAAATAAATGTGGATAGAGAAACATAAAGAGAACAGTGTGTAAAATCGTTAACTATAGATGACTGGATGTTTC
>NC_051407.1:13851468-13851964 GCF_015228065.2 Penaeus monodon
CAAATAAAAAGGTAAATCAATAAACAGACAGAAGATACTAAGAAGAGATACATGGATAACTCGATCGATATATAATTAAATCGAGAAAAAAACAGAAAATAACTCTTAAAATATATACTACTTATTATCAAATTTTTGTCCAAAAGACTATGTTGAATCTGTTGCAGTATTTCCGTTGCACAGAAAACCAGTAAATATAGTTAAACTTTCACATTTAATCTTCAAAACACTTTATTACGATGATAATGTTTGTTCAAAGCATCAGTGAGAATGTTATCAGAAATGGTGTTTTCGCATCAAATAACTCAATTACGATTAAATCTCCAGCTGGATGCATGAAAGGGCGATTCCTTTCGTATACCGATATTGCGCTGTTACTGAAACGAGGAAACATAACAGTAATAGTGAAGTATGAAACGATGTGTGGAAAGGTTATATGCCTGTATCTAAAAGGCAGGTGCGTTTACTCCAACTAAATGATAAGAAATATATTGTG
>NC_051407.1:13853382-13853524 GCF_015228065.2 Penaeus monodon
ATATGTAGAGAAATAATGCTTCCGCACCGCACTGCGACCCAGCTTCTGTATTGCAAGTGCATCCAAAGTCTTGGAGATTGCACGTTGTCTAATTGCTTTTTATGTCAGACCAGCTTTAGGAAGGAGTGCTGAAATGATTTCT
>NC_051407.1:13853825-13853895 GCF_015228065.2 Penaeus monodon
GGTATCAGACTCCTGAACCATGTATTATACGTTTTACTCTAAGGATAAGCAAAAGAAAATTGAAAATGGC
>NC_051407.1:13854188-13854660 GCF_015228065.2 Penaeus monodon
ACTTTCTTCTGGGTCTAACACGTTATGTCTGGGCTACTTTTCGCAGCTCAGTGACAGAGCACTTTCCACAACATGTGAGTTTCTCTGAGGATGGCTGACAATTGTGCACTTTTAATGGTACTAGACTGACCCAACTTCCAGGCCTTTGTGTTATTCGAGATGGTTAAAAGGGCAACAGAGGGTTAAAAAGGGCAACAGATCCGATGGTTATCAGTTCTTTTCGATGGCCTGTAAATTCTCTTGCTTTCTATTGCTCAGTCCTGATATTTGTCTATCTTCTCTCCCTGAGTTTTTCATAATGTTCTGGCCCACTGGTAATAACTATATTAATTGGTACTCATTTCTGTCTCTTTTTCTACAATAGAGTAACATCCGGTCTTATACGGTCTCAGGTTCTTATATATATACATAGTCAAGACTCGGGTAAGTCTAACATTTCCATTCTCTACAACTGCAAAAGGTTGATGATCAC
>NC_051407.1:13855983-13856296 GCF_015228065.2 Penaeus monodon
TTTTTTATGAATAGCCACAAAAGTACATTGGTTAAAAAAAGGAAAGAGAAAATAAACAATATACGATCTTCCGAAAGTACAACTTTTCAGGAAACTGTAAATGTCCCCTTTTTTCAAGCTGACGTGTCTTTCCCTTATCTGATTCAAATATGGGAAAAATGCAGTCAAGATTGTTGGCCTAATGGTTTGCTTTTCAGAGTAAATGCACTATGATGAAGTGAAGGAACGTGCATCTAGTACTGTGCATTAGGTAAAGAGGCTGTACTACATTACATTTTTTTCTAGTGCGTATGGGAAAGCTGTAACTGCGTCC
>NC_051407.1:13856321-13856559 GCF_015228065.2 Penaeus monodon
AAGAAATGGTTACTTTCAATTACGTACTTATTCATTTTAATTGAGATCTCTTCATTCTTCCAGAAGTGCAGAGAGACCTAGGCATAAAAAAGGAAGGGGATTTTTATGTGGATAATGAAATGCTACTAATGACGATGATGAAATAACAGTACTTCAAATAACAGTAATAAGAATACCAGCTTTAAGCAGAAGAAAACAAATGAAGCATCAAACAAACTGCTAATAAAAGTGTAAACAA
>NC_051407.1:13856697-13856917 GCF_015228065.2 Penaeus monodon
TCTTGAGACACTTTCCTTTTCCCAAGTGACGGCAGGAAGCTTTCCTTAGGCAAGACATCTTGGCTAAAAGCTGTTAAAACGACACTAGACCCCGATTTCAATGACAATGAGAACACTCGAGAAAGAAAGACTACTCCAAATTTTCTTTCTCCATCTAAAGGACAGTGCGAAAAAGTTTGCTTAATCCTGAAAGCTTTTGATATATACCAACGCAGGTCGA
>NC_051407.1:13857151-13857301 GCF_015228065.2 Penaeus monodon
AACGCGTCCCAATCAACCTGATTTTTACTTGTAACCTAAGTACTAAAACTTGCAGAGATATATTACTTTCTTAGCAGACTGTTCAAGATTTCTGCACTGCAAGTCAGGAGGAGGCGAATTTATACTTCATATGAAAATCAAAGAAAAGTT
>NC_051407.1:13857499-13857641 GCF_015228065.2 Penaeus monodon
ACAAAATTGTCTCAGTGACGTAGTTTGACAGTACTTGGAAGGAATCGTGGGTGAAGTTTATAATTTGTACAAGAAGTTTTCTCTTGCCAATGGGATAATGTCGTTTCGGCCATTCCTCTCGTTAAACCCGGTATGCAAATGA
>NC_051407.1:13857664-13857855 GCF_015228065.2 Penaeus monodon
ATATAAGTTGCCAGATCCTGATTATGTTTCATGCAAGTGTAAATATACTGCCTTTGGTGTAATTTTGTACTGTGCTTATATATCATCAGAATTAGGGGAAAATATGCAAGGAAGACACAAGGAACTAGAGAACGGTATATAAATGGGTGAAATTTACAGAAATGTAGATATAATGAGTGCGAAAGAAAGGA
>NC_051407.1:13857976-13858116 GCF_015228065.2 Penaeus monodon
AAGTCTTAATTAAAAGTTCAGGAGAAAGGAATGACTCTTCGCGGGTTGACTATAAGGGTACAAAGGGTGTTAAAGAGGTGGTACTGAGCAGCGAGGGAGGAAATGAAGTGATGTGCGACTGTAGGCAAGTGGTTATTTTT
>NC_051407.1:13858503-13858833 GCF_015228065.2 Penaeus monodon
CGAATAATTACATATAACTAAAATCATATAGCCACACACCAATTTGGAGATCAGCACTTTGATCTGCAGTTCTGGTTAGTGGAGAATAACTTTACGTTTCAGCTAATGAGATCACTTGAATCCTGTGTTGAACCTGGATTCCAGCCAAGGGCAGATTCCCACTTCCTCGGAACATAATATATTATCTTGTTGTGCCGCAAGATACTTTGCAGTTTACCGGTATGTGTGTACTTTGTGGAATAAACCACGCTTTTGCATAAATTTTCTAGTGTGAAAGTTTTTATTATATATTTTCTTAACAAAAAACATAAAAAAAAGAGTAGAAATCGA
>NC_051407.1:13859056-13859207 GCF_015228065.2 Penaeus monodon
TCATTTAAAAAATAATAACATAATAAATAAGAGCAAAAAATATATATAAAAAAATGATAAGGAAAACTCCGATGCAAACAAAAAAACAAATATAAACAAGCAAAGATTCTCACCAACGTAGATTCATAAAGACATTTTCTTTATTCCAGGA
>NC_051407.1:13859227-13859373 GCF_015228065.2 Penaeus monodon
AGCAAAGCGGAAGCTGTCGAGGCTGTCAGAGAAGAAGCGACAGAGTGTTAATTACTGCTCATTATGACGGTAATTATGTAGCGGACGAACGGTCGAACGAGCATTTAGGAGAAGGGGAGAGGAGGAAGAGAGAGGAGAAAGAGATG
>NC_051407.1:13860617-13860980 GCF_015228065.2 Penaeus monodon
GCCAAAAACAAAACAGAGACAAACCAAACAAAGAAGGTCAGCAGATAAATAACGTGCCCATTCCACCAGGGGGACGCAAACAATTGTACAAAATGAGACAGAAAACTCCCTCTGCCGGTTTGGGGAAGTATCGTCGCGCGGACATATAATAGGATTAAGTGGGGAAGCTGGGGATGATTGCGCGCTGCCGATTCTAATGAGGCGGATGATTGGAGAAATTAGTAGATAACAAGTGCTTTGTAAAATCTTATTGCTTTTCGGGGCTCTCCAGGCGCCTCCGCCGTTCTCTCGCGTTAAAAAAATGTGTAGATCCATACATGAGCATAGGCGGAAGGTCATAGAAACAGGTACAGTGTGTGCATT
>NC_051407.1:13861259-13861580 GCF_015228065.2 Penaeus monodon
ATAGGCGCGTGTGTGTGTTGCCATATACACAAAAACACTTTAACTGCAGTAATCTTGCTTGTGCCTGTGCTTCCAATATTCCATTTTGTTACGCCATAAAAGTGAAAACCTTCGAGCAGAGCTGCCATTTTCTTCATGTCTAAAATACCTCTGAACTTCCTTTAGATTTCTACCAAAGCCAGTAACATTTATCATATCACTGCCAGTAAGCCAATAACCGAGTGTCTTTAATGTTTTCACTCAATCTGTTATAAAACCTATTACGTTCCTATAGTTTCCTGCAGATATTTTCCAAATAAGTTTTCTCTTGGCATTTCAAAG
>NC_051407.1:13861708-13861784 GCF_015228065.2 Penaeus monodon
AATCCCTCCGATTCACAAAGCTCTACAAAACCTCTAACCCCTGTTTACATGCTATCTAATCACCTGATCATAACTT
>NC_051407.1:13861885-13862024 GCF_015228065.2 Penaeus monodon
ATATATATTTCTGTTAGCCTGCGGTGCGATAAATAAAAGATAAAAAACAACACTAGGTCATTACCATAAATCAAAAACAAATAATGAATAAAACACTTATGATTGATTTCCCTGCAGACGAAGCGAACCTGCGAGAGAA
>NC_051407.1:13862427-13862687 GCF_015228065.2 Penaeus monodon
CCATCACACACATAAATATTCCTCACGTGACCCTCGTTGTCACCCGAGAAATAACGAGAAACCTTCCAGCGAGCAACGGCAGACAAATGGCCCTTTGATCAATGCCACGGCATGGTAATTACAGGTGATTTATTTAATTCTTTTTCTTCTTTTAAAATCCTATTTTGTAATATATATTGGCTTTATTGTTGTTCTTGATTTTCTATATATTTTTCATTACATTCCCATATATGTTATTCGTAGCATTTGTATTTTATAGA
>NC_051407.1:13863009-13863242 GCF_015228065.2 Penaeus monodon
TTTTAACCTTTTCAAAAATCACCCCAAAACATAAAGTAAGGAATCCCAGTCATTCTGCATCTCGCCCCCCAATGTATTGTAAAACTGCATGGAAAGCGGCCTAAGGAAATTTACCAAACGAGAGACCTAGGAAATGGCCACAGCATTTCGCCGCTGGGTGCCTTCCAAGCAGCTCTGGAGAGATAACAAAGGATAAACAACGAGATTGACAATAATGCGGGGAGAATATCTGC
>NC_051407.1:13863820-13864196 GCF_015228065.2 Penaeus monodon
TAAACGTAGTGAACTCTCCCACACTTTATGGAAAGATTCTCAGAAGACAGGTCCTCGGTGGCACGTTGCACGGGTTGCAGTTGCAATTCAAATGATCAAGTGACAGCATGCATGGGAGATCATTTCGTTTTACAATAAATCTTACCTATGTTCATACACTTATACTTTGTCTATTCTATCAAACTGTTTGTTTGTGTATTGTTACTACCATTACGATTATTATCATAACAAATATCATATTAAAGGACCAGTATTGTTCGCACTCTCGTCACCGTTATTGTTTGTTCTTATCATTTTATATTTTCTACGTCCAACATATTTTTTTTGTTCTAAACTCAATTACTAAATTCCTCATCCAGTCTCAGATCATCCTCCC
>NC_051407.1:13864384-13864645 GCF_015228065.2 Penaeus monodon
TTCACAACTCGTTCCTATCGACAGTCTGAGTGATGGTATAGCGGGGAAATTCATCAGCCTCTCCAGTTATTCCATCTTGTTCGGAATTCTGCTCATTGTATTCGCTGAAATGATTGCATGTGTGTGGGCGGGAGAGTAACCGATATTTAATCATTTGGAAAGACGTTGCGAATTTGCATTAATGCATATATTGTCGTTGCTGCTGAAAAGATTCACTTCGAATGAAATTAATTGATTCATGATTCAGTGCCTATGAATTGC
>NC_051407.1:13871059-13871179 GCF_015228065.2 Penaeus monodon
GGCACCTTACACCATGACACCAAGAACAAATGTATTCGGTCTCCCCACATATTATAAGTATACACAACACAAAACTCCCTGGAAGACTACATTCAAGGCCGGTGAGCAAATTTAGTCGAC
>NC_051407.1:13871949-13872136 GCF_015228065.2 Penaeus monodon
CCATTATCATACGATATTTCATAAATAGACGAATGCTAATGACGACAGCGGTAAGTACAGTCAAACAAGGAAGAAAGAATGTATAACAGCTTACGTTTTTACTACTACCATGTAATAAGGAAATCAGAAATAGAGCAACAGAAAAACATAAATGGGTGCTAAAAATATTTTGTGGACTTTTTTTTTT
>NC_051407.1:13880953-13881176 GCF_015228065.2 Penaeus monodon
TTAAAAAATTTTATACTAAATGTTTTATTTAAAATTTTTTTATATTATTTATATATATAATATAATCATTTATAATATATATTATTATTTATATTATATATATATTAATTATATATTATTATTATATTAATTTTTTTTTTTATACATAAAAATATATATATATACATATAATTTAAAATTTTATATATAAATTTTTATATATATATATAATATTTGTTAAAAA
>NC_051407.1:13881222-13881614 GCF_015228065.2 Penaeus monodon
TTTTTTATATATATTAAAAATTTTTTATTATTTATTTATTTTTATATATTTATATTTATATTATTTTTATTTTATTTTTTTTTTTTTTTTCATTTTTGTGTGTGTGTGTGTTTTTTTTTGTGAAAGTTTATATTGTTTTGTTTTTATTTAATTATTTTTTTTATCTTTTTATTTTTTTTGTTTTTTGTATATTAATTTATTTTTTATTTTTTTTTTTTTATGTTTGTTATCATACATAAATAATTAATGTATATTATATTTTGTTCCCGATTTGTATATATGTCTATCTTACAGTATTTTTAAAATTTTTATATATTTTTATATTTTTTTTATTTATATTATTATATCTTATTTTTAATAATATTATTATTTTATTTTTTTTTATTTTTTTG
>NC_051407.1:13882220-13882350 GCF_015228065.2 Penaeus monodon
TTTGTGTTGTGGAATTATTCCCAATATTTTTGTTATATTTATTTATATTTTATAAAAAAAAAAACCCTTTTTTTATAATTTAAAAATTTTTTTATTTTATATTATATTATTTTTAAAAAAAATTTTTATT
>NC_051407.1:13884662-13884860 GCF_015228065.2 Penaeus monodon
AAAAAAAGAAAAGTCTAAAAAAATATTTTTAGCCCCATTTTTATGTTTTTCTGTTGCCCCTATTTCTGATTTCCTTATTACATGGTAGTAGTAAAACGTAGCTGTTATACATTCTTTCTTCCTTGGTTCCACTGTTACTTACCACTGTCGTCATTAGCATTCGTCTATTTATGAAATACTCGTATGATAATGGAGTTG
>NC_051407.1:13885207-13886320 GCF_015228065.2 Penaeus monodon
TCTTTTAATTGGTTTTGGAAAAAAATAAAGACATATACTACTGAGTCAACCCAGCAAAATGTTTCGTTTGTAGGAATATGTAAATAAATGTGTTTTTAGTATCTGTATATGAACACTACAATTATTTTATTGTTATTTTTTCCTCGTCTTTGCTTATGTGATGAATTCTTGAAATCCAATTATTTTACTTTTTTTTTCAATCTTGGGCAAAAATCTGCTAATTGAAGCGTTCAAAATGTATAAACTCCAAGTATCTGATAGTATCAGGGAAAAAAAGTGATTTGGCAACAGATAACATTAAAATTGAAGGCAAAAGGCTATTCCTTTAATCCAGACACCTTTGTACAAAGAGGGGGAATTTAAAAACAGTAATTATATATAATTTTGAATTGTGTATTTTTATTGTAAAAACCAATACGTTGAAGATTGCAGACTGGATATTTTTACTGCAAAGTAAAACCCTTTTTATCCTTGAAACCTTATAGATATGCACTTTCCAAACAAGGGGGAATATATGTATAAGTGGCAGCTCTCTTTTTCCAACTCTTACTTCCTTTTTTAAGAATTTTCCGTTCATATTCTTGTTTATAATATCATTAAAATCTGGTTTATCAAATATTAGTCAATATTCTTTTTGCCTATGTCCTTCCAACCTAGATTTTCAAAAAATGAGACATTGGTTCACAGAATATATGCGACTGACTCAAGTAAACATCATGGAGTGAAAGTGATTTGCACGTTGTATATTTTTCAGGTATATAGCAAATAACATATTTTTTTCTAACCTAACTGCTCGTGGGAACAGGAGCAGTAGCCATTTTCTGAAGCCAAGGATGAAGTATCAGCAGAGATGTTGCATAGTTATCGTTACTTTTATTCCCTTTTGGTAAGCGTCGTTCCTGGCTGTCACAAAGATTTTTAACTCAATTTGAAAGTTTGTGTACTCATTTCAAGTGATGGCTATTAATTTGCCCTAATACGAGTATACAGACCCCGCGCGCGCGCCCCGCTCAAAATAATATTGACTAGAATACTTTTTAATTTCATGGAAGAGCATTTCAAATTTTACAGCAAAGTATGATGTATGGGATTAATTCAAAATATATTGATACA
>NC_051407.1:13886407-13887715 GCF_015228065.2 Penaeus monodon
ATCAAATGCAGGGTCAGGGAAAGGCCTAAATCCTTTCTAGAAAGTTTTCTGGAACAAATTACCTCTTTTAAAAGAGTTCTGTATCACCTTCATCAGCAGCAAAGAGAAAAAAGGTAAGCAGAAGAATCAGAGTCAAAGACAAGAGAGATTTTGCGCAACAGCGGCTGAAAAGAATAGTACACTTATTCATATTTATACATTTTTTTTTTAATTTGCACTTCAGAAGAACAAAAGCTCTCTGAATGTTCATGGTTGAAAGAATATAGCTGCATGCTTGGTAATTCCTTATGGTTTATATAGTACTTGTAGATTGATGGTCCAGGTATAGGTATGTGTGCCCCATCTAAAGCACCAACTATTTCTTCAAATTCTCCTACTTTTTCCCCCTTTCTTCCAGAAACACCCCATGGCATTTCGCGGCAACATGATAACACCAAAAAAAAATACGAAATGCTGCGATAAAGTAATGCTAATAACAACTCTGCCCTTACCCGCTGCATTCCTGCGTTGCCTGGAACGGCGAGACAGTTTTTGTTTCACCGGGAAAGAGTAAAGGTCATTATTTTTTTCTTCCCTATCCCCTCTTCCACGGTTGTTTCTTTTCTCTTTTGTTGTATTCCGATGTTTTTCAGTTACAGAGATTGGAGTTAATTTTCTCCTCTTCCCTTCCCCGTGTCCTTTTACGCGGCTGGGATAAGCCGTTTCTTCCCACTCCCCGGTCAGCGGCAGAGGTGGGGATGAACGGTGTTTTTTGCTTTCAATTCCTTCCTCTCTTCTAGCCCACCTCTATAACAGATTTGATGGGCCCGAGCAAGGACATCAGTTTGCCCTCCCTCTTCCTCGCCCGTTTCTCAGTTTGGAGGCGTAGGTTCATCAGGAGTGAAGGGTACTGATTTCTGTGAACACCAAAGGCTTCAACCTTTTCAGCGTTGAAAGACTTATCTTCAGGTTTGGGCGGGACATTTTACGAACTGTCGGAGTCTGAGCTCTCGCGACTTTAGGATACATCGCGTCCACTACAACTCCCTCTGCCAACCGAGCGGCCAGCACAACTGAGCGAGAGGCCCCAACAGGTGGCGTTCCAGGCGAAGGCCTCCTTAGCCAAACATCCGGGTCGTCGGGCGTGTGCCCCCCCTTGACGTGCTCAGGTCGAGGGAAACTCAAGGAACTGTCAGCAGACTAGAAGTTCAGAGCACAAAATCTTATCTGAAAGGAGAGAGGATTAGTATATCCATACTTTACAAGAGACAGCAGGTAAGTACATGACTGCAAATCTCAGGAATATATAGAACGAGTGACTACGACTTC
>NC_051407.1:13887909-13888849 GCF_015228065.2 Penaeus monodon
CCTACCTTAAAGCTATACTTAAATACACATATAAAATTAAAACGGAACTTTTCAACTAAAAAACTTCCAGAAAAATAAACACGGCCAGTCCCCACTAGAAAAATAAAAGCATGACAGGATTACAGCCATTTCATGTAAAAAAAATAAAAGTAAAAAAAGGAGGGATCTCAGGCAGGTAACTACTGAAGTGGTAGTTCAGCGACCCTCTGGTAGCTTTTGGGCAGGTCGGGCATAGCTTTGTTGTGCGGCCCACGTCAGTCTCACTCGGGAGCTCACACATCCTTCAAATATTGTTTAGGGTCTGCAGGGATGGATGCAATAAACGTGTCTTTCTGTGAAAGAGATTATACCTTACTCTCCCACGTCTATTACGACTGACGTTGGGAAAACGTACTGCTGAAAACAACATCGTTCGCTGGCCGTTTGTCAGGGAACCTGGTAAACCCTGATGAGGCTATTGTATGGAGACGCGTCTGGAAAGGTCGGCTCCACTTAGACAAAACGCCCGCTGGTACGCGTGGCAATTGTGTCCTGTGGCCTATAACCATCAAAGTCCAGAAGGCCTTTCACTAATGCTGCAAGGGCACCATGTTGCAGTTACCTCCAAGCTTTAGTTTTAACAAGCATTGGTCCCATCTTCTGGTTCCTTCCGTAGTAAGAGCTCCTCCGTCAGAAGGTGGCGGAAACCGCCGGGTGATCACGTTCCTCAGGCATCCTCAGACGTGTTTAGAGTGCCTGGTTCTTCGCCTTGTTTCCTCGTAACTTCAGTGTAACGTGATCAAGCCTCCTCACCAGCTCATCGAAAAGTGTTTTCTCGTGGTACATAAATGCCCGCTCCAAACCAGTGGTTTCTGCTGCTTCAGCTGTTTTTCCTGCAGCGGCTCCCGCTTATCATCTCTTCCCAACACCATCTTGACGTGTAACGTGCTAAACTGCAAAG
>NC_051407.1:13891098-13891441 GCF_015228065.2 Penaeus monodon
AAATGTCTGACAAGTAACGACTGTAGATATCAATAAATTGAATCAGTGTTATAAAAGGAGAATTTCCTATACTATCTCAAGATAAAAAGTAATGGACGTGTTAATTCAACATGTTGACATTGAAATAAGAATATGTAACGGTCATGCTGTACACGGCTGTAATTTATTTATAATGTGAGTGAAGACACGCGTGTATAATTGTCAAATTTTCAAATGCCATGCCGTGGGACACTGCCGCTCATGGGACCGATGGTAACATCGTGAAAGCGATGCTTCCGACGTCAAAAATCTTGGAATGCTTTTGTTTTTGCATGTAAAGTGCAATCTTATGTGTCTATTTGTG
>NC_051407.1:13891497-13891778 GCF_015228065.2 Penaeus monodon
AATTGTGTGTACCAGAGCCTACACGCCGACGCACAACACATAAAAAGAGGCCTATTGACATTGCAAGTGAAACGCTTTGACCTTTACACGTCTCATCTTACAGTAAGTGCCAAAGTAAAATAAACATCAAACACTCCTTGATTTTAAACATATTTAGAAAACAATTGGATTGTTCCTTTTCATTTCATATTATTAGGACACGTTGAAAGCTTACTTTAAAATATTTTTCTTGATAATAAAAAAGAGAAAAAAAAACACAACCATTTCTTCCTTTTCGTAAG
>NC_051407.1:13891872-13892106 GCF_015228065.2 Penaeus monodon
ATCACTTTCTCGCTTTCTCTTTTTTTTTTCTTTCTCTTGCTTTTTCGCTTCCTCCCGCCCCCATCTCTCCCTCTCTCTTTTTCTGTGAGCACTGCTCTGCCTCTCAGAAGTGGGACCACCTCAGGGAGGCCATTCAGAAAACAGTCTTTGCAACCTTTGGGAAAAAGACCTCGAAAAACAACGACTAGTTCGATGCCAAGTCCAGTGAGATGTCCCCCGTCACTGATACAAAGT
>NC_051407.1:13892437-13892661 GCF_015228065.2 Penaeus monodon
AAGGGAGGCGAAGGGAGGGAAGCCAAAAGAGGATTTTTTTCCCCCGGAGTTGGGTTTAGAGTTCCCCCCCACCGGAAAGCAGTTTGAAACAGGTTAAGGAGGGGAGGAACCAGGGGAAAATTTAAACCGGTTTGGGGGTGGGTTTTTCCCGAAGGAAGGTTTCCCCAGCCTTTTTAAAAGGGGGGGGGTTAAGGGGTGGGAAGAGAAGGGGGGAAGGAACAAAA
>NC_051407.1:13892933-13893509 GCF_015228065.2 Penaeus monodon
TGAAGGGGGTTTATGGGGATGGGGGAGGAGGGGTTTTGCAATTTGAGGGGAGAGGGGAAAGGGAGAGAGAAGATAAAGAAAAGGGGGAAATTTAACCTAAAAAAAGAGGAGGAAAAGGGGAAAATTTATAGGAAGGTAAGAAAGGAAAAGTGGTGGTGAGATAACTAAAATTTTAAAAAAATAATATAATATATTTTAAATGATATATAGATAATAAATAAAATAATATATATTTTATTTTTAAATAGAATATTTTTTAAAAAATTGGTTAAAAAATAAAAGGGAGAAATATAAAGAATTAAAAAATTTTTACCCCGGGAAAAGGAGGGTAATAAGGGTTTATTTTTAAATGAAATATAAAGAAAAATAAAAGATATAATAGAATAATAAAATTGATAAATGATTATAATTCTAGAATTATAAATCAATATATTTTATAAGTTTAATAATAAATAAAAATATAGTTTTTAGATATTTTTAAAATTTTATTTTAAATTTTAAAATTTTATATTTAATATATATTAGATAAATTTTATATTATTTTAAAAATCTATAATATATATATTTTAATTTTAC
>NC_051407.1:13893690-13894361 GCF_015228065.2 Penaeus monodon
TTAAAATAAAAAATTAAACAACAAACAAAAACACCCACAAAACATTATATTATTATATATAATAAATATTTAAAATATAATATATATATCATATATTTTTATATAAATTTATATACATAAAATTTTTCTATTTTTTTTGATATATTATTTAAAAATATATAAAATTATTATATAAAATATTTATATATTATTTTTTATTATAAAAAATTTTATTTTTTTAAAAACCAAAAAAAAAATATTTATTATATATATATATATAATATATAAAAAATATTAATATAATAACAAACATTTAATAAAATTATTTTAAAATTTATTTATATTAAATATATTACTATATAAAATAAAAAAATTTTAAAAAAAGGGGGAATAAATAAAATAAGGGGAGGTTTAAAATATAAAAATTAAGACACTTAAAGAAAAAAACAAAAGAAAATTTAATATAATAAAAATAATTAAAAATAAAAAAATTAAAAGGTTTTTTTTTTTATTAAAATTAAAAATATTTTAAAAAAATATTTCCCCCTCCAACTTTTAAAAAAGATATATAATATTTTATTTTAATAAGAGTTTATGTATATAAAAATATATATAAAATAAAATAATATATAATTATATATATATATAATTATTTTTAAAATTATATAAAATTATAAAATATATTAAAAAAA
>NC_051407.1:13894398-13894827 GCF_015228065.2 Penaeus monodon
ACTATATGTTTATATAAAATTTAAAGGGATATTAAGATTTTAATATAAAACCTAATTTTTAATGTTTGGGTATGAAATTTTATATATATTAAATATCTAAAGGTTAAAAATATATAATTATAAAAGGTGTTTAAAATAAATATATATAAAATTTATATATATAATTATATATATATATTTTATAAAATATTTTGGGTTTTTTCACCCCTTATATATTATAAAAATATAATTAAATAAAAATATATATAATTTAATATAAATATATTGATATTTTATTTTTATATAAATTTAAAAAAAATATAAAAATAAAATAAATATTAAAATTTAAATCAAATATATATATATATAAAATATAAATATATAGAAAATTTTAATTTTTTTTTTTTTTAAAATAATATAGAAAAAAATTTATTATATAATAATTATTTT
>NC_051407.1:13894855-13895965 GCF_015228065.2 Penaeus monodon
CTTTTATAATAATAATAAAATTTAAATATAATATAATTTTTTTAATTTTAAAAAAATTATTTAAAATTTTTATAAAAATTTAAAAAAATAATTAAATGTATTTTTTTTTTTTTTTTGAAATATATTATAATATTTTATAAGATAAAAATTAATGAAAAATTATTAAATATATTATATTATTAAATTTTTATATTTTTAATATTATATTATTTTATAATGTTTTATTTAATATATAATAATATAAAATTAAAAATTATATTAAAATAATTTTATAAAAAGATTAAAGGTGAATAATATATTATTTTTTGTTATAAAAAAAACCTGTTTATTAAAAAATTTTAAATTTATTTATATTAAAAAATATTATAAAATAAAATAATTTAAATTTAATATTTTTTATAATATATAATTTTTTAAATATATATTAAAAATTTTAAATTATTTTAAAAAAAAAATTTAAATATTATAAATATAATAAAAATTAAAAATATTATAAAATTATATATAAAAATAATTATATATATATAAATATCTAATATAATATATATTTTTTATATATTTTATATATTTTTCTATATTATATATATTTATATAAAATAAAAATATTATATTATAATTTATATTTTATTATATATATATATAAATATAAAATATAAAATTTAATTTAAAAATATAAAAATTAAAAAAAATATAATATAATTATAAATATTAATAAAATGATATAATATAATAAATTTTAAAATTATTTTAAAAATATATATTAATTAATATTTTTAAAATTTTATAAAATTTTATATATATATTAATTAAAATATATATAATTTTATATTTTTCCTAATATATATATATAATATATTTTGAATTATAAATATATAGATATTGATAAAATATATATATTATTTTATATATATTATATATATATAAAATAATATAAAACACGTGTAAAATTTTATATATATAAAGTGTATATATAATATATATATATATTTTTTGAATAAAATATATTTTATAAAAGGTATATATAAAAATTTTATATTATACGTTTTTATATTTATATATAATACGGGGATATAATATATATAAAAAGTGTATTATTATAATATATACGTG
>NC_051407.1:13896079-13896325 GCF_015228065.2 Penaeus monodon
ACATATTGAAAAAGTCAAGTGCGGCAGGGGAAAAATATTTCCCTTTTTAAAAACTATTTGGGTAAAACTTTTCAATAGGAAAACACAAAACGGCGTCTTGCTAACATCCTCCCCCTTTGTTGATCAGTTTCTCACGCCATCTAGTTTTCGCTATTCCCCATATCCCATTTTCTATCTCCTTTTTTTCTTTCACAGTGTCTTATCTTCCTTAGTATTCCTTCATCCTCCTCTTTATTTTATGGTTAC
>NC_051407.1:13897084-13897219 GCF_015228065.2 Penaeus monodon
ATGTATATGTACACACACACACAGTTTCACAGTTTCTTACCTTCCTTAGAATTCCTTCATCCTCCTCTTTATTTTATGGTTACTTTCCCCATTATCTTAATATCTGTCTCTCCCTTTCCCCCCCCCCTCCCCCCC
>NC_051407.1:13897320-13897390 GCF_015228065.2 Penaeus monodon
CTTCCTTTCTCTGAAATGTAGACCTTCCAGGATACCTAAGCGTCCCCCCTTCCCGCAAACATCCAGTCCT
>NC_051407.1:13897490-13897723 GCF_015228065.2 Penaeus monodon
GAATGACGGGATAGAGCCCCAAAAGAAGAGAGAGGAGGGAAAGGAAGGAACGAAAAGGGGGGGGAAAAATTAAAAATTTAAAACGATGAGGGGATCGAGACCCAGGGGGGGAGGGGATATTTTTTTGGGGACCCGGGGATGTAATGTGCAAAATCTCCTGGGTTTTTTCATAGTTTTAAAGGAATAACGGCAACGCCTAGAAACGAAATGAAAGTGTCTCTTTTGATGCATAA
>NC_051407.1:13898178-13898343 GCF_015228065.2 Penaeus monodon
CAATACCCGCCTGGATGCACTCGCGAGGCATGAAGTGACACCCTCTCAATATCAGAGCCAAAAATATCGACAGAGAGAAATTGATTACTTAATAGCCCTGCCCATTTCCCCTACACTCACCCAGAGCGAGACAATTGAGGGAGAGTTAGTAGACATGATTGATTG
>NC_051407.1:13899635-13900047 GCF_015228065.2 Penaeus monodon
TAGCCAATAAGACATCACCAACACTTTGTCAAAGACTGATTTAAAGAGTGGGTAAAAGTAACAAAAAAAAATCTGTCCTCCGAATGACTCAGCAGTTTCGTTAATACAGCAAACTCGACTCTTTCTCTGTTTGCGGGAAAACGGTCCTCTTTTGGCTGACCACTGAGCCGTCTGAAGAATCCGAAATTTGAGCTAAAATTTTTCCCAACTTAATAATCGAATTTGATTCCTGATTCGGTTGGGAAAGCGTTTCAATTTGGAGTTTTAATATAGAGTGATAAATTTCTTTTTTATCCATCGATATTTTTTCTAAGTCGCATGGATACGAGATACGACGGAAGTATCATCTACTGATAATAAACATTTAGCTCTATGGAAATTGCCTTACGTTATATAGTATAAACTAAGCGAG
>NC_051407.1:13900470-13901157 GCF_015228065.2 Penaeus monodon
AAACAAAACCCTCTCTAAAAGGAGTCACGAAGATAAGCCGCAAGCGTAATTCCCCTTTTCCCAAACGTTTTTGTAATGATTGATTAATATATGTGGTTAACGCCTGGCGTCCGTTATCCAGATTTTTTAAACATTTTTTCTGGAAAAAAAAATAGTATGCATAAACCCAGCAGCCGTTCCTTCATCATGCATTGCAAGCTCGTATCTTATTCTTGTTTATAATTTTGTAATTAAGGCTGTTTTCTCCCGCCTTGGAGATAGCTTCCTTAATTCCCCCTGTAATTTTAACGGAAAAGTGGGCGGTAGGAGATCTAAATTTTGTTTTCTCGTAAATTGCTTGCCGATGAAGTTTCATGTTCAATGATCTCCAGCTGTTGAAATGAATTACGTTTTTCTCTTTTCTCTTTTTATCCTCTTCTATTTTTTATATATAAATACTGGTGCGTGCTGGTTCAGAAAATGCCATGAATATTTATAATTTCCCCGAATTTCGGACAAGGTGGCATAACCCGGAAATCTGAGGAATTTTTTGTTAAACCGTCGTTATATACTATATAATTTATTAATGCGGTTTAATGGAAAATTCCTCAGACTCTCTGGTTATGCCACCTTGTCCGAAATTCCCAGGGAAAAATTTAAAAATTTTTCAGGGGCGGGTTCGGAACCAGCACGAAACCATTATTTATT
>NC_051407.1:13901193-13901613 GCF_015228065.2 Penaeus monodon
CTTTAATTAAATTCAACAGTGGAAATCTTTGGAACATGAAACTTCATGGGGCAAGAAATTTTTACGGGGAAAAAAAAAATTTAGATTTTCCCTACCGCCCATTTTTCCCCTTTAAAATTACGGGGGGGAATTTAAAGGGAAGTTTTTCCCCAAGGCGGGGGGGGAAAACAGCCTTAATTAAAAATTTAATAAACAAGAATAAAATTCGGCTTGCAATGCATGTTAAGGGAAAGGGCCCTCGGGGGTATGATACTATTCTATTTTCCAGAATACTAATTTTTTTTTTAAAAAAAATCGGAAACGACGCCAGGCTTTAAACCACAAAATTTTAATCAATCATTACAAAAACGTTTGGGATAAGGAATTTACGCTATGCGGATCTTTATCTTCAGTGACTCCTTTCTAGAGTATGTGTTGTTT
>NC_051407.1:13902043-13902527 GCF_015228065.2 Penaeus monodon
GTGGCTTCGGTGGTCACTCCCTTATTTTTATACTTTAATTTAAGGAAATTTTCCCAATAACAAAATGTTTTTTTTCAGTAGATGATACTTCCGTCGTATCTCTTTCCATGCGATTTAAAAAAAATATCGATGGATAAAAAGAAATTTTCCCTCTATTTTTAAAAACTAAAATTAAAAACGCTTTCCCAACCAAATCGGGAAATAAAATTCGATTTTTAAATTTGGGGGAAAAATTTTAGCTCAAATTTGGATTTTCGAGGGTCAGTGGTCACCAAAAAGGGGGGACCTTTTTCCCCGCAAAAGAAAGAGTCGATTTGCTGTTTAAAACAAAACTGCTGGTCATTGGGAGGACAGTTTTTTTTTTGGGTTATTTTTTAACCCACTTTTTAAATAAAGTCTTGCAAAGTTTTTGGTTTAGGCCCTTATTGGCTTTTTTAAAATAGATATAAACAAATACAAAAATTTAAATCATTAATTATATAAA
>NC_051407.1:13903889-13904088 GCF_015228065.2 Penaeus monodon
ATGCAGGTTACTTACAGGGCAAAAAAATCAGGTCTACTAACTTCCCTAAATTGTTTTCGTTTGGGGGTTTAGTGTGGGGAAAATGGGCGGGGCTATTAAAAAATTTCAATTTCCCCTCTGTGATTTTTTTGGCTCTGATATTGAGAGGGTGGTCACTTCATGCCTCGCGAGGCATCCAGGGGGTATTAAAATGTTTGTT
>NC_051407.1:13904521-13904717 GCF_015228065.2 Penaeus monodon
TGTTTTTCAAACACACGGGAAAAATATTTATGCATCAAGAGAACTTTCTTTTCTTTTCAGGGGGTTGCCTTTATTTTTTTTAAAACTATAAAAAGCCCGGGAAAAATTATGCAAATTACATCCAGGGTCCCAATATAAATTATCTCTCCCATCCCTGGCTCTCGATCCTCCTCATCGTATTTAATTTTCTATATTT
>NC_051407.1:13904951-13905145 GCF_015228065.2 Penaeus monodon
TTATATTTTTTTTCTCTCAATTTTTCTAAAGAGACCAGTTTAGGATCTCACCAACTGAAGAATAATCAGAAACATATTTCATTACTCCGCTATACTGTAAAGTTAAAAAAAATTTCCCCCGATGTTTCTCAGAGTTAAAAAAATGAATAATAAAATTTCCCCCCTTAAATTTCTCAACTGAATCTGAATGAAAT
>NC_051407.1:13905162-13905528 GCF_015228065.2 Penaeus monodon
ATAAACACAAAGAATGAGTTTTTTTTCAAGTAAATGAAAGCGATGGTCGAACAACTTTCATCAATACGCCCCCTCTATTAGCTTTGCAGGTTCCATCGTTTGATTACATTGGTTTTATCACTTTTGTTATGGCCTCGCTGGGTTTATTTTTTCTTTAGGGTAAAATCACGCCCAAAAATCACGGGTTTAAAAGGCGGGAATTTTTAAATGAGACTTTAATGCAAGAGACAAGCTGTGGAACACATGAATGCCCATTTTCTAGGATGGAGAGAAAAAGGAAAAGGAAATAAATAAAGGAAGAAAAACACATTTCAAAAGCCGAGGTCAATGAATGTGAACAGTTCAAAGGTGAACTGTTAACATGGA
>NC_051407.1:13905562-13905857 GCF_015228065.2 Penaeus monodon
TGAGGATGATGAAGAAAAAAATCACCTAAAACTCCTCCATCGAAATTAAGTAAAATTGCTAGTTTCACAACAGTAGTGAGATTCCTCTGCGAACCAGCTGGTGAAGGATTAAGGACGCCATCTCCTAAACAGCAGTAACCAGCTGTGGATGAAGACAGGAGAGAATCATAGACTGCTGTCTTAACGAGATACTTAAGCGTGTTATTAACAACAGAAGTGTAAAATGTACGTTAATACGAATGACGGTTATTGTATTAAAAAAGTATTTTGTATTTCGTTAGTTTCTGTGACCATG
>NC_051407.1:13905883-13906322 GCF_015228065.2 Penaeus monodon
GATGTGAAATGTTTGATAGTAAACTGCATGATATCAGTCAAAAGCAAAAGTTATCATTGCTTTATTAATCTATCCCTCTGTTCTCGTACTTAATAACAGAGAACGCAATAAATGAAGATATATAGGCGTTTTCACCTGATAAAAGCCTTAATCACAGGTATATGCAAAATGAATTTTCCTGCTTTTCGAGATTTACGCCCACACTTAAAGCAATCTATTGCTAAAACAGCGCGCCTACAAAGTCTGTCTTAACGACCTGCCCTTTGCAAAGGGATCTACAACGAATTTTTCACCGGATCCTAAAAGCACAAATTATCTCGAATCGCCTCTTTCTGTGAGGTTTTAGGGTTGTCATTTAGGGCAGCTGTCAGTGAAGGTCCTGCAACGGAAGTTAATCAGACTGATGTTATGACAGCATTCCATGACGCTTTGACTTCGG
>NC_051407.1:13906366-13906432 GCF_015228065.2 Penaeus monodon
TTAGATATTCAGTTATTGAACACGTTTCGTTTCTTCGGTTTTACTAATAGCGTTTAGAAGAAAAAA
>NC_051407.1:13907032-13907098 GCF_015228065.2 Penaeus monodon
GTATCATTTGTTTACTGCACATCGCAAATAATAGGCATTTTTAAAGAAAAAAAAAAGAATATATGC
>NC_051407.1:13909298-13909511 GCF_015228065.2 Penaeus monodon
TCTCGAAGTGTATTCCTTCCTTTTTACACCCAGTTACTCTCCCAAATGATAAGAAGCCGAGGGACGAAATATATACCGCATCATCGACATTTCTGTCAAAAGTGCACCGCTAAACTTCAAGATTCCCAGCATGATAAAGTTTTAAGGTACAGAGACACGTCGCATTTCCTCGAGCAGCTGGGCTTGGGACGCTGGCTAAATTCAGGGTTCGAA
>NC_051407.1:13910088-13910348 GCF_015228065.2 Penaeus monodon
AACTTAATGAAGTTACAGCCAGCGGTCAGCCAAGTTGGGACACATTTTCACGCAATCAGGAAAAGGTTTGACTGAGCTGCGGTAACTTGATTACAGTGCCATTCTGAGGAGGAAAGATATATATTTTTATATCTTGCTCCTTTTCTTTCATACTGACGTAGCTGGACCAGTCTCTGACAGTATGAGGAGTGACGTTTTCCAAAAAAAAATTATCACAAGTATGTATGTTCACAATGGTACGATTGTGTGTTCCTACGCAA
>NC_051407.1:13910535-13910665 GCF_015228065.2 Penaeus monodon
ATTTCGCTTCTCTTAGTTCATTAAGCATATGAATAGAGTGTCAGATTATGGAAATTTTATCCTCCTTCTCATTCAAGTGAATAATTGACTGAGTCACAATATAAATAATCTCTATTACTCTGACAGTCTA
>NC_051407.1:13911014-13911400 GCF_015228065.2 Penaeus monodon
AACTAGTTTTCTTATTCATTCCTTGACAATAAAAAGGCGGAAAGTGGAAATCAGTGATACATCTTGACATAAGTTAATATCCACCGACTGAAAGGTACTGTGTGGTTATAATGAGTCCTTAAAGTTTATATATCATTAAGAACATTGTACACAGGTAAAATGTGTCCTTGGGTGTTAAAGGTTCCGTAAAATTTATATAGCAAGTAAATAACATAGCAACTACAGTCGTTTCACTACATTTTTTTCTTATTACTTTTCATCAGAGTGACTAACTCGCATCTTGAATAACATCATCTCAATCAATTAATTACAAAAGAGAGTTGAATCGTATGAAATAATGTAAGAGACAAGCGGAGAAAGACATGGATAACCATTTTCTACGACAC
>NC_051407.1:13911436-13912517 GCF_015228065.2 Penaeus monodon
CACACTCGTTCAAAACCCGAAAATCGCTGAATGGAAACGCTATAAAGAGGAGCGGTTAACGGGTGAGACAAAATTTAGGACCTCCCTTCCTCCCTCTCTTTAAATTACATATAAAGGTTTCGAGTCCCCCCCCCCTTTCTTTCCTGTTCTTCCTCCCCCCTTTCTTTCATTCACTGAGAGGCAGGGAAGGAAAGCGAGCATCTTCTGAAATCCAGATGCTGGGGAATTAAGGAAGCCATCTCCGAGGCAGCAGAAACCAGCTGTAGATGAAGAGGGGAGGAAGTCATTTGGGTTCTGTCTTAACGAGATACTTTAGCATGTTATTAAAGATAGAGGTGGAAATTGAGAATTTTTTGTCTTTTTTAGAGACGCTATATTCTGATTCATAAATAAATTTTCTTTTGCGTAGGAGATAAAAATAAATTAGCATAATGCTACTGAAAGTTTAGATAGGAAGTGTTCAACGTTAAACACAAAATATGTATAAGAAAAGGTTCACGAATGACTAGAGAAACGTAAGGGAACGCAGGAATAATTCGGGAAATAATTGGTTTAATAAATGGTACTGGAAAAGTAAGAACGGTTTTTCATTCTGCGTTTGTATTCCGCAATTTCTTCTCACAGAGATTTGCGTTAATGAATAGCTTTGATTTTTTTGGCATTTCTTGGAACATCAGCTGGCAGGTAGATTTTTTTTTTTATAAATAAAGGCCAGTTTTTACAAAATTATGGTCTAGTGTGATGAAAGGCTTAATCACAGGTATATGCAAGACGAATTTCCGTTTTTATCTAGTTTTCACCAACGCATGAACCAATTTATAACATGTCTACACAGGGATTTGAAACGTAATTTTCGAGGGATCTTATGTGCCTCTTTCTGTAAGGTTTTAGGACCGTCATTTGGAGCAGCTGTCACAGAGGGTCGTGCAACAGAAGTTAATCGGGCTAATTGGACAGAATGCAGTTACACTTTCAGTATTTGCAATGGATTCTGTCACAGATATTTCGTATTTTGTTAACAAGTATTGTATGCGTGCGATATAAACGGCTTTGGGATGCATATAGACTCTCACTCGAAATT
>NC_051407.1:13913496-13913584 GCF_015228065.2 Penaeus monodon
GGATCACACTCGCGTTGGATGCGACTACTACTTTTCCTAAAAAAAAGAACAATGTATGTAATAATTTCTAAAAAAACAAAAACGCTTC
>NC_051407.1:13913746-13913812 GCF_015228065.2 Penaeus monodon
TATGTGAAAAACACGCACACACGTGCATTGTACTGGCATACAATATTATTTTCCAGAATTTCAAAT
>NC_051407.1:13915761-13915884 GCF_015228065.2 Penaeus monodon
GCTTGCGTCACGTGATCAGACGCCGAGGGATGACTGCAGCAAAAGTATAAACCGCATCATCGACATTTCTGTCAAAAGTGCAACGCTAAACCTCGAGATTCTTAGCATGCTAAAGTTTCAGGT
>NC_051407.1:13915983-13916198 GCF_015228065.2 Penaeus monodon
GTCTTAGTCATGAATATCTTTCAGTTCGGTAGTTTTTTCTCTCTCTCTCTTCAGTCTGTTTATATTGTTGTAAGTTTCTATTATCTTCTGGTTGAATAGAACAATAAAAAAAATAGTTTAATGTGCGAGACATAGACACAAGAAAAAAAATAACGACAATATTTTTGGTGGATTTTTCTTGCATCACCAGAATATATTATGGAATAACTTGTTAC
>NC_051407.1:13916499-13916616 GCF_015228065.2 Penaeus monodon
ACTGGCCAACCAATTAAGTATCCTTACCATTAATGCATCAGTAAGTATTTGAAGCGGATGCAACCAAAAGGACTGACTACATTTTAATTTTTCCAATCCACTTGATCTTATTATTGG
>NC_051407.1:13919791-13919901 GCF_015228065.2 Penaeus monodon
TTTACAACTGTACAGCTACTTTTTCTTCTCTTCACTTTTTTCGTTACATCATTTCCTGTCCAAACCATCGGAGATTGAATGTTTATGTGTGTATATAGGTTTTCGCGTAT
>NC_051407.1:13919943-13920088 GCF_015228065.2 Penaeus monodon
TTCATAGTCGTCTTTACTAGAACAGGTAAAATACCAAAGCATTTGTTTTTTTTCCGACGGTTGGGAGAGGCGTTCAGGGTCTCCTAAACGCGTTGTGATATTTTACGCCATTGTTTAAACCTGAAAACAAACCTGAAATTTGTGA
>NC_051407.1:13920190-13920299 GCF_015228065.2 Penaeus monodon
GTCTGTATTCGGAGATCAAAGAAACAAATCATGGATACGGAGATTATTTTCGTTTTTGATAGAGTCGTTGGAAATATTTGGAAACTTTTCCTCTTAAACAAACGGTGTC
>NC_051407.1:13920369-13920539 GCF_015228065.2 Penaeus monodon
CAAGTATTTTAACATAAGTCTTGTGAAGAGACTTCAGTTGAATAAACAAAGAAAAGGAAATAAAAGAAGAAAGAAGAAAAAGAAAAAGAAAAAGGAAAGAAAAAGAAAAAGGAAAGAAAAGAAAAAAGGAAAAAAGAGAAAAGAGAGAGAGAGAAAAAAGAAGAAAAGAA
>NC_051407.1:13920693-13920875 GCF_015228065.2 Penaeus monodon
TTGTCGTTACTGTACTCAGACGATGCGTACACATGGCATTACCAGGATTAGAGCTTCCTCCCCCAAAGTGACAATGAAAACCAATATAATTTTACGAAAACTAAATGTTGGCCGATTTTTATGCTTTGTTCTTATGTTCATTAGCATACAGTGAAAAATAAATTTCCTGTTTTTGTTCCCAT
>NC_051407.1:13921321-13921682 GCF_015228065.2 Penaeus monodon
TTTTCTTTCTTTCTCTAGAAAGCTATAGAAAGATAGACAGCTAGATTAACAGAGAGAGTCTTTGAGCAAGTATTGAGCAGTGACTCCTGCTGTTTTGTACTTGTTCCTTGAGCGTGTAGTGTTCGATAGTTTTTCCCTAATTCGTCCTATGTCTGGCAGTCCATTCAGCAGCCAACGTTTAAGACGAGCAATGACGTCGTTAGCCAAACTCCAAACGCTATCTACAAAAGACGGTTTATTTAGTATTTCTTTCCCCTTTCCTTCTGCATGTCTTCCTTTCCTTGCTCCTCCACCACCCTCTCTCCTCAATTCGATTAACATTAATCCTACCATTATTCGCTATCTCCGTAAAATAATCTAC
>NC_051407.1:13921782-13921945 GCF_015228065.2 Penaeus monodon
CGCGGCCCGATCCCCCTTGTGGTCTTTGTCACTTCTGAAGAGACCTTTTATGCCACATAACACGAACACAGTGAAATCCTCTACATGATGACCTACATTTTGTACCCGATCTCTCTCTCTCTCGTTCTTGATTTCTCTCTAGTTTTCTCTTTTACTTTGCGTG
>NC_051407.1:13922245-13922498 GCF_015228065.2 Penaeus monodon
ACAACGTCCTTCCTTTCATACACGGATTTACGACGAGAAACTTACAAAGACCGTAAGAATACAGAGAACGCGTGAGAATATACTGCGTGAATGCAGACACAGTAGATATTTTTTCCTGATTCATCGGATAAACATGAACCTACACTGCAACACACGGTCCCTAGCCACTGCCTATCTGCACATCACAAACATCCAAGGGAAAGAGATAGAAAAAAATAAAGATAAAAAGGGAACATCTTTTAGCCACCGTGGT
>NC_051407.1:13922540-13922842 GCF_015228065.2 Penaeus monodon
GAGAGAGAGATACCCTCTCCTGTCAAGATCTCCCCAACTTCATCTTCGTCCTTTTGGTCACGTCTTGCCAGAGTTGTATAGATTTCCTGTCACTTGGAAGTCGGTACATGGGCGGTAAGAGTCTTTGATTTTTTTTTTTTAATGGGCTTGTAGTTTTTTTTTTTTTAAGGATTTTTCCCCTCTTTCTTCCTTTTATGATGAGTACTCCCATCTCTTTATCGCGAGAGTTCCACTTTACTTATAAGATTCCGAAAGATTAGGGGATTCTTGCTTTTTTGTTATCTTAGGTTCACGATCTACAG
>NC_051407.1:13923507-13924468 GCF_015228065.2 Penaeus monodon
TCATTTTTTTTTTACTTTATTTTAGTATTTTCGGTTATGAGTGGATACAGATTTGCTCGTGAAGAGTCATAAATCGTTAAACTGGCATTGGAACAGCAAAGTTTTCGTAATTACGGCACCGAAAGTAGGAACTAACATTGCAATGGACAATGATCAACAGAATACGCAACGATGATACATTAAGTAGCTAATCACGACCAGGATGGACCCGACTACGTAATGGCCTGGCGTTGTTTGGTCTGATGACGCGAACTAACGAATGGAATTTCTAAGTATTTAAATTACTGGAAAGCTTCCAATGTGTGTTTATTACGAAAAATGATCTAATCCCTTCTTTACGAAGCCAAGGGTTAGGGTGCCTTTGAAATACAAATTCGGTTTTGTTTTTGAATTTCAACAGTTTCATGGATTTGAAAGTAACTTAATTCTATCAAGGGGGAAAGAGTACAAAATTGTCGTTAAATTAAGAAACAATTGTGGTCTATGGACTGAAATGCAGCACCCATTGCATTTTTCGAAAAAAAAATTATTTGCTTTATTTCTCTGATGTGTAAATGACTATTTTCAGCACAATTTAAGAATCGATTATGTATCTTTTTTTTTCCATTCAGAAAGGAAAATCTTGCTAAATAGTATACCAATACAATAGGGAAAATGGATATCTCTTGGATGCCATCTGTGTGAGCATCAACGTAATATCATCTACTTTCAATTCACGTTTTGCAAGAGAGTAAAATAGCATAATTTAAAAATAATGATCTATTCACCACGCCGTTGCTTTCCTCTTGCAGTATCACTTCAAGGTATCTTACATAACAGGCCTTCAGTTTCCCGTCTCACTTATTTCTGGAGTTGAGGATAAAGCAGCCACCTAGCGTATCGAGTAACTAATGTTTGTAGTTCCAGTGAAAAATAATATCGCCAGCTCAGTGATATATTGTGCGTAACTGATGTTTAGTAC
>NC_051407.1:13924584-13925090 GCF_015228065.2 Penaeus monodon
CACGTGCACCTATATGGTTTACTATAAACACGATCCTTTAATTCCTCGGTTTCTATTTAATCATGCATTATTTTGTTGTTTTATTTGCTGCATAATTTTTGTAACCAGAACTCTTTTGCTTCACATCTGACTAAATTCTCATGAATTATAATCACTTCACACCGACAAAAAACACTAATAATATATAGAAACAAGAGAAATTTTACACTGTGAGATGTTAATGAAGTTGTTTTGGCTATTCAAGGTTATGCCCCTGTGATTTATTATGCAAGTCTCTCCTCGCACTGTTTTGTAATTAAATTCATTTTCCCTGTTAGGGAAATATTCACATGGTAAAAATATAAACAAACCAAGCGCGTAATTCAAAAATTTCTGGCTTGTTTCGAACGTAGTATAAATATGACACACACCTAGTGGAAGTATGAGATACAGTATTTTAAATAATGTTCCTAATTTGCCGGGGGGTCAGATAGTTTATACTGAACAATTTTAAACTTGCACCAAAG
>NC_051407.1:13925827-13925986 GCF_015228065.2 Penaeus monodon
GCAAAAAATAAACACAGTAGTTGGATTAAGCAATTTGGTCTTTTTTTTCTTTCAAAATTTATTTATGCTACCCGAACCATACACTCCCAAACCCACAGGTTTTAATAATTTTCGAATTTTTCTTCGCCATCTTGCAGCTCTGTTGCATTATTTTAAAAA
>NC_051407.1:13926740-13926833 GCF_015228065.2 Penaeus monodon
GCAGGGACAAAAGACAAATAACCCCTAAATGTAATCTAGACTACAGACACCCCGACGCACACATCAGACAAATGCAAATTCACAGTCTGTGAA
>NC_051407.1:13932891-13933126 GCF_015228065.2 Penaeus monodon
CTGAGTTCGTGCCAGACAGCGGTTCTCAGTCGATTCAGTTGTGATGGAGGAGTACTGGCATCAGCTGCTGATCGAGAAGGAAATGACCACCTTACTGCATTACCCCACGGCTTAGTGTGTACATACAAGGGCTCTACATCGACTTGGATATGAGAGTTGCTTTAACTTTGTTATAAATGCTCGATTGGGTTTATGTCAAACGGTGTCTTCGGAATTTGCTTTTTGGCAGTTATAA
>NC_051407.1:13933211-13933670 GCF_015228065.2 Penaeus monodon
CGTGCGTGTAGAACTTGTACTGTTTTTTTTTAAATCGAACATGAGTAACCTAACATAAAACACCAAAGGCAAACAGAACCTAGGCAAATGCATATGGTTAGTAAATCCAATAAATACCTGAACCAATACTTATAAAAGAGTATCTTCTACAAAAAAAGAAAAAAAAATCGGATAGCTTCCCGAAAGCATAAGGTACAAGGAAGCTGACAGCAAACTGCTCGTTCGGAAAATACGATTCCAGTCCTTACGTCCAATAACTGTCGCCCCAGTGAAGAAGTGGGCGTTAAAACTACCACGACCAGGATATAAGAAAACACATCCGAACAACAACACAATTACGATCGAAGAAACATGACATTGAAACTCGTCGGCAGAGACTGAAACGTTCCCTATAAACGTACCGTATCAACGTTACTTTGCTGTCGCTGAAGTGACGTGATGAACAAAGACTCCTGAACC
>NC_051407.1:13933710-13934075 GCF_015228065.2 Penaeus monodon
AACAATAGTGTTATTCTCGGCGGCAGTTAGAAAAAGAACACCGAAAGCGAATTAATTAATGTAGTTGATGCTACAGTAAAATAAAATTTCAATGTTCTTTTGTAGCATTCAAAGAAGATCCTAAAAAACTTTATCTTCTTAAACTCGGATGTTTCGGCGCTTTCTAGTTGCCTTCTCGCACACGTAAAGAATATTGCAGCCAATTTACATCGTATATTGCACTTCCTTAGGGTTCTTGCAGAGTCATCAGCCATTTATATTATCGGTGAAGGGCAAGAATGGTAAGTCGAAACCTACTGATTATTTCCGTTGACAAGTATTACACCTTTTAGATAATATGTTCCTTTCACTATCTCTGTCTCTGG
>NC_051407.1:13934187-13934256 GCF_015228065.2 Penaeus monodon
ACTAGTAAGTGTATGTGTTAGGAAATTGAGCTCACGTAATGACTTTCGTGTTATTTAGGAAAAAGGACC
>NC_051407.1:13934281-13934417 GCF_015228065.2 Penaeus monodon
AAATACTCTCACTCTAATCCCCTCTTTCTGTCTATTTACATACATCTAGCTACTTTCCTGTATATTTTGTATAAATCTGCCTGTATATCTACCTATCTCTATTTCTTTGTATGTAGCTAGCTGGCTATTCATATAT
>NC_051407.1:13934469-13934606 GCF_015228065.2 Penaeus monodon
TGGTTATTAATAAATGACAACATGAAATATAGAACATATGACAAATATGTTACCGCAGGGGGATATTAATCTCTTGATACTACATCTGATGGTTATGCCAATGTCAGACAAGCTCACTCTGTTTCTATAACTGTAGT
>NC_051407.1:13934865-13934968 GCF_015228065.2 Penaeus monodon
GCTAATTTGGAACAACATGAGTAAATATAATGAAGTAAAACTAGAAATTTAAAGCAGCTTTTCTTGCATTTTGACCCACTGTAACAATTCTGAGGCAACCTTG
>NC_051407.1:13935256-13935550 GCF_015228065.2 Penaeus monodon
CTGCATCTCTTCATCCAATACGTAAAATATATATGACTAATATAATTTTGCCTCCATAGTTCCCAAACTTGAATTTAATCTATTTCCCGTAAGTCAGCAAAGCTCCTCCCCACGTTGCCCAAGTTCGGCGTCCTAGGGCAATGGCCACCATTAGGGGAAGGACCCGGTACTCTATGAGGAAAGTTAAGAGAACAAAAGGAAGTTGCATTCAAGTAATGACTCCCTTGTTATGTGGAGGAAGACCTTCCCGGTAATTTATTTTCGATTGGGTATGGGAGAGCAACTATCTGTGCT
>NC_051407.1:13936840-13936972 GCF_015228065.2 Penaeus monodon
TGCAACAGAGCTGCAAGATGGCGAAGATAAATTCGAAATATATTAAAACCTGTGGGCTGGGAGTGTATGGTTCTGTAGCATAAATAATTTTGAAAGAAAAGAAAGACCAAATTGCTTAATCCAACTACTGTG
>NC_051407.1:13937677-13939182 GCF_015228065.2 Penaeus monodon
TCTTTGGTGCAAGTTTAATATCTGTTCAGTATAAACTATCTGACCCCGGCAAATTAGGAACATTATTTAAAAATACTGTATCTCATACTTCCACTAGGTGTGTGTCATATTTATACTACGTTCGAAACAAGCCAGAATTATTGAATTACGCGCTTGGTTTGTTTATATTTTTACCATGTGAATATTCCATAACAGGAAAGTGAATTTAATTACAAAACAAGTGCGAGGAGAGACCTTGCATAATAAATGCACAGGGGGCATACCTTGAATAGCCAAAACAACTTCATTAACATCTCACAGTGTAAAATTCTCTTGTTTCTATATATTATTAGTGTTTTTTGTCGGTGTGAAGTGATTATAATTCATGAGAATTTAGTCAGATGTGAAGCAAAAGAGTTCTGGTTACAAAAATTATGCAGCAAATAAAACAACAAAATAATGCATGATTAAATAGCAACGAGGAATTAAAAGGATCGTGTTTATAGTAAACCATATAGGTGCACGTGTCTGATCGTATTTGTATATATATTCACCTATCTATCTATCCATCTCTGTCTCTATTTCTGTCTTTATTTCAACCTCTATCCCAATCTCTATCTATGTCTTTACCTCTTTTTATCTGTACTAAACATCAGTTACGCACAAATATATCACTGAGCTGGCGATATTATTTTCACTGGAACTACAAACAATTAGTTACTCGATACGCTAGGTGGCTGCTTTATCCTCAACTCCAGAAATAAGTGAGACGGGAAACTGAAGGCCTGTTATGTAAGATACCTTGAAGTGATACTGCAAGAGGAAAGCAACGGCGTGGTGAATAGATCATTATTTTTAAATTATGCTATTTTACTCTCTTGCAAAACGTGAATTGAAAGTAGATGATATTACGTTGATGCTCACACAGATGGCATCCAAGAGGATATCCATTTTCCTATTGTATTGGTATACTATTTAGCAAGATTTTCCTTTCTGAATGGAAAAAAAAAGATACATAATCGATTCTTAAATTGTGCTGAAAATAGTCATTTACACATCAGAGAAATAAAGCAAATAATTTTTTTTCGAAAAATGCAATGGGTGCTGCATTTCAGTCCATAGACCACAATTGTTTCTTAATTTAACGACAATTTTGTACTCTTTCCCCCTTGATAGAATTAAGTTACTTTCAAATCCATGAAACTGTTGAAATTCAAAAACAAAACCGAATTTGTATTTCAAAGGCACCCTACCCTTGGCTTCGTAAAGAAGGGATTAGATCATTTTTCGTAATAAACACATTGGAAGCTTTCCAGTAATTTAAATACTTAGAAATTCCATTCGTTAGTTCGCGTCATCAGACCAAACAACGCCAGGCCATTACGTAGTCGGTCCATCCTGTCGTGATTAGCTACTTAATGTATCATCGTTGCGTATTCTGTTGATCATTGTCCATTGCAATGTTAGTTCCTACTTTCGGTGCCGTAATTACGAAAACTTTGCTGTTCCAATGCCAGTTTACGATT
>NC_051407.1:13939641-13939803 GCF_015228065.2 Penaeus monodon
ATATAATGTAATAATTAAGAAAGGGGTTATGGTAATTTAAGTAAAAATATTCAGTACAATGATAATAGCATATTGCTAATCATGATGAAATTAATCATAACTGTAACAACAGCAGTTATGATAATAGCAATAATTGTGACCATAAAAAGACAATAATTATAA
>NC_051407.1:13939942-13940253 GCF_015228065.2 Penaeus monodon
CATTTTTATTCTGTAGATCGTGAACCTAAGATAACAAAAAAGCAAGAATCCCCTAATCTTTCGGAATCTTATAAGTAAAGTGGAACTCTCGCGATAAAGAGATGGGAGTACTCATCATAAAAGGAAGAAAGAGGGAAAAATCCTTAAAAAAAAAAAACTACAGCCCATTAAAAAAAAAAAAAATCAAAGACTCTTACCGCCCATGTACCGACTTCCAAGTGACAGGAAATCTATACAACTCTGGCAAGACGTGACCAAAAGGACGAAGATGAAGTTGGGGAGATCTTGACAGGAGAGGGTATCTCTCTCTC
>NC_051407.1:13940299-13940555 GCF_015228065.2 Penaeus monodon
ACCACGGTGGCTAAAAAGATGGTTCCCTTTTTATCTTTATTTTTTTCTATCTCTTTCCCTTGGATGTTTGTGATGTGCAGATAGGCAGTGGCTAGGGACCGTGTGTTGCAGTGTAGGTTCATGTTTATCCGATGAATCAGGAAAAAATATCTACTGTGTCTGCATTCACGCAGTATATTCTCACGCGTTCTCTGTATTTCTTACGGTCTTTGTAAGTTTCTCGTCGTAAATCCGTGTATGAAAGGAAGGACGTTGT
>NC_051407.1:13940894-13941130 GCF_015228065.2 Penaeus monodon
TCGGGTAGCAAAATGTAGGTCATCATGTAGAGGATTTCACTGTGTTCGTGTTATGTGGCATAAAAGGTCTCTTCAGAAGGTGACAAAGACCCTACAAGGGGGATCGGGCCGCGCATTTACTTTTTTCAAAGATCAAAGACTGTGGGTGGGGAATATATGTCACTAAAATATGACAGCAGTGTCAGGAGCGTGAATTTCATAGTAGTTTGAACAAGACTATGCGCTGCCAATGGGTT
>NC_051407.1:13941741-13941994 GCF_015228065.2 Penaeus monodon
CTCCTTCTCCCTAGACTGAAGTAAAGGCAATCCAACTAATGATCGCCACCGCCTTTCCTCCTGTTTCTCGATCCACTTTCTCTCTGTCGTAAGGTAGCTTCCCTGGCTGAAATTGTAGTGCTATTATGGTCACCGTTACATAAAACAGATAAGTTGCCTCCCTTAATCTGGTGACAAGGCTTATGCAATGCTGGAGAGGCTTCGTCCACGTGGGTTGATCCATCCAGGTGGACTCTCGAGGGTAAAGCTGATT
>NC_051407.1:13943619-13944390 GCF_015228065.2 Penaeus monodon
GGCGCGCGGGCGCATCCACGCATGCACACACTGACACACGTCAATAGACCATTGCGTTTACAGTATTAATTAAATGCGGATTTCATGTTACACTGATTAAAGATAAAACGGTGTGAAGAGACAGGAAGAGATAAAAGGATGGAAGCCATTGATCGCACAAGAGCTGTAAAGTCCAAAGAAAGAACTTTTTACTTTGATGTTATTGACATGCACAAAATCAATGATCATTCCAACCACGGGGTATCATCGTCAATTGTACCTTGAAATGTTTTCAGCCAAAGCCTTTTTATTGGTAAGCTCTTCAGTGCCCACATTCCCAGCTCTTTATGCAGATTATTATAATTTTTTTTTCATAATCAATTTTTTTATACATAACTGTTTTTTCTCGTGCTCATACGAGAGGCAGAATAAATCTAGGATTAAGGCTTAAAGTAATTCCTTCTGATCTAAATGAACCGATATCACCAGTTGCAGACACGCATACGTCCAAATATTAGGACTAGATATACTAGAAATAATACATACACCCGATCTGCGATTTCCACTCATATCTACACTTTTCATAATTATACAAGCTTTTATCGAGTAAGGTGAGTTTCGTGGCTTGCTAGCGTGACAAAGCCTCGTAAAATTGAAAAAGCCTAATGGGCCTTTCCGTGCTCTAAAAGGCCGTGAGTCGGTGCTCCTTGCGAACGATGGCTGGAATTACGCCGTTATTTCGAGGTCTAGACGTTATGGGGTCGAAGCTGAACACTTGGTAATATGTATTAG
>NC_051407.1:13944914-13945631 GCF_015228065.2 Penaeus monodon
ACATTTTTAAAGCATGAAAATTATATTTCCTCTTATACCATTTACACAAGGAAAAAGTCCATAACAAAAATACGCTCAAATTTCCCAGTATCAGTATTACCAACATTCAATACGTAATTAGTGTACCATAAATATTGTTCATTAAAAAAAGATATATATATAAATAGCTACTTTACCAAAGAGCTTCGGAAGGAAATAAGCGCACCACTGACAAACATTTCCAATTACTGCAATGTGGTATCTTCCAAGAAAAGTGTAAATGTGTTACTATATTCCTCAAGACAGTGGCGATACATGATCTGCGTTATGGTGTTCTTACACTCACCCTATACCAAGGGAAGAAGTTAAAAAGTGCTGTTCCTCGGTTGATTTTTGAAGACCGAATGAGCGCCTAACAGTTTACTTACCGAAACTTACCTAAAAAGCAGTTCAATTGAAATAGTCTGGTTCGGTTACCTGTTGAAGCAATAACAGCATTTAAAAAAAAAATGGATGAAATCAAGGGACATAGGGCCAATATCATCTTGTAGTAATGAATATCATGTAGTAATTATAATATATGTTCTATGTAGAGACGACAAAACCCATACTTTAATTCTTGATGTGAACAGAAAATATGAACTGAATTTGGGCATTCATGTAATAATCTTATTTGTTGAGTTCACCGAGAGCACGTTCGTTCTGTATCAAGCTCGTGGTCTGGGCTACAGAACGACA
>NC_051407.1:13945735-13946474 GCF_015228065.2 Penaeus monodon
GCAATGTAATAATGTAGTTTCCTTCGCAGTGGGTGACAGTAATAATTATAGAAGAAAACAAGAAAACAAGGGAAAGAAATTACGAAAACATTCCGTGTTTAAATATCCCTTGCTAATAAAGGTAAAAGAAAAAGAAGAAAAAAGATCCGTCAAAAGCACGAATAAACAGTAAGTTTCAAGATTTTAAAAAAAATCTTGAAAAATTTTCCGCCTCTGGTTTCCTCATACAACGTTAGAGTACGGAGGTGTAGTGTGACATGAGATATTAACTCATGTCCATTATTAAAATAATCAAGTTCAGAAACGTTACTCTGAAATGATGTTGATATCAATGTTACGTGAATTATAAATTGGCTCAAAAAATGTTGAATAAAGAACAAGGAGGTAAGAATGAAGTTTTGTACGAATGTAAAAATCTTAAGGCTATTTACGATGTACATGCTCAATAGTTACAACAGTAACACATGGAACATCAAATATCCTAGCATTATATAGTAAGCAAAATGGACGATGTAACAATATAATAATCAATCCACAATACATAACGTTTTAATTATCATTATGTATATTTTACAGAAATTTTTATTTTGTCGATATTTTGGATTATATTTTCCAACTTCTTACTTTTAATGGCATTATTCTCATGTTCTTCATCTATAGTATTGTATTTTGAATATATGCCTGAAAATATTCGAATTAGTTATATAAACACATAAAATCTGTAAGGTAAGTCGGCAAG
>NC_051407.1:13946838-13947054 GCF_015228065.2 Penaeus monodon
GTTTATTGAATACAGACAACACCAATTTAACTATACATATCAAGTTTCCCGGTTTCCAGCTATGCTCATTATAAAGAGCATTTTTAAAATGGTTTGTGCATTTAGAATATTCGAATGATGTAATAGTATAAGCCTAAACCAATAACATGTTTGATGGCATTTACCTGTCGAGTAAATATGTTTGAATGTTTGAATGTTTGAAGAAGAAGAATAGAT
>NC_051407.1:13947239-13947340 GCF_015228065.2 Penaeus monodon
ATAAGTGTATTCATAATAAGCTTTACCTGCTAAGGAAAAGGAAGATAGAATGAGTTATTAATAGATGTGATTTCTTATGACCTATATCTCTGATTTATTCA
>NC_051407.1:13949619-13950082 GCF_015228065.2 Penaeus monodon
GTACGTCGCAGAAACTCCGTATTACTTAGCATTTTTTGCGCAAAAACAGCACCTATAGTCTTTTATTTTTTAATAGCGGGAAATAAAAACCATACGCACTATATTTAAATAAGGTTTAAAAACCTTATAATTTTCCTCCACACCCCAAAATTTACTACTGAAAATATACTATTAAAAGACAAAAACGCCCTGACTTGAACTAGCGCGTGCGCAGGGGGAAAACTTTTGGGGAATCTTGAAAAGGACCTGACCGGGGTTATCAACCCCCTTTGACCATTGTCAACCCTTTTCCTCTGTTCTTTTTTTTTTATTTTTATTCTCCCACTTCTTTTCATTTTGGTGTATGTAACAGCTCTCGGGAATCTGCAAGGAGAACTCACCCGGGGGGTGAAAAAACAGCGTCCAGCCCCCCCAGGGGAAATCCCATACACCCCCTCCTAAAAAAACCGAACCCCAGTTATCT
>NC_051407.1:13950100-13952404 GCF_015228065.2 Penaeus monodon
TCTTTCCCAAATTAAACAGCATCGCTCACCTCAACCATTTATCAAAAAGGGGCCATGTAGCCCTTGCTGTGTTTTGTCTACCAAACTGCCCCCAAATTTGGGCATAGGGTAAAAGAAGTGGAAGATTTTTCCCAAATCGTGGCAGAGCTGGGAAACCAATGCAAAACAGACCCCAACCGCCAGAGGGGCAAACAGAAGAAAGAGACAGATAGCATAGTAGGATCTAAAATAAATAATTAAAGGGCACGAACCCTCAACAACCGGAAATCCCCCTCAGGGGGAAAGGGAACTCTTCCCGACCCAATACTGGGCGAAATATGTCAATTGAAATGAAAACAATGCAAAAGGGAAAACTATACAAAAAAATAGCCCACTTTCTCCCCAAGCAATCTATTCGACATTCCAAATGCAACGAAAACGAAAGATTTTAATTAAGGAAGTTAATTTTTAAATTAAAGAGTACCCCAAACGGCAGCTTCCCCCCAACCCGTTTGGGCTTAAAAACAATCGCTATTTTACTCATCTCATATCCCAAAAGAACACAAAAAAATCCAAGACCGCAGATGATGTAAGGTTTATAAAAAGGGGGGAGGGAGCGATGGAAAGTAGAGATGTTACTGGACCCCTGAAAGAGGCAAAAACCCTTAAGGAAAGACACAGAAAAAAAATTTGAAAACAAAAAAAAGGAGGGACAAATAAAGGGAAAATTTCCCAGCCCCAAATTTAAAACAAAGGAAAAACGAAAAAGGCAGAAGGGCCCCTAACACCCAAATAAACAACGGGGACTTACCCTTACCCGTCGCTTGCTCAATAAAAAGCCCCGCCTGAAAGGGAAAAGCGGCGGGGGGAACGATTTTTTTCGTGGAGATTAAAATCCCCCCCCCCCGGAAAATCTTTGAGCGAATTCCCGGGCGAAAAGATAAGAACCATGCATTGCATACCCCTGGTGCAGCGGCCCTTCTGGACTCGACGAAAAAGGCGGGGAAAAACCATCCTAAAGCACAGAAAATTTTTGGGTCAGCTGCAAATGACCTTTGCAAAGCCATTGCATCTCTTGCTAGAACACTTGCAACAGAAACTGCAAAAACCCTGGTTTGCCCTCACAGCTTGTCTTTTAAAAATTCCCCTCGACAAAAGCCCGGATGCCCCCCCATTGGCTTTGGGGGAGAATTCTTGCGACAAAATCATGGGCAAGGAAATTCATGAAGGGTTTTTCCGGAGACGACTTTAAACAAGCCGTAAAAAATTTTACAGGTGTGTGCGGGGTAAACAGGCAGGGTGTGAGGCAGCTATCCACGCCATGAAACCCATCTATGAAGAGCCGGATTGCCCCGGCCCGTACTCGGGTTTGGGATGCAAAAAAATTTGCCTTCAACAACTAAAAACCGGGAAGGCACCCATCCAAATATAGAGGTAAAATCCCCCAAGCCTCGCACAATACTTAAAACACCTAAAAACCCCCCCAAAGCGAGCTCCCATATGGGACAATAGAACAAATTTTAAATGAGTTTAAAAGTTTCACCCAAAAGGACAACACAAGGTGACCCATTTTGCCAGGGGCAAATTGTACGCCATCGGTCCTAGGCTACAAACAATATTGACCACAAAACCCCACAGATAAAAAGCAATTTGGGGCCTATCCCGACGACCTGCCGGAGCGGGGAAAAATTGAGAACATAAGGAAGTGGTGGAATCTCATTGGGACACATGGGCCCCCCACAAGGAATTTTTTGAACGCCCCCAAATCGATTCTAATTGTAAAAACCCGGGAAAATCTTTGGGGCAAACCAAAAACCTTCCGAGAAACAAACGTGAAATTTTAAAAGGCCCGGCGGGGGAAAAAAAACCCCCTTTGGGCATTTTTTTGGGACAACAGCAGGCCCCGGGAAGAATCAATAACAAGGCAAGTGGATGAATGGAGAAGGGAAGTGGGTTTGAGCCCTTTGGGAGAAATTTGCAAAGAAGGAACCGCACTCGGCATATACCCCCTTCACCTTCGGTAAACAAACACAAGTTGGGAAATTCTTAATTTCGAATATACCTAACATCGGCCTTTTACTTTCAAACCCCTTGAGGGAAACAATTTGGGGAAAAAACACCCCGATCCCCGCCTATCAGGTGGGGAAAAATCCCACTGCCAACGGAGAGCCTACTCGAACTTCCGCCCAAAGGGTTGGGGAAATCGGCAAAAACAAAACCCCTTAAAAAAGCGGGGCCTGGAGTTCCAAAACTCTGTCAAGCTTCCCCCGCCAACCCCAAATCAAAGGGCCCTAATAACGCAAAAAACATATACACACCGGGTAC
>NC_051407.1:13952462-13952584 GCF_015228065.2 Penaeus monodon
GGGGACAAATTCCAAAAAACTAAACCCTATTTTAATTACTGGGGTATTTAAAAAAAGAATGAAATATGGGAAAGCGAAACCCGGGGCCTTAACCCGGTTGAAACCGTCTCCCCTCCAAAATC
>NC_051407.1:13953130-13953210 GCF_015228065.2 Penaeus monodon
GGAGGACGATATTCTCTCAAAACCCTTGCACAAAAACTTTTCAGAGAAAAAAAAAAAGGCCCCCAAAAAAAAACCCCCGA
>NC_051407.1:13953379-13953614 GCF_015228065.2 Penaeus monodon
ATTATAAACAAAAGTAATAAAAGGGTTAAAAACATCTCCCTAAAATAAGTTTTATGTCCCACCACAGCCTTTTTGGGGAGGACGGGGGGCCCGTGGGCTGTTTTTGTAAATATTTTGCTATATTTTCACAAAACAGAGACTCGTTTTTAAACGAATAGGAGGTCGAATTTTATGTAAAAAAAAAAAAAAATTTTTTAAAAGTTGATTTCTTTTGGCCCCATATCCTGAAATTTTT
>NC_051407.1:13955522-13955861 GCF_015228065.2 Penaeus monodon
TTCAGTCATTTCGGTAAAGCGAAAAAATATATATCCGTCATCTATCATCGAATTACGATTAATCTGATACAGCACGGTATCCAGCTCGAGTTTGGGATTAAAAGATTGATAACATCCGCAAAATTGACTAATCTTATCATATTCGCAGCCAAATATTTTAATCTCAATATTGAATTAAACGCCACTCCCACACAAAAAATAACGATGCAAAAATAGATTTAAAATATCATACGCGAATTTTATTGTACAGTACTTTGGTCAATTTCCGTCTGTTTGTTAAAGAGTGACTGATGGCATTTGACATGATTGTATACTTTTGACATTTCTTTACAAAATTAC
>NC_051407.1:13955963-13956359 GCF_015228065.2 Penaeus monodon
ATGCATAATCGTCAATTATGTGCTACTCAAACATGCAACAGGTAGAATGCACAAGCTCGAAAATATCTAAAACTATCGTTCTTTTGGAATAAACACCTTAATCCTCAAATATTTCCCTCTCCCTAGCATTCACTTTGTGTCAGTTGAATATTAGTTTTACTGTTATTCTGTATTCGAAACTGAATTGTCGGGGTGGACATGTTTATAAAAATATTGCTAAATTGCTTTGACAGATGCTTCAATACTGTGCGGTTCATATGTGGCATCAGCGTCCGTTGAATAAGCCTAGACAAACGTTAAACAAATGCAATGAATAGATTTGAATATATACGTTTTTTGATCATGCAGCAAGGTAGCCTATAAAACAAGAGCAACAAGAGAGGTTATCGCGTTTAA
>NC_051407.1:13956588-13957052 GCF_015228065.2 Penaeus monodon
GGGGTCCAGTGTGTTATGCGTGTCGTCCATCTGTTGTCGGCTCTCCTCGACACGTGTCCTGCCCATTTCAATTTCAGTTTACTTATTACTTACTTATTATTTACTTATTAACTTATTATTTACTTATTTACTTTGGTTTATTCACGTATACACTTTGTTTTTATCTTTCCAGTCTTAATTTCAGCATTTGCTAAACGATTCAGCGCCATATGTGATTGTTGGTAATATGCAGTGATCATAAGTTCCTCTTTTCAGTACCATTGGCATATTCTTGTCTTTGAATAAAGAACTGGCTCTCTCGAAGGCCTGCCAGCCCATGGTGATTCGACATTTGATCTCTTGTTCTCTTGATGTGGAACTCAACGAGATGAGCTACCAAGGTGGCTGTAATGATCAACTTCACCTAACAGACCCTCTCTTCTGAGTCGGAATGGACGGGTAATCTTTGAGGAGGCGGATGTAGG
>NC_051407.1:13957618-13958683 GCF_015228065.2 Penaeus monodon
TGAAGAGGAGGATTATGATGGCTTCGATAAATTTGCCAATTTGTTGTAGATGATTTCGCCTGCAGCCTCAATGATGTCCGGCTCATGATTTGGCCTTCTTTGACTGACAGGGAAATCATGGAACTGTTCTTGAACTGTTCGTTTGGAATAGGATCGACTCTGTTTATAGAGTAAAGTTTCTCGTAAAATTCACGAGCTCTTTCGACAATATAGCCGTCTTCTAGTGTTCCGAAATTCCTTTTTGCTGTTCTGAATCCTCGTCCTTGTCCAATTATTTCTTCAACTATCTTTGTGACGTTTGCTCAGGTCCTCCCTTTGCGCTTTTTAAAATTACATTCTTCAGTTCTGCGGGAGAATATAACACATGCTGCACTTCTATCTGCCTGCAATGAGTCGTCAACAGAGAGATGGAGTGCAGCGGGAACTATCGTGGACACACTTGCGATGGTCCACAGATCTAATTGTTTCTGTAGGAGAGGAGGTTCGCTTTTGGAGGCAGGTGTAAACGAGGCAGCTAGATGGGGAACTCGTCATGGGGGTAAGCCAGGACTCACTGCTGGTGCTTGGACGCTATCATTTAGGTTATGAAGCTTGTCACACACTACTTTGATGAGCTTACGGCCGCGTGGTCGAGGTGGTGGTCTGGGTGCATCGATGTTACACGATGTTTTGATGGCAGCAGCAAAGCGCAGTGCAAGATGAAGGATATGAAGGCACTTATCAAAGAAATATGTTCCATTTGCGTAAATTCTCGCAAAAAGGTGGTGGCAAGTTCAGTCTACATATTAATTATTCGGGTGGAGATGGAGCATCCTAGTATAGACCTCATACCCGATTTTGGAATTTTTCAAGAGGTTTCAATGTTTTCCTTGGAACTAAGGACAGGGGACTGCTAGTCAACAGCTGACCGAAGAAATAGTATATAAAAAGTCCTCGCTGCCGGGATTGAAATACCTGTAGCACTGTGAGCCACTTGACAGGGATGAAGCGGTGCTGTAGACGGTCAAAGTGGCCTTTATCAATGGGGTGAACTCGTCTTGCATGTATGCCAGGGGTAATTCTGAC
>NC_051407.1:13959187-13959535 GCF_015228065.2 Penaeus monodon
AATAAAAAGGGGGGGAGTAGATATGCAACGCTCCAAAAACGAGCCAAAAATACTCGCATCACTCTTTCGTGAACTTTTGGAAAAAGTGAGCAGGCGACAGAAAGAGCTGTATAATCTGAATTATCGTCCCTGGAAATTCGTGTAAAACGAATTTGTCATTTCATCAGTTCCTATTTTACTTTGATAGATTGAAAACAAAGAACATACGGTCTGATCTCGTTTCAAAGACTGAATTAATAAATATTAAAAAAGGCAATTTCAATCTATTTTCAAATCATACATCAAAAGAACAAGATTATGTGCAGTTACGATACACGATCATCACTTGAATTTTTGAAGTTTAAAAGC
>NC_051407.1:13959582-13960827 GCF_015228065.2 Penaeus monodon
CAGTGATAACAATACCCTTATTGCTCATAATGTGGGTTAATATTAATGGCAATGAAAACTGTAGTGATCAGAATCGAGGGTGAGTGTGAGTTGGTGATGATGATCATCATCATCATAAATAATAACAATGATGAAAGATAATTTTCTCACTGTTTTCGACCGAAAAGAGAGAAAGAAAAAAAATCTTGAACCATGTCCTTTAGCTGATGCAAAGTATACTCCATTAACAGAGTATTTGTGAAATAAGTGCTTATTTGTATATCATATTATTCAAATACTTGCGATATGGGGTTAAACAAGTCACCTTTCAAGTTTACTTCTACGGATAATGAATGAATTGGCAGAGGGTGGCACTATGTCCGTCGCGTTGGCCGTAATAGGGACACCTTTAGTCTGAAGTGGGTGGAGCTGCCTGTTATTCCTGCAATCAAACTCCAAATTTTCATCCTAACATGTAACATAAACTACAACGACCATCACTGACCAGTACAGTGACTGTTAGACAGACAGCACACCAATACGCAGGTCGGTAGCTCAGGCATCAACTATAGAATTCAATTTTCTTTGGATGGTTATCCACCAATTATCACTCTCTGTGTAGTTTCTGTCATAACAATGGACAATAGATATGGCAGAGCATTTAGGTCCACTGTCTGTCTCCCTGTCCTCTTCCAGTTCTGTCTTCCTTTACTTCTCTATACTTTAGTCGCATAAAAAAAAAAACAATAAAGGAAGTTTGAATAAACCATAAGGTAATAGAATAATAGAAAATGTCCGATGTACATGGTATTGCACATACGTCAAGTAACCAAGTCGAATTCAGTGAGGGGCAAGAGGAGCTTCACTGTACTCGCAAGGCAACCATGTAAGAGACAATGGCTCTGAGCTCAATTCTTCTGTGACTTTAGGAAGATAGTCTTTGTATCAAGAATGTTACGACTTCGTTCTAGTGCAACATTTCATTGGTTGAGAAGTAATTAATGACTGTTTCAAAATTACAGAAATTGCACAAAGAAGTACTATAAATTTAATGTGCGTTGCAACACGAGAGGAAGGTCAGAGTGAAAGTGTGGCTGTGAACAAGTAAACAAGATTATCCGAAAACTAACATAGAGGAAAACTAAAGCTTTCCTTGCATTTCCATAAATTAATGAGAGGAAAAGTTTTGCAACACCAGGAGTGGTCCTGTCTCATTTCATCCCTGTCATCTGGTAACTTCAACAAGAAAAAGTCTTTTTTATTATA
>NC_051407.1:13960975-13961235 GCF_015228065.2 Penaeus monodon
ATGAGAGACAAACAAAGACTCGAAAGAAACCAAAATTACGTAACCATAAATATTTTTCATAGTCTATCCGCTGACATTTATATTGTATAAAATTGGGAAGTTTATTACGGAAGCAGGTGCAGTTTCACAGGCAATTACATAATGAGGAATATTTGTAGATAAATGTTACTTCTATGTAATGGTTATTATGATATGAGAATGATGATACTATAGCTACTATTAAGTATTTATTACACAACTGCGACTATTGGATAGGATAT
>NC_051407.1:13961902-13962342 GCF_015228065.2 Penaeus monodon
AACAGATAAAGAATCACCTAAGCAATATTTATGATAACGCATGGTAGCTTTCTCCGCAGGCACATCTTGAAGAAGGGCAATTAGACGTTGCAGTCTGCATTTTGAAAAGTTTACGAGGACGTTAGAAGGAGATGAGTAGGTGGCATGAGGAATCGTGTTTTTAAGCGACGAAAACGAGGTAAGAAAAAAAAAACATGACGAAGAAATTATCTCGGCTCATTACACATTTCAAGACATTGAGCACGATATTACGTTCCCGTTAAACTGAATTTAATTAAACTTTTTTTTTTCCTTTTCTATTTGTTCAGGGAGTAAGTCATGTATTTCATTAATAATTAAGCATTCGGATTAAACAAAGCAGAAAGGCTTTTTTGTTAGTAATGATAGCTATTGTACAGGTTCGTGCATCTCGAAAGAAATTTATTAGGAAATATGTTTAC
>NC_051407.1:13964406-13965254 GCF_015228065.2 Penaeus monodon
AAACAAACTATAGAGACAGACGGTAATGACATTTGTTAAAAGTTGTAATTATTATAAGTGATGATACGTGTGGTTTTCTAGACAGTTACTCTAAACCAGTTGTGTCATACTCAGTATCTCCTTAGACAAGCTTCAAGAATTTCGATCGTCTATAATTTAGGTCCAAAAACCTTGTCGAAAGCAACAAAGGTATTTTAAAAGAATACAGTGTAAGATATGTATCACTGTAAAATAAGCATGGTTTCATTTCAAGCTTTAGTACAATTCTAGTTTTACTAATTAACAAGCTAATGAGCGTGGTGTATACATCGAAGTATGTCAGCACACTTTGTAAGGTTTTGTCTGCATTGTATACAGGTAAGGTTAATTTGAAAGTAATTTAAATATATGTATTATATATATTTCAAAAGCATAACTATATTATGGGTACAATGTTACCACGCTCTATCTAAAAATTGTACGAGTTATTCCGGAAAATAAATAGGACCCAGCATTATGCGTTTAGCCGTGATAAATCATATGACGGAAACTCAAATTTGGAAAATGCAGGTATACCGTTTACTGTAACAGAGTCAAAGGCGATTTTGCTTCTCATTTTCGAACTAAACAAGAAGTACCCTTTTATGGAATATGTTTCACAATTATCATACTTTGGATAATGAAAACTAATAGGTTGAACATAATGAGATTTTTTTTAAATTGACAGACTACATATATGCATATAGCCTACAATCCGTTTCATTTAATAATATGAACTAAATCTTGGATTTCCTAAATATGCCGAGATTGTAAAAGCCTCTGTTATTAATTCAGATCCCATTAAATGTTTAAACATGAATTCCCGCAGC
>NC_051407.1:13965401-13966198 GCF_015228065.2 Penaeus monodon
CACAGTGTTTGCTTAACGATTAACGTTTGAGTACTTCCATAGGAGTCACCAAGTTGTTAAGAAACTGTAGTGCTAAGTCTGCAAAGTGTGATTATGAAGATATCAATGTGTGGCAAACGATTATGTAATTATTTTCATATTTCTTTTAATATTACTAGGTCTCTCTTGCATATATTCAATCTATAATAAAAAAGCTATAAGAGATTAACGACTGGAATGTACATGCATTTGCTAATATTCTGACATTGTAAAAGTTATTTCGATTTTAATAACACGGAATATATATGACCGGATATAAACTGACAACGTGGCAAAAGAACGATGCTTGATTATCATGAGTGCAATAGGATAATCGTTTTTGTAATATTAATGTGATAATTATGATCCACTTTGAAATAACGCATATTAAATAACTGGGAGAGAGGATTTGGCACTATCTGAACAGTCATGTAGTAACGAATTACACCAACCAACCAACTTTAATCCTGTCACACCTTTTATTTCCGTAAGTATGCAAGTAATCAGGGTAATTTTATAGTTTCTCATTTTAGTAAGAATGTTTCACGATTCCTACACTGACTCACTTATTAACGGCTATAAATTTCATTGCAACCTAAAAATAAGGCTGATTGAAAAAAAAGTAATGGGGATGATTTCATTCACATTTCGATTATCAATAACTCTGCTTATCTAACTTATAGATACTCTTTAGAATGGGAAGATATATGTGATTTTACAGCAATTACAGACTTAATATTAATGCGAATATGAATTGCCATTAGTTTGATAACGATCTC
>NC_051407.1:13966371-13966455 GCF_015228065.2 Penaeus monodon
ATACAGAACATTAATATTTTGAGTATGGAAATATTAATGATAATGATCGTTAAGAAATGTATGTGTTCTTCCGTAAGTGCGTCC
>NC_051407.1:13966763-13967061 GCF_015228065.2 Penaeus monodon
CGCAACATGAGAATACATGATAGTGATGTAAAAATTGACATGTTTGATGTATGATTAATCTGCCTGTATGAGAATATGTATTAAGTATGTTGTTGATTATATTACTGTATTAAATACAATGTATGATACTCTCAGTAAATAATATATATAATCATTTAACTTTTATTATAATCACTATATACTCTCTCATCGTCTGTTATATATAATTATCTTTTCTATTCTATTTATCATTATATCTTCTTATAACTTCAATATCTCTGCTCTACTTCTGCTGAATCACTGCTCTAAATTGCTAACT
>NC_051407.1:13967433-13968141 GCF_015228065.2 Penaeus monodon
ACCCCCCCCCCACACGCCATCAGTCACTTACATACAGTTTGATATGTATTGTAATATGATTTATTGCTGCCTGTAGTGTCGGTACGCTAAGTCCTTTACTTACAAGATTATTGAATTACCATCCGGTAATTCATCAAAGTCACTGGACACACGTCTTAGATTTAGAGTCAATAAGTGCAATTTGGTGCATGGTTTGATATTATGTCGTTTTTCGAGACATTGGTAAGAACGAAGCATTGTGTTATCTTGGAAGTATCAGCGGTGCAGTAAACGCTGTGTTACTTTTTAGAAAACAAAGATTGTGTTATTTTGCTTAGTGTTCATCATGAAGTAGAATATCACTGTTGCATGATATCTTTGGACAAATGAAGTTATACTTCTAATATTGTAAGTGTTTATGGATTTAACAGTGAAATATATATCTTTATAAGTAAGCACACGCAAACACAATTATTCATATGATAACATCTAGATGTAACGTGAGCTGCTTGTTAAAAATGTATAGATATTCCTCATTATATGACCTAATTTGGTTAGGATTTATAATGTAAGGTTTATTCCCTAAAGATCCCTTCATGTTTACGTCTAAGGTCTTTCTAAGTCCTTATTCACTGCCGGTCGTGTTTTCATCCCCTAAATTTGCCATTCCTTTTTTCTCCTTTGAATTCAGCGTTCTCATGTTACCTGTAAGCGCATCTTTCCACCATG
>NC_051407.1:13968461-13969404 GCF_015228065.2 Penaeus monodon
ATAACAAGTCTCAGCTATCCTTCTAATATCCTGTAACCTGCAACCTTCTTCCACTTGGCGAAAATCCCGTTATGCAACGTACTTTGTGTCTAAATCGAAAATGAAACAAAATTGCAATAACGGTATTAGATTCGGTGCCCTTTATACGTGAAGGTCAAGGCTGTAGTTACTTTGTATGATATACGTTATAAAAAATAGCGTTGCAATATATCCCTTCACAATGAAGCACTTGGCATGAATTATGAAGGTAAATAAAGGGGAATCGAGTTAAAAATAGGAAGTCAAAATCAACTCCTCTTGTCTACTCTCTTTTTCTCACTTGGTAATCGTTCATGAACACTTGCAAGAGAAAAGTTGTTTGTAATTATTTATTTAATAAATTCATTTGTGAGGGAAATAATAAGTTCCGAAATGAAACTGACTTTTCGAAACTTCATAGATATTCTATACTAATCATATATATATATAAGGTCTTCCTTTAAAACACATACAATGCTTACTACATATTGTAAAATAATTAACTGTCTTCATTTCGTGAGTTCATTCACTGAAATAATAATTGAATTACTATTTATATTTTCATTAAAGTCAGAGGCCAGGTATCTAGTCCTTTGATTAACGCACGCAGACAGGTGTATTCAAGGTCACTGATACTGTATTTCTATTCGAGTTTTGATAAAGGCCTGTATAAAGCCAGTATTCATGTGTATGTGAACATGCTGTCGCGGTATTCATTTACATGTTTGAATGTTTGAATCCTATGTGGTCAGTTCTCAAGGGCAGATACAGGCAAGGATGACATGATGTAATGTAACGGCTAATTGGGACTCGACTGACGGGCATACAAACAGCCGTTGTCCTCAAGAGGAATATTCGGAATATCTATATCAGCGTTAACATGTAGCTCTGGAAATGCAGTGGTGCTAACGACGATATAGTCACC